>NC_136263.1:15814475-16196975 GCF_964187855.1 Myxine glutinosa
GCCAACACTGTCGACAATATTTTGTAGTCCGTACATAATAACGAGACCGGCCGCCAATTCTTTATCTGTCGTAGATCCCCAGTCTTTGGAATCAGCGACACCACTGCTCTTCTGAAGCTTAGTGGGAGTTCTCCAAGCACCAAGGATGATTCCAGGACATTCAATAATTCAGGGCCCAAAAGGTCCCAAAAAGCCAAGAAAAATTCTGCCGGTAGGCCGTCAATCCCAGGAGCTTTCCCCGAGTCCATTTCACTTAGGGCCTGCGTTAGCTCAGGCAAAGTAATTGTTGAATCCAGGCCCAGGCACTGAGGCTCAGTTAGGGATGAAAGGTGAGAAGTTAAAAATTCCATGGTTTGCTCACAAACATTTTGTTTTGCATAAACTTTTGAAAAAAACTCTCTAATGCACAACCTTACATCTCCAGGGTTGGCAACCATGTTTCCCCTAAAGTCTTGTACAGAGAAAAGGGTTTTGGGTGACTTATTTACAAAATCCATTTGGAAAAAAGATTTACTCGGGGTGTCTGATACCTTTAAATTGTTTATTCTTAATCTGATTAACAGGCCTGCTGCTTTCTCCTGAATCAGCTCTCTCAGTTGAGCCTTCTTTTCAACCAATAACCTGTGGTCTCTTCTGATATTATCTTTAGCCAGTTTACACTCTAACCGTATAATATCAGCTTCTAAACAAGCCATTGTTATATTTTTTACGTCAGTATCATTTGAAACAAACTGCTGACAAAACACTCTAATCTGAGCTTTTGTGTTATCCCACCATAATGCTAAAGAAGAGAAAGAGGGCTTTCTTGAAAGTTGGATGACCCAAAAAGCACGGAAGGCGTCTTTAAACAAAGCATCTTCGAGAAGACTGGTATTGAATTTCCAGTATGCACTTTTGCGTAAGGGTTGAGGGAAAAAGAGGCCCATGGTAACTAAATGATGATCAGAAAACAAAGATGGAAAATGATTTGGAGAGATAACCGCATTCCTGAACTGTGAGTTTATGTACCAACGGTCAAGTCTAGCGAAAGTCATTCTCCCATTGGCACATCGTCCCCAAGTATACTCAGATTTGTTGGGGTAATGTAGCCTCCATGCATCTAGCACACCCACTGCCGAAAAATAATTTAACAAATCAGTACTACCTTCGGGATGAGGTTCTGCTGTATTTCGGTCTATACTGGGTTTAAAGGTGCAATTAAAGTCACCCCCCATGCAAATACAATTATTGAGATCTATCGACTGCATGTGTCGAATTAAAGATGAAAAGAAAGCTCTTCGGTCCACACTCTCACTTGGTGCATAAACGTTGAATAGTGTAAACCGAAAATTATTAATGACCAGTTCCAATGAAATAAACCGGCCTTTAATCACCTCCTGGAAGAGGCATGACTCAGGTACTAGGCCTGGTCTGAGTAAAAAGGCTACAGCAGCAGAAGAAGAAGATATGTAACTAAAAAAACATTGTCCTTTAAAGAGGCGACACCAGTCGTACTCCCCATTTTGAATTATATGGGTTTCCTGGAGTAAGAGTACATCAATTTTCTTGCGCTCAAATAAACTTTTCACCTGAACCTGGCGGTTTTGGCTTGCACCTCCGCCATTCATATTTAAGGTTCCAAAGGTGATTTTTTTCATGGATTATCAAAAGGCGTGAGCGGTTGTTGGGAAATCTCGCTCCCTGCTTTTGTAACAGCCTTTCTAAGCCGATGAAACAGCGACCTTGTTAAATGAAATTCATCCGGCCTCCTAATTATGTCCTTTGCAGCCTGGATGAATGAAATTAAATCAGGAAAATGATCTTTTACAATCACATTTCGGTGTCGGTAGGTGTCATTCAGAAAAGAAATAACGAGTTGAGGGGCTATGGATGACTGATCTGATGAAGATTGAGACAACTCAGTCATCTCAACTTCATCCTCTGAATCTGACAAATCAGAAACAGCTCCGCCCGGGTCACATATATCAGTCTGCCCAGTCCCCATTTTGATGCCAGCCAAGTCCAAAGATTTGCTGGAATGTTCTATGGTAGAGTCATCCTCACTCTGGTACCCGGGATATTCAGCAGGAGCTGAAATCTCGGCTTCACCCTCCTGCAGGGAGATGTTCACTGGCTCAGTTGACGAACCAGTGTCATGATTTAGATCTTGCAGGGGTAAAGAGGAGCTTGGGGCTGAGACATTCCCAATCCGCTCGGTCTCAGCAGGTAGTGAAGGTGGCGGCTCACTAATGGGCTCACCATCATCTTTATCTCACCATCTACTTTTTCTCCCAGGTTTTCGGTGCTGCCCGATAATGTTTCAGAATTAAATAATTAATGTTCCTTCTCCCTGGTGTCAACACAGCTTGTGGACACCTGAGAAAGACGTTCCAGGGCGTCTGCAACCACACTGTCTTTATCCAACACTGCCTTTTTCAAAGTAATGTTGGAGTTACAAGCACCAGGTGCTCTTCGTTTCTTTGTCACCACAATGGGATTTTCTTCCATCTCCTCACTGCACGTAGCATCTGCCACCACAGGTGGGTTATCTGGGGTTATTTCATTATTTACCGAATCAGCGGTGTTGTCGTTTTCACTAAGACGAACAGGAGTATTATCCCTACTCCTCGAGTGCGAGGGAGCGTCGGTAGGAACCGTTCGGGTATTTCGGTTTACGTTGTTTCATACGTTAGAGACCGGGGTGTTATCTCTTTTACAATCAGCGTCACTATGACCTGCTTCACCACACCTTACACACGATACCTTCGGACAAAACCTTTTCACATGGCCAAAAGCTCCGCACTGAAAACATGTTAATGAGGCCGATGACGCATACATCTGGTACTCATGGTTGTTCACCTTTACCTTGAACGTGATGTTTAAACCCGTGTCATCGCCTCGATCCGGAAGCACCATATACACCTGCCGTCTGAAGCTCATCACGTGTTTAACACGTTCATCCTGAGACCGGAGCGGAATCATTGTGATTTTTGACACAGCTGTTCCGTATCGGGACAAAACGGACATCAGCTGGTTGCAGGTTATAAATGGGGGTACGTTAGATATGACGACCCTCATCGACGGAGTGTACATAGGCGACGCCAAGACAAAGAGACCTGTCTCTGTGGTTAAACCCGCACTTACAACATCGTGAACGAATTTTTCATCGGACACAAATACAACAACTTTTTGATTCATTCTCGACGCTGCTCGTACATTTTCACAACCGATTATTTTCCCCACCGACAAAACAATGTCCTCAGTGGAAGTTCCTTCGGGTGGAACACACACAAATGCATGCTTCCTTGTTAAGTTGTCGAACGCCTCTAACCGAGAGCGTGTATTCGCCATCCCAGCGAATTAACACCCCCCCACTTGTCCGAACCGGACAAGTAGGTACCAAAACGAAATAAATCAAACTAGAATAAATAATAAACGTGCATTATAAGCACAAAAAGGCTTACAAAGCGTCGTCGAAGCCGGTAGGCCGCACCCAAAATGGGTCCGCTCTCAAACCTCTCTCTCTTGAAGACAAAGGTATAGAAAGGATGAAAACAAAATGCCAAAGTACACAGGATGGAAAGGAGAGGGAGGGGGGGGGCAGGGGAGGGCAGGAGAGGAGGAAAACTCACAAAGAACTCACTACAACACAGAGCAGTTGCTCACAGCCGCCATGACGCCACGCCCACCACAAACGGCCTGCAGGGGGCGAGAGAGAGAGAGAGAGAGAGAGACTTTTGACTTTTCTTCCCCTTTATTACAAGGAAAACAAGTTTTACATGGTGAAGGATGTTTGTACAGGCATCAAAAGAAATAACCAGGAAGGAAAGGGGTAACAAAGAAGCAATATTTTAGATTTATAAATTGATTGTTAAAACACCACCAACGATACCACATAAGGATTGTTTCACACACCACCGATTTTTAAATAAAGCAGGATCTTGAGTTTCAAACTCAAAAAGAACACGCGATGTAACCAATGCTTTAAAAACAGTTAAAACGTCATCAGCTAAAACGTCAGTGTTCTGCAGTTTTCGTTTCCTCGATAAATAAATGGCAAGTTTTGCCTCAGAACACAGAAAGTTTGCTAAAAGACATTCATTTTTACATTGATACAAAACATTAAAACCAAATATGAAAACACAATGTGTAAAAGTCAAACCGAGCCCCCGGATCACACGTGACAGGATTTTAAAAAACGAGGCCAACCTTGAACATTCAATGAAAATGTGAAAAATGGTCTCTGGGGTATCGCAAAAGGGGCACAATTCCGAGTTTTCAGGACATATACGGTGGGACAGGATGTTGCAAGGCAGGATATGGTGCGCTAACCGCCATTGTAGATCACCCGAGCGCTTGACAGTAGGTTCTTTGTACATCACCTGCCAGTTTATTGTTGTGAAACGGTTAGCTTGAAGCAGCGCTCGCCAATGAGCTTGTGGCTCTTCAGGTTTGCCAGGAAAAAGAGTGAGAACACATAGATTGTACACTGAGGATTTCTCCATCTGGTTAAAGAGCCTAAAACTTTGAAATAAAATTAGAAGATTTGGGAAAGGACATTGGGATCGATGGAGGGCATCTTCTATGTCTGGGTCCCATTTTAACCCGGTTTGCTTAAAGGTCCGTAAAATCACAGAGAAAATTCTGCCAATGACTCTGATGGACCTCACACTGGTGGCCACGGCAATGTCAGCAGCTGGCTTCCATCTATGTACAAGGGGGTTCCTGAGGTGTTTTACTCTGGTAACGCCGACATCAATAAACTTTTGCATGAAAGATCTGTCACTACAGACCCCATCAAAAAAAGAATTTAAAAATATTGGTTCATTTAAAAACATCTGAAGGGAGTAAGCACTGGTGTCGCGGCGAAAAGAAACAGCCTGCCACGCTTCCAGCATGCTTCGGTAGAACAACGGGACCGATGTCATATCCACGTGCTTCGCGTCGAGAAGAAAAAGCTCGTCACCATAGCCAAGTTTCCCAGCTTGCCTAAGCAAACAATGGGCAAAGGCTTTCCATGGGACGTCGGAGTATAGAAGCCTTCGTACTGAAAGGAGGCGAAAAGCCATCACTTTGCTCGTCACATCTATTAGCCCCTGTCCACCTTCTGCAGTCGGCAGGCTTAGTATTCCTGGCCAGAGCCAGTGCTTTCCCCCCCAGAAAAAATCTACAAAAGAGCTTTGAAGTTTTTTAAGGATAAAACCTGGGGCCTGCAGTGCTTTAAAAACATGCCAGAGCATTGATGCCGCGAGATTATTAATGACCAGAGTACGACCCCGGAAGGAAAGCTGCCTCAATAGTCCCCTCCATTTTATCAACCGCTGCTCGGTTTTGGTAATCAGCGACTCCCAGTTTTTTGAAATAAAATCTTGAGTTCCAAGAAAGACACCGAGGTAGTGTATTCCTTCATTGGTCCATACAAGGTGCCCTGGTAGGGTTGGAGGGGGAGTTTCATTCCGTGGACCTAAGTAAAAAGCTTTGCTCTTTTCCCAATTAACTTTAGTCGAGCTTGCCAGGCTAAATTCCTCGACAGACTCAACCAGAGCGCGAACATCGTCATCGGAGTACACAATTGCACAGAGGTCATCCGCATAAGCAATGGTCTTTACGGGATTTTCTAACGGCAGAGGATAAAACCCTTGTAGCCGTGTGCGTAAACGATGTAGTAAAGGTTCAATTGATAGGGAGTATAGAAGGCCAGACAGGGGGCACCCTTGACAACAGGGAAAGGCTGACTTAAGATGTTATTAACTTTGAGCAAGCTAAAAATATTATTATACAATATTTTGATATAACAAATAAAATTTTCCTTAAAACCAAACCCCCGTAAAACAGCAAAGAGATAAGAGTGATCAATCGTGTCGAAAGCTTTTTCTTGGTCTAAAAACACCAGACCAACATTTCTATGTTCAGCAATACAAATGTCAATCATGTCACGTACAATAAAAATGCTATCGTGTATTGTCCTTTTAGGGATGCAATAGGATTGATCGGGGTGTACAATCTCCCCAATCAGAGGTTTGAGGCGGTTGGCAAGAACTTTTGAAAAAATCTTGTAGTCCGTGCAGAGGAGCGAAATGGGACGCCAATTTTTAAGCTGCTGGAGGTCTCCTTTCTTAGGTATGAGAGCAAGTATAGCCCTGCAACAGCTGATTGGTAACAAGCCTGTTCGTAGGCTATCAACTAAGAGGTCAAGCAACTCAGGTCCCAACAAATCCCAGAAGGTTTTGTAGAACTCTGCAGGGATTCCATCAAGTCCAGAAGCTTTACCTGTGGGCAAAGTTTGCAACGCAGTAAAGAGTTCGTCAAGAGTCACTTCCTTGTCAAGTTGTTGACATGCAGGTTCGGACAAGGTGGGCAAAGAAGTGGTTAAGGAACGAATCATGTCTTCTTTAGTGTTTCTGGCGCAATACAAGTCAGAGAAGTATTGTTTTGTCAAGCTTCTAATGTCTTTTGGATCGTGTGTTGTTCGGCCTCCTGGTGCCTGCAGCGAAGTTATTTGCTGGTTTCTCTTTTTTCGTGCTTCCAAAGCAAAGAAAAACTTGGAAGGAGTATCAATAAAGCTGTAGTTCTCCATTCGTAGCCTTATTAGAGCCCCTCTGGCTTCTTTTGCACAGAGTTGAGCAAGGAGTGCTTTCTTCGTTGCTATTAAAGAGCTAGTCCTTTCGGCACTGGGAGCTGGGAGGCTTGACTGGAGAGACAATATTTCTTTGGCAATTAGAGATTGCAGCGCAGATTCATTCCTTGTACAAAAGGAGCTATATTGCTGGCAAAAGGTCCTAATATGGGTTTTCGCATTGTCCCACCATTGTGCGAGGCAGGAGTAGGAAGGCTTCCGTAGTAGTAAAGCTTCCCAAAAGGCTCGGAAGGCGACAGGAAAAGCGTCATCTTGCAGAAGACTCACATTGAAGGTCCAATGGGCAGTGCCACGATTTCGAGCCGGGGAGAGTATATGAAGAACAACCATGTGATGGTCCGAAAAACCACTTGGGGTGGTGTCAACATGGTCTATGACATTTAGAGAGTCATTATTGATGTAAAATCTGTCTAGCCTTGCAAGAGATAACCGGCCATTTGCACATCGGCACCACGTGTATTGCCGTGCAGATGGGTTCTGGAGTCTCCATACATCCATAAGGGAGAATTTGGACAATGCTCTCTTTAAGGGTGTTGTACTTGATGGGTGGGGCTCTTCTCCATTACGATCAAGGGTGGGATACAGTGTGCAATTAAAGTCCCCACACAGACAAACAAGACCATCAAAATCAAGGTGTGTGAGGGACATTTCTAACTGTGTGAAAAAAACTAATCTTTCTGTGCTCGTGCTGGGTGAATATACATTTATTAAAGTGTGTTTGTAACCATTATAAAAGAAATTAACTGAGACTAAATGCCCTTTAGTAATCTCCTTAAAAGTGACATTTTCAGGACAGAAAGAAGGATTTAAATAAATTGCCACTCCAGCACTAGGACAGGTCAAGCTGCTAAAGAACCACTGTCCTTTCATGATGCGAGTCCATTCGCTCATGCACGAAGAGCTACATCTTGTCTCTTGCAAAAGAGCAACATCGAAATGTTTTTGCTCGACAAGCAACTTTACCTGAGCTTTACGCAGGGGTGAACGTCCCCCATTTATATTTAAAGTTACAACAGAGAAGGTCATGGTGTAGGTAGGGAAGATTAATCATGTACAGGGAAGTTAGGGTGTGCTTGTAGCTCTTTCCGAGCTTTCAATACACACTTTCTCAGGCGAAATAGTTGTGACTCAGTCACACCAAGTTGTTCAGCCTTAAGGAGGAGACGTCTTGAGGAGTTTATAAAGCCAGACAGGTTCGGGAAGAAGGTTATAATTTTAACCTTTTTCTTTCGAAAGGTGTCCTGAAGAAACTTTAGAATTTCCATGGGTGATAAATCATCATCACCCTCCAGTTCCTTGGCTATTGCTGGGTCATTCCAGACCTCGCTACTAGCACTAGAGGCGAGCGACGAGGCCCCATCTGAGTCGTAATCCGAAAGGTCTTCATTTTTTCCCCCACACACCGAAACCGATGCTCTCATAACGGGAATATCGTCTTCTGCTAAAGGTGCAGCTGTTTCCACAGCGGGAGTTTAAAAAACCGTAACAGGAATTAACGTTTTTATATCAGAGGCTTTGCACTCTCCTTCTGGAGCTGCTACTTCTTCTGCCTCCATTACCTCAGACACTTCATTGTCAGCAGGGCGCGGGACGAGAGCAGGTTTGTGGTTCTTGACTTTAGTTTCAGTAACCGGGGTGGTTACCACAACATCTTGGGGCATTGCACTTGGTCCTTGTTCATGAGAGGAATGAACGGAAACATCTTCTTCCATTTCAGCAAACACAATGAACCTATTCTGCAGCAGAAGACCAGCTGCAGGAGCTTCTGTTTCTAAAAAAGAAACATTACGTTCATTCGACGGCGCTATCTTTTTCGAAACGCTCGCCTGTATGTCCTCATTACTGCTTCCTCTTTTATAACTCCTCCTGGAGGACACGGTAGTAAAACCCGCGTCATCAGCCGGTGAATTATCGATTTCCGCGCTCGAATGTGAAGGCTGATCTGCCGTCCCAGACGCGCCATTATCATTGCGAAGATCGACATTTGGTTCTGTCCGTCTAGATGTGCCACTAGGATCGGCATTTGTTCCTGACTGTCTAGATGTGCCACCGGATACACACTTCGGACAAGCACCTTTTAAATGTCCGAAGGCACCACACGTGAAACACGTCATTGTCTCTGTTGCGATGTACATTCGATAATTTCGATTTTCAACGACCAACGTAGCTGAGGCATTGAGCGATTGAGCATTGTTTTTTAACACCATGTAACAGTGCCGCCGGAAGGACATGATATGGCGGACTGTAGAATCCGAACGCAAACGGAAGGGAATCATGGAGATTTTTGACACCACGGTGCCAAACTGTGTTAAAACGGACAAAATCTGTTCGTTTTTAACAAAAGGTGGTAGATTAGATAAAGTGATTTTCACCGCGGGTGAGTCCAACATACTAACGTTAACGAAAATATCTGGCGGTAAGGACAAACCAGTTTCAACCGCCTGAGCGACATAGCGCTCCTCGGAAAGAAAAACAACAACTCGTTGGTTCATCTTTGAAGCTGCTAACACATTTTCAAAACCAACGAGTTCACCCAAGCCCATCACGACGTCATCGACCCGAACCCCGTCGGGTGGACTAACTATTACCCCATTTTTACGAGTAAGTGACTCGTAAATGCTTTTCTGCAAACGACTGTTTGCCATAGCGATAAATGAACCAAAACTAAGGAAAGATTTGAAAAAAGCAAAACAAAATAGAACCTATCGCAAGCAAAGCCTGCAGGCGAAGGTAAAATGAAAAGAAATAGAATAAGGGAGCCGATAAACGACGATAATGAAAACACGACAAGCAGAGCACAGGCCCGAAGAACACAAGGTTCTTTAGGACTCGCACCAAACTCACCGTGCGCGCTCTCTTTCTCTCTCTTGTCTCAACGAAGAAGGAAAACACGGGGAAAACTTAACAAACACACAGAGGGAGTGAAAAGCAACGAGAGAGAGAGAGAGAGAGAGAGAGAGAGAGAGAGAGAGAGAGAGAGAGAGAGAGAGAGAGAGAGAGAGAGAGATAGAGAGAGAGAGATTTTTGATTTTTGTTCCTCTTTATTGAAAGGTATCATTCAATGTGATTCCAGACAATTATTTCCAAACAAAAGGGTTATGGCTTACTTCAAAGAAAAATACATGCAACACATGCAGAGGAAGAGCATGGTGGATGGGGTAACATAGAAGCAAAGATTCCAGATTATAAATTAATTACTAAAACACCATTGACCAAGCTACATAAAGATTGTTTGGCACACCATCGTTTTTCAAAGACAGCAAAATCATGGGTTTCAAACTCAAAATGGACACGAGATGTAACCGACGCTTTAAAAATCCTTAAAAGGTCATCAGCTAAAATATCAATGTTCTGCAATTTCCGTTTTCTTGAAAGATAAATGGCAAGCTTTGCTTCAGAGCACAAGAAGTTCCCTAAAAAACATTCATTTTTACTTAAATGAGAAATATTAAAACCATATATAAAAACACAATGTGTGAAAATCAAACCGAGCCCCTGAGTCACACGTAATAAAATATTAAAAAGGGAGGACAGTCTCGAACACTCAATGAAGGCATGAAAAATGGTTTCAGGGGCATCGCAGAAGGGGCACAATTCTGAATTTTCAGAACATATGCGATGGGACAGAACATTGCAAGGCAAGATGTAGTGCGCCAGCCGCCATTGTAAATCCCCAGAGCGCTTGACGATTGGCTCCTTATACATCACGTGCCATTTGATTGTTGCGGAATGGCCAGCTTGAAGCAACGCTTTCCAATGAGCTCGTGGCTCTGCAGGTCTGTCAGGAATGAGGGTGTTAACACTTAGACTATAGACCGAGGATTTCTCCATCGAGTTAAAGGAGATAAAACCCCGGAATGAAATTAAAAGACGAGGAAAAGGACATTGGGACAGAGGGAGGGCAGCCTCAATCTCTGGATCCCACTTTAGCCCGGTTAGTTTAAAAGCTCGTGAAATCACAGAGAAAATCCTTCCAATAACTCTGATGGATCTCACACCAGTTGCCACGGCAACATTAGCAGCTGGCTTCCATCTATATGTAAAGGGATTCCTAAGGTGCTTGACCCTGGTAAAGTTGACATCAATGAACTTTTGCACAAAGGAACGGTCACTACAGACCCCTTTAAAAAAGGGATTAAAGAAAATTGGTTCATTTAAAAACATTTGGAGAGTATAGGCACTGGTGTCGCGGCAAAACGCGACTGTCCGCCATGCTTCCAGCATACTTCTGTAAAACAAGGGGATCGATGTTATGTCCACCCTCGCTGCGTCAAGAAGAAAGATTTCGTCACCGAAGCCAAGTCTCCCTGCTTGCCTGAGCAAGCAGTGAGCAAAGGCTTTCCATGGTACATCGGAATACAGCAGCCTTCGTAATGCAAGGAGGCGAAAAGCCATCACTTTACTTGTTACGTCTATCAATCCCTGTCCACCTTCGGCAATGGGCAGACTTATTACGCCGGGCCGGAGCCAGTGCTTCCCATCCCAAAAGAAATTGATAAAAATACTTTGGAGCTTTTTAAGAATAGAACCTGGGGCCTGTAGTGCCATAAACCTATGCCACAGCATCGATGCCGCAAGATTATTGATGACCAGAGTACGACCCCGATAGGAAAGCTGTCTCAATAGTCCCCTCCATTTTTGCAGCCGCTGCTCAGTCTTGGTAATCAGCGATTCCCAGTTTTTAGAAAAGAAATCCTGAGTGCCGAGAAAGACCCCGAGGTAGCATATCCCATCATGTGCCCACTCAAGCTGCATTGGCAGGGTCGGAGGGGGGATACCATTCTGGGGACCTAAGTAAAGAGCTTTGGACTTCTGCCAGTTGACCTTTACGGAGCTAGCCAAGGTAAACTCATTGGTGGACTCGACCAGGGCACAAATATCTTCATCCGAATTAACAAACGCGCATAGGTCATCCGCATAAGCGACGGTCTTTACCGGGTTGGCCAATGGCAGAGGACAGAAACCACGAAGCCGTGTGCGCAACCGATTCAGAAGAGGCTCAACGGAGAGGGAATAAAGAAGGCCGGACAAAGGGCACCCTTGGCGAATACCCCGAGTCACAGAAAAAGGCTGACTTAAAATATTATTCACCTTAAGCAGGCTAAAAATATTATTATACAATAATTTGACGTGACCGATGAAAGTTTCACCAAAACCAAACCCCCGTAAAACAGCAAAGAGATAAAAATGATCGATGGCATCAAAAGCCTTTTCTTGATCTAAAAACACTAGACCAACATTTCTTTGTTCCGCGGTACAAATATCAATCGCGTCACGCACAATAAAAATACAATCATGTATTGTTCTTTTTGGGATACAATATGATTGATCGGGGTGTACAATATCCCCGATGACAGGCTTGAGGCGGTTTGCGAGAGTTTTTGAAATAATTTTATAGTCAGTGCAGAGGAGGGAAATTGGACGCCAATTCCGAAGTTGTTGTAGGTCTCCCTTCTTGGGTATAAGGGCAAGTACAGCCCTACGGCAACTGAGTGGTAATAAGCCTGAATGCAGGCCCTCAATTAAGAGGCCGAGCAGTTCGGGTCCCAGTTGGTCCCAGAAGGCCTTATAGAGCTCCGCAGGGATTCCATCCAGCCCCGAAGCCTTGCCGGTGGGCAAAGTTTGCAAAGCGGCAAAGAGTTCCCCTAGGGTAACTTCTTCGTCCAGTTGCTGCCGTGCAGGCTCAGACAGGGTTGGCAGAGAAGCAGTCATTGAAAGAATCACATTCTTCTTTGTGTTCCTAGCACAATACAAATCTGAAAAATATTCTTTGGCCAAATTTCTGATCTCGTTTTGGTCCTGAGTCGTTCGACCTCCTTGCGTGCACAGTGAAGTTATTTGCTGGTTTCTCTTCGCTCGCAGTTCCAAACCGAAGAAGAATTTCGAAGAGGTATCAATGAAACGCAGGTTCTCCATTCGTAATCGTATTAGAGCCCCTCGAGCCTGCTTTGCGCAGAGCTTAGCAAGGAGGGCTTTCTTCTTCACAATTAAAGAACAAGTCCTTTCAGCGCTCTTGGCCGGAAGGTTTGATTGCAGACACAAGATCTCTTTGGCGATGAGAGTTTGCATCGCTGTTTCATTCTTCGTACAAAAGGAGTTATATTGTTGGCAAAATGACCTAATCTGGGCCTTTGCGTTATCCCACCATTGCCCAAGGCAAGAGAAGGAAGGCTTTCGCAACTTTATAACTTCCCAAAAGGCCCGGAAAGCATCAAGAAACGCTTCATTTTGCAAGAGGCTGACGTTGAAAGTCCAGTAAGCAGCACCGCGATTCCGGGCCGGAGAAAGGACATGAAGAATGGCCATATGGTGGTCCGAAAAACCGCTCGGGGCTACAACAGCGTGGCCCACAACATTTAAGGAGTCACTGTTGACATATATTCTGTCCAGCCTCGCAAGAGACAGCCGGCCATTTGCACAGCGGCACCATGTATATTGACGTGCGGATGGATTCTGGAGCCTCCACACATCCACAAAGGAAAACTTGGACAATGCTCCCCTTAGAGGCACCAAGCTTGCTGGATGGGGCTCTGCTCCATTGCGATCAAGAGTGGGGTCCATTGTGCAGTTGAAATCCCCACTCAGACAAACAATACCATCAAAGTCAAGGTGCGTAAGAGTAAAATCCAACTGTGTAAAAAAATTTAATCTTTCTGTGCTATTACTCGGTGAATATACATTTAGGATCGTGTGCTTATAACCATTAAAAAAGAAATTCACTGAGACTAAATGCCCTTTAATAATTTCTTTAAAAGCGACACCCTGTGCACAGAAAGAATGATGCAAATAGACAGCAACTCCAGCACGAGAGCAGGCCAAGCTGCTAAAGAACCACTGTCCTTTCATCATTCTGTTCCATTCACTAACGCAAGAAGGGCTACACCTCGTCTCTTGCAAAAGAACAATATCAAAGCGTTTATGCTGGACAAGCGACATTACCTGGGCCTTACGCAGGGGGGAGCACCCCCCATTAATATTTAAGGTTACAATAGAAAAGGTCATCTTGTAAATTTAAAGATGAATAATTAAGTGGGGAAGAAGTCAGACTGTGCCTGCAACTCCTTCCTGGCTTTGAGCACACATTTCCTAAGGCGAAACACTTGTGACTCTGTCACACCAAGCTGTTCTGCCTTGAGGAGGAGATGTTTGGAGGAAGTTATGAAAGCAGACAAATCTGGGAAAAAATTATTGATTTTGATTTGTTTCTTTCGAAACGTGTCTTGAAGAAACTTTAAGATCTTGGTGGGTGACACTTCAGCGCCTCCCTCGGAACCTTGAGCCAAACCTGGATCATTCCAGGCTTCAATACTAGCACCGGAGGCAAGCGACGAGGCACCGTCTGAGTCATCATCAGAGTAGTTTCTATTAACATTAACACACTCTGATGTGAGTGTTTCCACAGCGGAAAATTCGCCCTTTTTCAGAGGCAGGACCGGTGTTTCCGTAATGGGGGTTTTAAAATCCAGGTGAGAAACTGAGGTTTCTGCAACGGAGGCTTCGCACTCTACCGGAGAAGAGGTCGTTACATTTTCCACCTCCATGGTTTCCGATATTTCACACTCAACAGGGAGTGGGGGTGCATCAGGCACCTCATTAGAGGTCACCTTGCCAGTAGTCATGGAGGTGTTTACGATCGGTTCTGGGGCCGTTGTGCGCGGCTCGCAACAATCAGGTGCGGAAACGTCTTCTTCTTCTTCTTCTTCTTCGCCTAAAACACTGAATCTGTTTTGCAAAGCAAAAACAGCCGTGGACGAATCCGTTTCTGAAACAGGAACGTTAAGCTCCTTTGCCGACGCCATTTTTTTCGGACGGCTCGATTGCACGTCCTCACCAACCCCGCCACGTTTTTGCCTCTTCTTGGAGGTCACAGTGATGAAAACCCCGTCTTCCGTCGGGGGTTCCTCAGTTTCAAGCCTCGGAAGTGAAGGCTGATCCAGCGTCCTGGATGTGCCACATGAGGCAGCGTTTGGCTCGGTCCGTGTCGATGTGCCACTTGAGGCAGCGTTTGGCTCCGTCCGTGTCGATGTGCCACCGGACATGGACGTCGGACAAGCACCTTTCAAATGTCCGTGCTCCCCGCAGGTGAAACACGTCATCGTCTCCGTTGCGATGTACATCATGTAGTTTCGCTTATCAGCAACCAGCGTTGCCGACGCATTGAGCGACTGGGCGTTGTTCTTTAGCACGATGTAGCAATGCCGTCGGAACGACATTATGTGACGAACCGTTGAATCGGATCGCAAACGAAGAGGAATCATGGAGACTCGTGACACCACGGTCCCAAACTGTTTTAAAACGGACACAATATCTCCGCTTTTCACGCACGGCGGAATATTCGACAAAATCACTTTCACCGCCGGCGTGTCCATCGGACTCACATTAACAAAAATGTCCGGCGGTACCGACAAACCCGTTTCGACCGCCTGGGCTACGTAGCGCTCCTCTGAAAGAAAAACCACAACTCGTTGGTTCATCTTCGAAGCCGCTAAAACGTTCTCGATCCCAACGAGCTCTCCCAAGCCCAACACAATGTCCTCGACCCGAACTCCGTCGGTGCGGACTCACGATGACTCCATTCTTTCGAGTCAGCGACTCATAAATACTATTCTGCAAACGACCGCTTGCCATAGCGATAAATGAACCAAAACTAAGGAAATATTTGAAAAAACAAAACAAAATAGAACCTATCGCAAGCAAAGCCTGCAGGCGAAGGTAAAATGAAAAGAAATAGAATAAGGGAGCCGATAAACGACGATAATGAAGAACACGGCAAGCAGAGCACAGGCCCGAAGAACACAAGGTTCTTTAGGACTCGCACCAAACTCACCGTGCGCGCTCTCTTTCTCTCTCTTGTCTCAACAAAGAAGGAAAAACACGGGGAAAACTTCACAAACAAGGAGGGAGAGAGGGAGAGAGGGAGAGAGGGAGAGAGGGAGAGAGGGAGAGAGGGAGAGAGGGAGAGAGGGAGAGAGGGAGAGAGGGAGAGAGGGAGAGAGGGAGAGAGGGAGAGAGGGAGAGAGGGAGAGAGGGAGAGAGGGAGAGAGGGAGAGAGGGAGAGAGGGAGAGAGGGAGAGAGAGAGAGAGAGAGAGAGAGAGAGAGAGAGAGAGAGAGAGAGAGAGAGAGAGAGAGAGAGAGAGAGAGAGAGATTGAGTTTTGAAGCTCTTTTATTATAAAGGTAAGAAAACCATACAAGTCATGCAAATAATAAAGTCACCACAATTCAAAACATGTGCAGCCAAACAACAACAATAAAAACACCAAGCACTAAAATAAAAAACTTAACAAACCATGATCAAGTTTACAAAACCCACCCTTTGCACACCATTTTTCCACAAAGGTTTGTAAATCATCTTTCATTTGGCAAAAAGAAAATTCCAAGCGTAACCTTGCCATGACTAGAGCCTTAAACACAATTACCACATCACATAAAATATCAGCATTTCCCAGGAGCTTTGCTTTTCTTGTTTTGTAGATTGCTAATTTTCCAATAGAAATTAAGAAATTAGCAAGAGCAGTCTCAGAGCGTTTTTTATAACTAAGTGGTGTTCCAAAGATAAAAACACGTGTAGAAAAAGAAAAGTTCATACGATTAAAAAAAGTTGATAAAAAACCAAAGAAGGGAAAGAGTCTTGCACAATCTACGTAAGCATGGAAAAGGTCTTCAGAAATCATACAAAAGGGGCATTCCACTGAATTATCCTCATTAAAACGATGTAATAAAACATTGGAGGGCAACACCATATGGGCGAGTCTCCAAGCAATATCACCAGTCCTTTTAACAATCGGTGAAACATACATTGCAGACCATTGCGGATGGGAGGGAGACCCAGAAGGCAGTTTCTCTTTCCATCGAGCCCCAAAAGAAAGAGGCTGTAACGAGGGAAACCGAACTGAGATACACAAACGATACAGTCTCTTTTTATCCTTGCTGGAAAGTGGCGATGAGGATAGCAAGATAGATGTTGTGGCGCTATCAGCTGGCAGGCTAAAGCTAGCACAGATCTGTGGTGGTGTATGGTGGTCACCAATGTTGGCGGTTGAGCTCAGGCCCAGGTGCCAAAAAACACACAGGATTTCCTGTAGGACCTTGGCTACGCTCCTCAAAGATCTGATGCCAGTTCTTACTTGAAGATGTCCTGCGGAGAACCAACTGTTCCTGTTACAGTCACGAAGGTCCCGAGTCGTTTTCACGCCAGCACTCACAAAACGTTGCACAAAGGCACGTGAGCGAGGAATAGCAGGAAAGAGGGCATTGTAGAAAAGGGGTTCCCGGAGGAACCTTTCACTGTTGTATGTCTCCATTTGGCGAGTTATTGAAATGGACCGCCAGACGTTCAAGACATCTTGGTAAAAGTCAGGGAGCAGCGAAGCATCGACATGTTGCAGCTCCATGAAGAAGAGTTCACAATTGTACCCAAGCATGCCGGCTTGTTTTAGTATACAGTTTGCAGTCGATTTCCAGGGCAAGGCCTCCAGAAATATAAAACGACGAGCTGTGGAGACTCGGAAGGCCATCACCCGACAAAGAATGTCCACAAGCCCATGACCTCCTTCTGCCAGTGGGAGGCAAATAGTCTCTGGCTTTAGCCAGTGTTTGCCATCCCAAAAGAAGTCAAGTAAACATTTTTGGATTGACGACACCAACGTTGCAGGTGGCTGCAAGGCAATCATTTTATGCCATAAGAGAGGGGCCACCAGGTTGCTAATGACCAGGGCACGACCTCGGAAAGACAAGGTCGACAAAATTCCTCTCCATCTGTTTAATTTGTTGCTGATTTTGTGGAGCAAACCATCCCAATTCCTTTTGACAAAGCCTGGGGTTCCAAGGTAAACACCGAGGTATTTCACACCTTCTTTTTCCCATGTCAAATTCATAGGGAGAATTGGAAGGGCAGAAGGTGGCATACCGCCGACCCAAACTGCTTTGCATTTCGACCAATTAATTTGCGTTGTACATGCTTGAGAGTAAACCCGTAGGCACTCAAATAGCAGAGCAATGTCATTACTGCTGCGAACAGCAACACATACATCATCAGCATAGGCCGAAATGATAACGGGATTTTCTGAGGGAGTCACTGAAAATCCCATAAGAGAAGATCGTAAACGAATCAAAAGGGGCTCAATGCAAAGAGAGTACAATATTCCAGATAAGGGACAGCCTTGCCGAATTCCCCTCCCAATCCGCAAAGGTGAACAGAGACCATCATTGATTTTGATCAAGCTAAAAATGTGATTATACAATAAGGATACATATGAAATAAAGGATGCCCCAAAACCAAATTGCTTTAAAATGTGAAACAAATACTCATGATTAACAGAGTCAAAAGCCTTTTCTTGGTCAATAAAAAAGAGACCGGTATGTTGTTGTTGAAATGCACACACATCCCACAGGTCTCGTACCAAAAAAATGTTATCGTGCATAGATCTGTGCATAACACAGTACGATTGATCCTGATGTATAACTGTGCTTAGAACAGTCTTTACACGGTTAGCTAGCGTTTTGGCAAAAATCTTGTAATCTGTGCAGAGAAGAGAGATTGGACGCCAGTTCTGTATCAATTGCAGGTCGTTTTTCTTAGGGATAAGGCAAACAACTGCACGCCGACAACTAAGGGGTAACAATCCCTCACGCAGACTGTATAAAAACACTGAGTGCAAAGCAGGACCAAGCATGTCCCAAAAGGTTTTATAAAATTCAGCTGGTAGCCCATCAAAACCAGGAGCCTTATGATCAGCAAGGCCATCGAGCGCAGTTTTAAGTTCACCGAGAGTAATGTTCTCATCCAAGACATGCCGTTGATGCTCATCTATCTGCGGTAAATTGGTCGTAATATTCTGCATTGCAGGCACATCATTGGGCTTAAAGGAAAACACATTCTCAAAATAAGACCGAACAAAATGAACAATCTCCGTATTATCACTAAGAATATGCCCATCACTAGCCCGAAGACTAAGCATTTGCTGGCTCGCCTTCGTCGTCTTCTCAAACTTAAAGAAATCTTTACAACATGTGTCTGACGACAGTAAACCATTCACTCTCAGCCTGACTAAGGCACCAATACCATTTTCTTGAATTAATTCCTTAAGCAGAGTTTGTTTTTCAAAGAGGAGTTGACACCGTCTTTCATCACTGAGGACCTCAGCACCTTCCTGCAATCGTAGAATTTCTTGTTTCAAGGCATCAATACATAATTGTTTACTTTGAGAGCAATTGGTTTTGTATTGCTGACAGAAAACACGGATCTGCGCTTTAGCATAGTCCCACCACTGACAGAGATTTAGGAAACGATGTTGGAAATCCACAACCTTGTCCCAAAAAACCACAAAGGATGATTTAAAGAAAGGATCGCTCAGAAGTGAGGTGTTAAAGGACCAATACAGGGTGCGGCGTTTGAAACGAGGAAAAGAAAAGCACAGTTTTACCAAAGAATGATCAGAGAAGCCTGAAGGGACAATAGCCGTATATGTCACAAGGTTGACAGCAGAGTTAGGAATATAAAATTTATCAAGACGAGCACGTGAAAGATGATTTAGTAAAACCCGACACCAGCTAAATTGCTGCAGGTTTGGGTGTTGTTGCCGCCATACATCGTTGAGGTCATGCCGCGAAGTTATACTGGAAAGAGGCCTACTTGAAGCTGGATGTGGCTCTGCACTGTTCCTATCTAAAGTTGGGTTTACAGTACAGTTAAAGTCACCCCCTAAGCACAACAACGTATCAGAAGAGAGGTGTCTCAGGAAATTAAAGGACTGATTAAAAAAAGTTCCTCTATCTGTGCTATCGCTTGGAGCATAGACGTTAACAAACATAAATCGTTGCTGATTGTATGCAAGCTCTACAGAGGCTAGATAGCCTGGTACGATTTCCTTAAAGATGGGGGGGGGGGGGGGGAGACAGACAAACGTGAACTGACAAAAAAAGCAATACCCGCACTCACAGAATCTGTATTACTAAAAAACCAAGTGCCAATCAGCTGTTGCTGCCAATCAGCCATGCAGTCTGCAGTGGCACGAGTTTCTTGCAATAAAAGTACATCAATCTTTTCCCTCCTGGCTAATTGCACAGTTTGGGACCGACGCAGCTGACTGCGCCCACCATTAATGTTCAAGCTTGCTATGTTCATAGAAACATAGGCAGCAACACAGCCATTACAGGTTTAATTCTTTCCTTGCTGTGACAAGGTACCTCTTTAGTCTTTTCAGTGATTGATCAGAAATATGAAGGGCCGCAGATTGTTGTACAACTTCCTGAGCCCCACTAATGAAGGCGTGAGTATCAACGAAGAAATCGCAGATTTTCACGCGCTTTTTACGGTAAGTTTTTTGTAGGAAATCCACGATTTCAGCAGGAGGGACAGAGCCTCCAGAGACATGCTCCGATGAGAAGTCGGCCTCACCATCACTCAGTGAGGCAACGGAAGAACCCCCATCAGAGTCACAATCATTGCATTGAGAGTCCATTGCCGAGGCAACGGGCTCATCGACACGAAAATCTGAGACTCCAGCACTATCACCCTGCTGACCATGAGCTTGACAAGGCTCAGCTGCCTCAATGGAGGATTCCACAGACAGATCACTAGTTCCAACACACTCACCACTCCCCACAGAGGGAGGGGTGGCACAATCAACACAAGCTTCAGCAGGGGACACACATGGAGGCTCAACCTCACATGGAGGTTTACCCTCAGAACACTGGAGAGACTCAGGTGCTGTCTGGCCAACACATACATTTTCAGCATTTATCACATTACCCTCAGAGTATTCTGAAGGCGGGGGAGGTTGAGGAATTTCCACAACTGGAGGAAACTGCTGAGGAGGAGGTCGCGCTCCACCATAACCTTCACTAACCACTTGAGCGAAAGTTGGAGGACCGGCCAAGACCTTATTATCAGGCTCGTTGAGGTCGCTAGAAGGTGGGAGGGTTCTTTTCCTGGTTCTCTGTTTGTCTACAATGGGGTCTGCATCAGCACCACCCATATTGTTTACATCATCGACAACGATCTCAGTAGAGCCCTGCTGTTCATCACCATTCAGGCTAGTGACTCTATCTGTGGACTTTTTCGGGCACGAGTCCTTTAAATGACCATATTGACCACACTCAAAACAAACTAGAGACTCTGTGGAGACAAAGACCCGATAAGTGTGACCTTCGACCTTGAAAGGCAATACCGCATTTAAAGAGGTTACACCACGCGGTAAGATCATATAAACAAAACGACGAAAGGACATGACGTGTTTTAAACGGTTATTTTTTCCTCGTACAGGAACCATTGTAACTGAAGAGACGACAGAACCAAGTTTGTTTAGTTCAGTAACCAGGTCTTTGTTCTTAAGGAACGGAGGAGCGTTAGAGAGAGAAATCCGAACTGCCGGCGTGTCGAGTGGACATACCTGAACAAACACGTCGGGAGCAAAGAAGAGCCCGTGCTCGACTATTTGAGCAACCATGGGCACTGTGGAAACAAAGATTACCACACGTTTATTCATGCGAGAAGCCGCTTTTACATTATCCAAACCGATTAACTCTCCGACCGCAAGGATAATGGCCTCCACATCGATTCCCGACGGAGGTGAGCAAACTAACCCATGCTTCCGGGTTAGCGCTTCAAGAGACGTGTAACGAGAGATATCCGCCATCGTTTGCACGTTTAAACAAAGGATAAATGTATAAAGGGTTAATGAAGCCAAAAAGCTCCAGTAAACAAACGAAAAATAAAAATATTTACGAAAAAAGAAACGGAAAAAGTATTATGATTTGTAACACGAGGCGAAAAAAAACCCGAAGAGGGAACCGCCCTAAGGGGGAACCTTTACCGGTCTCACCACGTGTGCTCTCTCACTTTCTCACTCTCAAGAGGGGGGGAGGGATGATAACGTGGAAGGGTGACACACAAAAGACGGAACAAAGGTGAGAAAAGGTAAGGGGAGGGTAAAGATACAAACCATGAGCACGGAGCTACAATGCCAAGACACGAACAGACGCCATGACACCGCACCCAGCGCACCGACAGCCGATAGGTGGCGAGAGAGAGAGAGAGAGAGACTTTTGTATCTTTTTATTATAAAAATAGAAAAAGAAAACCCCCAAATAGGGGTCACATTCTCATTTCAAGCAGAGAAACAAACAAAAAATATTAATACAGTAAAATTATGCACAAAACATTTCACAAAAAA
Organism: Myxine glutinosa; assembly: GCF_964187855.1. NCBI lineage: Eukaryota > Metazoa > Chordata > Myxini > Myxiniformes > Myxinidae > Myxine > Myxine glutinosa. The sequence continues at coordinate 15,836,267 of NC_136263.1, forward strand.
TCCTGGAGAGAGAGAGAGAGAGAGAGAGACTTTGACTTTTGATGTCCTTTTATTCCAAAAAATATAAAGTGCATGGATGTACAGTGTATAAAATCAACAAATCCAAAAACAAGAGAAAACGATGAAGCGAGGAAACAATACAGATATATGCGTTGATCAGTTCATCTTTTACCGAAAACAAATGCAATCTTCTGCAGCAATACTATGAAGTGTAGAAATTATGAACAATCAAGAGAAAAATAATACCAACTCGTTTTGGCGGACTTCACAGACACTTTTCAAACACCATTTTTCCACAAATCCATCAATTTCACCCATGCTCTTGGAAAACTCAAACTCATGTTTTAGCCTTGCAGCACACAGTGCATTGAAAAACGTCATGACATTGCATTGATGAATGGGCTTACCATTCTGCTTCTCCTTTCTGGACAGGTAAGTAGCAAGCTTTGCTGTAGCTACAAAAAAGCACAACAGTTCATATTCTTTGTTGTGTTGCCGTCTCTTTTTGAGCCCAAAAATAAAGGATCGAAAAGTAAATCTGAAATTCATTTTGAACGACACAAAGTCTAACCATTCAAATAAAGGAAAAAGTCTTTCACAACCAATAAAAAAATGAAAAACATCCTCATTTACAGAACAAAAGGGGCAACATGCAGATATTGGGGCAAAATTCCATACATATGTATTGCATGGGATGATCCAGTGGGCAAGGCGCCACTGAAGATCACCAGTTCTTTTGTTGATCAGCTTACAATACATTGATTCCCATACAGGTTCATTGGGGGGCCCGGCAGGGAGTAGCCTCTTCCATCGTGCTACTCCATTTAGCGGAGGAATACCAAGAACCTGAGATAACCACCACCTATACAGGCTCTTGCTGCTCTCAGCATGCAATACACTTGTCCCTGTGCTAACAGGTGGAAGTTCCTTGGGAAAGCAGTCAAAAATCAGTTTCGGGAACGGGGACTCGTTGGGGTGTCCAAAAGTATTCCAAGTCCAAAGTTTCTGTAGCTGATGACGTTTTTGAACAACTTTCCTCAAAATCGTTCCAATTGTCCTCTTGGACCGAATCGCCGTCAAGGTTGAAATTTCCTACACATTCCTCCACCCGACACCGGAGTTTGGCCGAAGGTGCCATACTTTGTTTATGCCTGCCTCAATAAAGCGTTGGCACAAATGACGACTCTTGAGAACATCAGGGAAGAGAGGATTGAAGAACAGGGGTTCAACCTCGAACATCCCTGGGGAGTAAGTGTCCGCTTTACGGCTCACGGTAAGTCTTTCCCAGGCACTGAGAAGGCTCTGGTAAAATATGGGGAGCGTTGATGTATTCACGTACTTAAGGTGAGTCAGGAATACTTCGAGACCATAGCCGAGTCTACCCGCCTGCTGTAAAATATGTCAAGCCAAGGCATGGTTTGGCAGGTTTTCACCAAATAGGAGGCGTTGAATGGAGCACAGGCGAAAAGCCATGAGACGGGATCTCACGTGAACAAGGCTCTGACCACCTTCAGATGAAGTAAGGCATATTACGCTTGGCCGCAGCCAATGATGGCCTCCCCAAAAAAAGTCCACAAGTTTGGCCTGTATCCTGTCCAGCAGCACTTCTGGTGGTTGCAGGCAAATAAAGCGATGCCACAACGTTGTAGCAACCAAGTTGTTTGCCACTAAGACTCGGCCTTTAAATGAGAGGTGCGGTAGGGCTCTTTTCCACAGGTTCAGCCTCCTGTCTATTTCTCCAGTCACACCTTCCCAATTCCTTTTCTCAAATTGTGTAGAGCCCAGGGACACACCAAGGTAATCAACACCATCTGCTTTCCACTCCAAGTTTTCTGGAAGAGCAGGCAGATGTGTTGAGACAGGTAGGCAGCTATTAAGGTATGGCACCCAAAGAGCTTTGCTTTTCGTCCAATTAACCTTCAGAGATGAAGCCATGAAAAAGGTTCTTAAGGACTTTACAAGAGCAACAATGTCTTGGTGGTTTTTTATAATGACGCAAACATCATCTGCATAGGCCGATATAGTCATTGGTGGGCTTCCAGGAAAACAGGTCAGGCCAGAGATATTCTTTCTCAGTGTGCAAAGAAATGGCTCCATTGCTAACGCAAAAAGCAAACCTGAGACTGGGCAACCCTGCCGTACCCCCCTCTGAACCTTTATGGGGGGAACCAGTTCATTGTTCACCTTAATTACACTGGAGATGTCAGTGTACAATAGAGTTATAAAGGCCCTGAAAATTACCCCAAACCCACATGCTTCAAGAACATGGCACAAGAAAACATGGTCAATGCTGTCAAAGGCTTTTTCAAAGTCTAGAAAACATTTCCGAAATCATTTTGGTCATGGCGAGCATACATTAAATCCCGCACGAAAAAAATGTTGTCGTAAATCGAACGACTGGGGATGCAGAATGTCTGATCAGGTAAAACCAGATCACCAATGACTTTTTTTAAACGATTTGCCATTGCTTTCGAAAACAATTTATAGTCAGTGCACATTATTGAAACCGGTCTCCAATTCTCCATCCGCCGGAGATCTCCTGACTTTGGGAGAAGACTCACCACTGCTCTCCTTAGACTTAGTGGCATTACACCTTTTCGCAAGGATTCTTGGATTACAATCAATAGCTCCGGGCCCAAAATGTCCCAAAATTCCATGTAAAACTCAGCTGGCAGGCCATCAATTCCCGGAGCCTTTCCAGATTCCATTCCAACCAGGGCACGCTGTAATTCATCAAGGCTTAAAGGCACATCCAGCTCCAGGCGTTGAGTCTCAGTTAGGGTTGGGAGATGGGAGGTAAAACATTTTATTTTATCCTCATATATATCTTTTTTAGCAAATAGTTCAGAATAATACTTTCTAATAGTGATTTTTACCCCATCAGAACTTGTAATTTCATTCCCACTGGGGTCCTTAACTGATAAAATAAGCTGGGGAGGCTTCGTTTCAGCTTCTAAGTGAAAGAAGGCTTTGCTAGGACTATCTGATACTTTAATGCTTTTTACTCTCAGTCTAACTAGTAATCCTGCAGCCTTCTCCTGTAATCGTTCCCGGAGTTGGGTCCTTTTTTCAAGGAGCAATTTATAATTTGTCTCATTTTCTTGCTCTGCCATTTTGTTTTGCAGTTTTAGAATTTCGGTTTCCAACCGTGCCAATGTGATTTGACTTTCATGAGTGATGTGGGAATTAAACTGTTGACAAAACAGTCGTATATGAGTTTTCATATTATCCCACCAAAGGTTAGTGGAAGCAAAGAGGGGCTTTTTTCCAACTATTGCTATCCATAGGATGCGAAAGGCTTCCTTAAACAGGGTATCATCCAAAAGACTTGTATTGAATTTCCAATAGGCGCTCCTCCGTTTGAATTGAGGGAAAGATAGGCCCATCGTGACCATGTGGTGGTCAGAGAAGATGGAAGGGGTAATAGTTGAGGAGGTTACAATATTCCTTAATCGTGGGGTGATGTACCAGCGGTCAAGCCTCGCTAAGGATACTTGGCCATTGGAGCATCGACACCATGTAAACTGCCGGTCATTTGGGTGCATCAATCGCCATACATCCAAAAAAGCCCCACCTGAAAGGAACTGGGAGAGGTCACCATGGGACTCGGGATGTGGTTCCGGTGAATTTCTGTCTATTTTGGGCTCTAGCGTACAATTGAAATCTCCCCCCATGCATATGCACTGATTTGGGTCAAACAACTTTAAATGGTTTATCACTTCAGTAAAGAAGGCTTTACGGTCAGTACTCTCACTTGGTGCATATACATTTAAAATAATAAGCTTCAGGCTATTGATCACCAATTCTAGGGAGGCAAAACGTCCCCGAATCACCTCCTGAAAGAGGCAAGATTCAGGTACAAGTCCTGGTTTTAACAAAAACCCCACTCCAGCAGATACAGATGACATATTACTGAAGAAATATTTACCTTTGAACATGCTGCTCCAGTCATGTTCAACCTTCTCAATAATATGAGTTTCTTGCAGTAATATTACATCAACTTGTTTCCGTTTGAATAAGCTATTCACTTGGATCTGGCGGACGTGACTGGCCCCACCACCATTTATATTGAGTGTTGCAAGATTAAGCGTCTTCATCACTCATTAGTAAATTTTGTCTGACACTGTGAGTACTCACTCTTTGCCTTTGTTATGATTTTCTTTAGTCGATGAAACTGCGATTTTGTTAGGTTTAGTTCCTCAGATTTTTTTATGACTAGTTTTGCAGCCTGAATAAAGGGAGCCAAATCAGGGAAATGATCCCCAATGATGACATTTCGCTGTCTATACGTTTCATTGAGGAATGAGAGAACAATATGGGGAGGGGTTGGGGGTTGATCTGCCATTAATTGTGATAATGCTGTTACCTCCACCTCCTCTTCCGATTCTGATAAATCAGAAAGTGGCCCAATGGGGTCTGGGTCAATACCGTTTTCTTCTCCTGCTATGCAACCTAGCCTTCCCTTGTCTGGGGGGTCCACGCAGTGCTGTGTTTGGGAAACATCAGCACATTGATTACTGATTTCCTCAATTGGCATGAAATCATTATTCCCACATTCCTGTGGATTTATGTTTCCGCCCTTTTCTGCTTTATTGGCAGATTTATTATGGATGTCAGCCTGTTCGGCGACATTCGCTTGGATCAATGATGCACCATTCACGGTATCGTGGCCTGAATTATTTACATCATTAACGTCGTCTGTGTGAGTAATGGAAGCGCGTTGTTTTAGCGGCTGAGCCCTGATGCTCTTTTCTGGGTTTTCCTCTTTATTTATTTGGTCCGCGCTTTGCAGAGAGATTCCAGGTGCATCCTGAAGAGTTTTTTCACTAACAGCCTGCAAATCGAGCACAACCTTTTTACCTGCTCCAGATGAGTCACTATCATGCGAAGCCCTTCGTTTACTCGTCCCCACTTTACTATCAGTGTCCATTTCAACATTTTGCTGAGGAGGAATAAATACGTTCACGCTTGGAACACTGGATTCACCCTCATTAGGAATTTTAGGCGGTGGCAATGCGATAACCTCCCCCCCACTGGGAATCTCAATTAGTGGAGCAACGTTAACCTCCCTCCCACTGGGAGTATTCATTAGTGGAGCAGCGTTTACCTCCCTCCCACTGGGCGTATTCATTAGCAGAGCAACCTCCTCCTTACAAACTATGGCAGTGTGACCTGTCTTGCCACACCTGACACACGAGGCTTTGGGACAAGAACGTTTTAAATGTCCATACGCTCCACACTGAAAGCATGTTAAGGTGGTGGACGATGCGTATAGCTGGAAATTTGCCTCTTCAAAATTAATTTTGAAAGTGATGTTGAGGCCTGTGTCGTCCCCACGGTCTGGAAGGACCATATACACCTGTCTGCGGAAGCTCATTACGTGCTTAACACGTTCATTCCGACACCCAAGAGGGATTGTTGAAATCCTCGATACCATTTTACCGTACCGTGATAGCACGGTCATTAACTTGTCATTTGGGATAAATGGTGGTACGTTAGAAATAACCACTCTCGTCGCGGGAGTTAATAGCGGCGATGCCATCATAAAGTGACCGCTTTCCGTGGTTATTCCCGCACTTACCACGTCATGGACGAGTTCCTCGTCCGAAACGAACACCACCACTTTCTGGTTCATACGCGAAGCTGCACGTATATTTTCATCCCCAACAATGCTCCCCACAGCGAGGATGATGTCCTCGACAGGGACTCCATCCGGAGGCACGCACACAAACGCGTGCTTCCTGGTTAAGCCTTCAAAGTCATCGCGACGAGAGCGTGCATTCGCCATTCCGGCGAAAATACCCCCCCCCCCTCCCCCCGCTTGTCCGAGCCGGACAAGAGGGTATCAAACCTAAATAAACGAACTAAAGTAAATAATTAACGTGCATTATAAGCACAGAAATGGCTTACAACGCGCCGTCAACGCCAGTAGGCCGCACCCAAAATGGGCCCGCTCTCAATCCTCTCTCTCTCAAAGGCAAAGGTGTAGAACAGATGAAAACAAATGCCAAAGCACACAGGATGGAAAAGGAGAGGGAGGGGGGGCAGGGGAGGGCAGGAGAGGGGGGGGGGAAAACTCACGACGAACTCACCAAAACACAGAGCAGTTGCTCACAGCCGCCATGACGCTACACCCAACGCACCGACGGCCGATAGGTGGCGACAGAGAGAGAGAGAGAGAGAGAGAGAGAGAGAGAGAGAGAGAGAGAGAAAGAGAGAAAGAGAGAAAGAGAAAAAGAGAGAAAAAGAGAGAGAGAGAGACTTTGACTTTTTAGTCCTTTTATTACAAAAATATAAAAGTAACAATCTACACGTTTTGCAATAAAATCAATAATGCCAACAAAAAGAAAAAAAGAAAAAGAAGAAGCACCCAATGATCATCAAATAAAACAATCAGTATTTCACAACAGTATTCTGAATTCATTTTCTTTAACCTCACAAAACCCACCAACACACCAAGTATCAACAAAGTTATGAAAATTTCCGGACTCGTTGGACAGGGTAAATTCCAGTTTCAATCTTGCTGAGATTAATGCATTCAAACACGACATGATGTTGCAGTGCTCTATCGGTTTGCCAGATAGTTTGTCTTTTCTTGTTAGATAAACAGCAAGCTTCGCAGTTGCTATTAGGAAACTAAACAGTTTAGATGCAGGATTCTGTTTAGGGGCAAAACCAAAGACGAAACTTCTCAAAGAAAAGGTAACATGCATTTCATGTGCAATGTAATTCAACCAATGAAACAAAGGAAATAATCGGATACAGTCTATGAATGCGTGAAACAAGTCCTCATTGACTGTACAGAAGGGACAACAAACAGATACAGGAGAAAAATGTCTAATAAACGTGTTAGAGGGAACAATCCAGTGGGCCAAACGCCACTGGAGATCACCTGTTCTTTTGGATGTGGGCTCACTGTACATGGCTTCCCAGATAGGTTCGGAGGGGGGTCCTCCGGGTAACAATCCTTTCCATCGGGTAACTCCATTTAACGAAGGGTTCCCATTTAACAGCTTGAGGCACATCTTGTAGATGCCCTTGCTGTCCATTGTCTGGAAAAGCTTTGACCCATCGCTAACAGGGGGCAAATCGTTTTGAATGGGTTCAACAATTAATTTAGGCACTGTCGGCTCATTTAGATCTTCTTCTGTACCTCGAGTCCAAGTTAGGCCAAGTTGCCGTCCCAACTGAATCATTTTCCTCAAAATTTTTGCAATCATCCTATGGGACCAAATCCCTGTCAGGTCGGCGATTTCACTTACGGATTTCCAACCATACCCTGAGTCATGTCGGAGATGCCGCACCTTCACAATACCAGCTGCTATAAAGTGTTGGCAAAAATCTCGACTCTTTGGAATGTCGGGAAAGAGAGCGTTGTAGAACAAAGGCTCGTGTGCCAGCATTTTCGTTACATATGTGTCCGCCTGACGACTCACAGAAAGGCTCTGCCAGGCATTTAAGAGGCTTTGGTAAAAAGCAGGGAGAACCGATATGTCGACATGCTGGAGGTTCATTTGAAAGAGTTCAAACCCGTACCCGAGCCTACCCGCTCGCTGCAGTACAAGGCGTGCAGGGAGCCGGCCTGGCAGATGTTCCATGTAGAGGAGACGTTGAATGGACCGCAGCCGGAAGGCCATTAGGCGGGCTTTGATGTCGACGAGGTTGTGGCCACCCTCAGCCGAGGGGCGACATATCACATCGGGTCGTAGCCAGTGGTAGCCTCCCCAGAAGAAGTCCACCAGTTTGCCCTGGAGTGCTTTGAGTAGGGCCTCCGGCGGTTGCAGGCAGATGAACCTATGCCACAACATTGTGGCAACTAAGTTGTTGATCACTAGCACACGGCCCTTGAAGGACAAATGAGGTAAAACCCTTTTCCATCGGTTCAATCTTTCTCCCACTTGCTCAATTACTCCGTCCCAATTTCTTTGAGCATACTGTGGGGAACCAAGGAATATGCCCAAGTACTTAATTCCCTCACTTCCCCACAGCAACCCTGCGGGGAGGGATGGGGGCGGCTGTGGTACAGGCTGAAGAAGGTTGCGATAAAGGGAGGGTATCCATAACGTCTTGCTCTTGTTCCAATTGATTTTTAAAGAGGAGGCAGCGTGAAACTTTGACAGGCACTCAACAACGATATCAATATCATCCTTATCTTTTACAAAGATGCAGACGTCATCCGCATAAGCACATAGGGTTAGCGGTGCACTCATGGGAGTGAGTGCTATTCCAGAAATCTTCTTTCTCAGTAGATTGAGAAGAGGCTCTAAGGAAAGAGCAAACAATAAACCAGAGACTGGGCACCCTTGCCGGACCCCTCTCCGAACCTTGATGGGGGGAGCCAGCACATTATTAATCTTAATTAAACTAAATACATCCGTGTATAGCAAGGAAATGTAGGAACGAAAGTTTGCTCCGAGGCCGCATGCCTGTAACACATGATGCATAAACTTATGGTCGATACTGTCAAATGCCTTTTCAAGATCAAGCGACATCATTCCAAAGTCCTCTTTAACACGGTTACCATCAATGAGATCTCTGATTAAAGAAATATTATCATGGATGGATCTTCCAGGAACACAGTAACTCTGTTCTGGCAGTACTAGATCACCAATAACCTTTTTTAGTCGATTAGCCAGTACTTTTGAAAAAAGCTTGTAGTCCGTGCACAGCAGGGAGATCGGTCGCCAGTTCACCAAAAGTCGGGGATCTTCAGTTTTCGGGAGCAAGCACACTACGGCTCTTCTTAGACTCAGCGGCATTATACCAGTCTGTATAGAAGTGTCCAAAACATTCAGCAACTCAGGGCCTAAAAGGTCCCAAAATGTCAGAAAGAATTCGGGAGGTAGACCGTCAATACCCGGAGCTTTCCCTGAATCCATGGCAGCAAGAGCACAGGTTAGCTCAAGGAGGGTGATTGGTAGGTCAAGCTCCAACCGTTGAGCCTCAGTTAGGGAGGGGAGGTGAGAGGTTAAATCCATCATTGTATCATTACAAACAGTCTGCTCCTCAAAAAGTTTTGTAAAGAATTCAATAATGTTTATTCTAACATCATCCTCGTTGACAACAACGTTGCCTCTTGAGTCCAAAACAGAAGAGATTAGCCGTGATGGCTTGCTTAAGGATTCTAAATGAAAGAAAGACTTGTTTGGGGTGTCTGATAACTTTACATTCTGTATTCTAAGTCTAATTAATGTTCCGGCTGCTTTCTCTTGAACTAACTCCCTTAAAAGAGCTTTCTTTACAAGCAATAACCGGTAATTGGCGTCATTGTTTTCATGAGCCAATTTATTCTCCAAATGTAGAATATCCAATTCCAACCGGGCCATTGTAATGTGCTTGTCGTTTGTGCTGTGTGATTGGAAACATTGACAAAACACCCGAATTTGAGATTTCATGTTATCCCACCATATGCTGGATGAAGAAAAGGAAGATTTCTTTGCTACTAGACTTGCCCAGAAAACACGAAAGGCTTCCTTAAACATACCATCTTCTAGAAGTCTAACATTAAACTTCCAATAAGCGCTCCTACTTGCGGGTTGAGGAAAGGAAAGGTTTAGGGTTACCATATGATGGTCTGAAAACACGGAAGGAAATATATTTGAAGAAACCGCAGTATTTTTAAAGGGTACGTTGATGTACCATCTGTCAAGCCTTGCCAAGGATACTCGACTATTGGCGCATCGACACCAGGTGTACTGGGATGTGCTTGGGTGGTGCAACCGCCAAACATCAACGAGGCCCATTGTGCTAAAAAAATTGGATAAGTGTACATGGGACTCAGGATGGGGTTCGGCAGAATTTCTGTCAACCGATGGGTCGAAGGTGCAATTGAAATCACCTCCGACACACACACAATGATCAAAATCAACTGATCTTAAGTGATTTATCATTGCGGTGAAGAAGGACTTACGCTCTACGCTATCACTTGGCGCATACACATTAAAAATGGTGTAATGGAAGTTATGGCTTACTAGTTTGAGAGAGCTAAGCCGACCATTTATTACCTCCTGAAAATGGCATGACTCACACACGAGGCCTGGCTTCAGCAAGAAGCCGATTCCAGCAGATGAAGCTGATAAATTGCTGAAATAGCATTGGCTCTTAAAAAGTTGATGCCAGTTATGTTCCACATTTGGTGTGATGTGAGTTTCTTGAAGTAAGATCACATCCACCTTTTTCCGTTGAAATATGTTTTTTACTTGAACCTGGCGGAGGTGTCTAGCACCACCACCGTTAATATTTAAGGTTGCGAGTTTTATAGTTTTCATCCTGTATTGATGAAATCAGCCTGTGGCTGGGAACACTCTACACCTGCACGTGTGATGAATTTTCTTAACCTGTGGTATTGTGACTTATTCAGGTCAAATTGTTCAGGCGTTTTAATTATGGATTTTGCAGTGTGGATGAATGCAGCCAAATCGTCAAAATGGTCTTTAATGACTATGTTACGCTGTCTGTATGTTTCGGCTAGAAACGACACGATGTGTTGGGGGGGTATCTGTGACTGAGATGCTGATGACTGTGACAGCTCAGTCACTTCCACCTCGTCCTCAGACTCTGACAGGTCTGATAATGTCCCACCTGGATCTTGGGCCTTACTTGCAGCTCTCACGAGCTCCTCTGGAGGCATCTCCTGAGATTTCGTTGGGTACTCTGGTACACACTCACGAGCAGACTGGTGCTTACTTTCTTTATGTGTGTTTTGGCAAATGGCTGCAGATCTCTGCGTAGCCGGGGTTACGATTTCTGTTTGTGAGACAGAGCAATTTGTTTGGTCACCAGTCCGCTCAGCTACTGGAGGGGGGACCGGTGGTGCTTCGCGTTCAGGCTCAAAAATGGCCGCATTGTTCGGATCAATGTCGGCTTTATTCTCAGAGCTTGGGAAATCAGTAACATCTTCTTTACCACTTTGGGGTTCGATATTTTCGTTTGCTGTAAACGTTTTGCCCTCTTTTGCAGAGACAGTGTCTCTGCCCAAGACAGCCTTCTTTATCGCACCATCGGGGCTATTTGTTAGTGGTGCTTTCCGTTTTTTGGTCAGTATGACAAGTTCTTCATTCATGGGTTCGTCAGCAGTACTAGCATCACCAAGTGCCATCTCACTGGGTTTGGGTAGCACCGGGGCGTCGGGAAGCACGGTCGGGGCGTCGGGAAGCACAGTCGTGGCGTCAGGAAGCACAGTCGGGGCTTCGGGAAGCACGGTTGGGGCTTCGGGTAGCACGGTTGGGGCTTCAGGTAGCACGGTTGGGGCTTCGGGAAGCGTAGTCGGGACCTCGGGAAGCACAGTTGGGACATCAGGAAGCACCGTCGGGGCGTCGGGAAGCACGGTCGGGGCTTCAGGTAGCACGGTTTGAGCGCCAGGAAGCACGGTTTGAGCGTCGGGGAGCACGGTTTGAGCGTCGGGGAGCACGGTCGAGGCGTGAAGAAGCACGGTCGAGGCGTGGGGAAGCACGGTCGAGGCGTGAGGAAGCACGGTCGAGGTGTGAGGAAGCACGGTCGAGGTGTGAGGAAGCACGGTCGAGGCATGAGGAAGCACGGTCGGGGCGTTTTCTTTTTTACAGCCCACATTGGTGTGTCCCAATTTGCCGCACTTCGTACAAGATGCTTTGGGACAAAACCTTTTGACGTGTCCGAAGGCTCCACAAAGGAAGCACGTTAAGGTGCCTGACGAAGCATACATTTGATATTGACGATCATTTACCGAAATTTTAAACGAGATGTTTAGTCCTGTATCGTCGCCGCGATCAGGAAGCACCATGAATACTTGTCTCCGGAAACTCATAACATGTTTCATTCGTTCATCCCGACATCCCAGGGGAATCATCGAGATTCGGGAAACAACAGTTCCATACCGGGTCAGAACAGCCATTAATTTATCATCTGTGATAAACGGAGCGACATTTGAAATAATAACTTTAATCGCCGGTGTGTCCATCGGGGAAACCATGACGAACTGCCCACCTTTCAATGACAGACCGGTACTAACAACATCATGCACGAACTTCTCGTCCGACACGAAAACAACAAACTTTTGGTTCATCCGCGACGCGGCGCGGACATTTTCATCGCCGATAACATTCCCTACAGCTAGGATAATGTCCTCGGTAGGAACACCTTCGGGAGGGACACACACGAAAGCATGCTTCCTTGTTAGGGTTTCAAACCCTTCCTGCCGTGCACGAACACTCGCCATAACGGCGATGTCTCACCTTTCCACCTTGACCAGGCGGAAAGGACACAAAATAAATAAAGTCGAAATGAAATAATGAATAATAAAGTTCACACGACGCGAGTAAGGTAAACAGCACCGACGGAGCAGGTAGACTGAACCGAACGGGTCTGCTCTCACCTTTGGGCTCTTCTCTCACTCTCTCTGTCTCAAGGGAGGGAAAGGGGCACAGGTGGTAAAGAGGGACACGACAAAGGCGCGATGGGAATGGAAGGAATGGGGGGGCGGGGGGGGGACGGGACAACACAACACAAGCACGGAGCTACAGCACACGAACACCAGTGCACGCCATCTTGCCACGCCCAACACACGAAAGGCCAGCAGGGGGCGCGCGAGAGAGAGAGAGAGAGAGAAAGAGAAAGAGAAAGAGAAAGAGAAAGAGAAAGAGAAAGAGAAAGAGAAAGAGAGAGAGAGAGAGAGAGAGAGAGAGAGAGAGAGAGAGAGAGAGAGAGAGAGAGAGAGAGAAAGAGAAAAATAATTGAATTTGCAACACCATTTATTTCACAAAAATAAACCTTTTACAGGAGAGAAAATAGAAAATAACAACACAGTTCTTAATGTAGTTATTAGAAAAGAAAGACCAAATTCAATTCATTGAAAACACATAAGGCTTCATTAATGCACCATTTGCACTCAAGGAGTTTGACATTTTCATTCGCCACATAATAATCAAACTCGAACCTTATTCTTGCAGACACCAGCCAGCCCTTTAAACATAGGTACAACATCAAACCCATGCCCATTATCAATTTTAATTTTCCTTGATTTAAATACTGCATATTCTGCTATAGCGAGAGCCTGGTGTTGGCTTAGCGGTTAGGGTGCCGGCTTGGGATACCTAGGATCCTGGGTTCGAATCCCGGTCTGATCGCTAAATTAACACCAGGGGGGTTGACTCAGCCTGTCATCCCTCCGAGGTCGGCAAATTGAGCACCAGCTTGCTGGGATGAATGATCCCGGTGTGTACCCCGGCTTAGAATAGGTACACCGTATTCCTGCGCATGGTAAGAGGCGAATAAGAGTTGGCGCCAGGAAGGGCATCCGGCCATAAAAACATTGCCTCAAATAGGGAATCATGATTGTCATGGGGCCCACAAGGCTAATCCCTGCTCTCGCGGGGAAAATGGCCTAAAAACGACCATTCATTCATATTTTGCTATAGTGACTAAGAAGTTTAGGAAAATACCAGAGTCCTTGCAGGAGTGTCTGAAAGGTACACCAAAAATAAAAGAATGTGAAGTGAAAGGAAAAGACAACTGATCAAAAAGGTGTGTGAGAATAAAGAAAAGAGGTATTAGTTTTTCGCATTTCACAGAGGCATTAAAGAGATCCTCCTTCTGTCCACAGAAAGGGGCATGCTACCGGTACTGAACTATCAAGGTGATGAACAAAGGTGTTCGTAGGGAGAGCCCAATGTGCTAATCTCCACTGGATATATCCTAGGAACCCATAAATAGGTAGTTTGTACATATTAGGCCACAGTGGCCTGGCAGGAGACCCTGGCCCTAACCTTTCTGACCACAAGGCCGCTCTTGTTACTCCAGAGAAGGGTGATGCTTGGTTTTCTCGAAAGAGCTTGTGAATACCCACCTTTGTTGCCAAATGAAAAGGAGATACAAGTTCACCATTCGACTGGAGAGCTGGGAGCACCTTAATTTCAGGGAAGGACAGCCAAAAATCCTCGACATTGTTGACACCTTCCCAGCCAATATTTAACTCCTTGAACTTCCTCTTGACGATGCGTATAATTTGGCTGACAACACGCACAGATCATAAACCAAGAATGGTCGCCACCCTGCCAGCAGACATCCATTTTGCCCCAGATGTATCCCTCAGGTCACAAACTTTGCCAACTCCTCCTTGAGTAAATTTCCGAATCAAAGTCGGACTATGAGGAATGCATGGAAAAAACCCGTTATAGAAAATAGGTTCTTGGATAAACATCCGGCAATTATAAGCCTCAAGGCAACGATGAACCCCAAAGCTTTTCCAAACTTTCAGCAAACCCTGATAAAAAATTGGGATTGAAACTAAACTGACACGGTCAAGGTTCACCATGAATAAATATAAGAATAATAAGAACAATATACAAAAGTTCTCTTTATAAGAAAGAGATCGCAGCAGTCCGTCCCATCGTTTGAACCGGTGTGTAATTTGTTCAATCATTCCTTCCTGTGTAACGCGGTGTGTACCCTGGTTAGAATAGGTACACCGTATCCCTGCATGTCGTTAGAGGCGACTAAGAGGGTTGGCGTCAGGAAGGGCATCCGGCCATAAAAACATTGCCTCAAAAAGAGAACCATGACAATTACAACTACATATGGGCAGGGTACAGCCCGAAGTGGAGATCGGTTTCTGAGGTTTGGGACATGGAATGTAGGGACAATGACAGGAAGATCAGGAGAAGTGGTGGAAGTATTGGTCAGAAGAAGAGTGGACATATGTTGTGTACAAGAGACGAGATGGAAGGGAAGTGGTGTGAGAATGGTGAAGGATAGGCAGGGACAGAAATACAAGTTTGTGTGGCAAGGGTGCCCAGAGGGCGTGAATGGTGTTGGTATCCTGTTTTCTGAGGAGTTTGTAGACAGTGTGGTGAGTGTGACTAGAGTGAGTGATAGGTTGATGATGGTGAAAATGATGATTGGAAAGCTCTTGGTGAACGTCATCTCGGGATATGCTCCGCAGGTTGGTCGAAGCGATGAAGAGAAGGACAAGTTCTGGTGTGCGATAGAGAAGCTGATGGAAAACGTGAAAGATGAGGAAGTTGTTGTGGTAGGAGGAGACCTAAATGGACATGTGGGAAGGAGTATGGACGGTTTTGAGGGAGTTCATGGGGGTTACGGATATGGTGTGAGAAATGGAGAAGGTGAAAGGATTTTGGAGTTTGCTGATGGAGCTGATTTGTTGATTTGTAATACTCAGTTCCAGAAAGAGGATAATAAGCTTGTTACATACACGTCCGGTGGGTCGACGACAACCGTTGACTACCTGATGGTGCATAGGCGAGATAGGGGGCACCTCCGGGACACAAAGGTGATCCCGGGGGAGGAGGCTGTTTCACAGCACCACTTGGTTGTCTGCGACATAAGGGTGAAAGGTGCGAGGAGAGCTCGGCGGGTGAAGTACCAACCGAGAATGAAGGTGTGGAGGTTGAAAGAGGTGACAGTAAGGGAGGCATTAAAAGAGAGGCTGAGTAGGGTAGAGGATGATGTGGTTGAGCTTGAATGTGGTTGGATGTCAATGAAAGATAGTCTGTTGGGAGCCGTTGGTGAGGTATGTGGATGGACAAAAGGACCACCGAGGCACTCGGAAACATGATGGTGGGATGAGGAAGTTGGAAAGAGGATTGACGAGAAGAGGAAGAAGTTCAAAGAGTGGCAGAAGGCGAAGGGTACGGGAGCAGAAAAAGCAGAGCATGAAAGTTATAAGGCAGCCAAGAAGGCTGCAAAGAAAGAGGTAGCAAAGGCACAGGAGGCATATAGGAAAATGTTCGGAGAAAGCTTGGATTCGGAAGAGGGTCAGAGAGCAGTATTCATGATTGCAAAGCAGATAGCGAAAGAGAGGTGTGATGTGATAGGGGTGAGTTGCTTGAAGAATGAAGTGGGACAAATCGTTGGATTTATGCCAGGAAGAGGAACGACAGACGCGCTCTTTATTGTGAGGCAGTTGCAGGAGAAGTACATGGAGAAGAGGAAGAAGTTGTTTCTTGGGTTTGTTGATCTGGAGAAAGCATTCGATAGGGTTCCACGTGAAGTATTGACATGGGCATTGAGGAAGTTAAGAGTGGAGGAATGGTTGATCAGAGTTGTGATGGCAATGTACAAAAGAGCGCGCACAGCTGTAAGGACGAAGGACGGGAACAGTGGTGAGTTTGAGGTGAAGGTGGGAGTGCATCAGGGGTCGGTATTAAGTCCACTACTATTTGTGGCTGTGATGGAGGTGCTGGCTCAGAACGTAAAGGAGGGTTTACCATGGGAGTTGTTGTATGCAGATGATCTGGTGTTGATTGCAGAAAGTATGGATGGACTGAAGGAAAAGATGAACAAGTGGAAGGAATGTATGGAGACAAAAGGTCTGAAGGTGAATATAGGAAAGACGAAGGTGATGGCAAGTGGTAAAGCATGTGGTGAGGTGGAAAGAACTGGGAACTGGCCATGTGCTGTGTGCAGGAAGGGTGTCGGCGTGAACTCCATTCAATGTACAATGTGCGCTGAGTGGGTTCATCAAAAATGTAGTGGACTGAGAGGGTCATTAACCATTGTGGCAGCTACATTCAAATGTAAGGTGTGCACAGAGGGAGCTGCAGATGGAGGAAATGTTGAGTTGGATCTTGGAGACGGCGTGAAGCTGGAAGGTGTGAAAACATTTTGCTACCTCGGAGACATGCTGAATGGAGAAGGTGGATAAGACTTGGCAACGGTTGCTAGAGTGAGATGTGCATGGAAGAAGTTTCAGGAACTGAGTGGCATGCTGATGAGGAGGGGAGTGTCGTTGAAGCTGAAGGGAAAGGTGTATGCTGCATGTGTGAGAAGTGTTATGATTTATGGGAGCGAGACATGGGTCATGAATGTAGAGCAGCAATGAAGGCTGGAAAGGGTGGAAATGCGAATGGTTCGGTGGATGTGCGGAGTATCGTTGAGAGAGAGGAAGACAAATGATGAATTGCGAAAGATGATGGGAATAGAGCCTGTGATTGATGCTGTGAAGAGGAACAGGTTGAGATGGTTTGGTCATGTGTTGAGGAAGGATGAAAGTGACTGGTTGAGAAGAGTGATGGAAATGAATGTAGAAGGAAGTAGAGGACGGGGAAGACCGAGAAAGACTTCGCTAAAAATGGTGGAAGAAGAAATGCGGGCATGGGGGTTAACAAGGAGAGATGCAGAAAATAGGGCAAAATGGAGAAGATTGTCATGGGGACCGCAAGGCTAACCCCAGCAGGGAAAATGGCCTTAAAATGCATGTTGTTGTTGTTGTTGTTGTTGTATTCCTTCCCAGTTCTTCATCTCTACTTCCCGGTTGCCAAGATAGACACCAAGATATTTGACCCCATCTGTTTTCCACTCTAAATTCTGTGGGAGTGCCGGTGGCAGTGTTAAAGAAATGTTATCTGAACCGCACCATAAGGCTACACTCTTGCTCCAATTTACTTCACCGGAAGAGGCCGCAGAGTAATCTTTAAGGCAATGCTGGACTGCAGCAACACTACTTGGGCCTTTCATCAGAACGCAAACATCATCAGCATAAGCTGTGACCACAAATCTTGAACCAATTACAGCTCCCACATCCTGAGTTATTCGCTGCCTGATGGATGCTGAGAGTGGTTCAAGCGCAATTATATACAGAAGTCCAGAAAGGGGACAACCTTGACGGATACCCCGTCGGAAAGGAAAGGGGGAACATAAACTGTTGTATACTTTCATCATGCAGAAGGTGTTAGTGTATAACAGCTTAACATAGGAAATTAAAGTTTCGCCAAAACCCATCCGCTCCAGAACAGAAAACAAATATGTGTGATCAACTCGATCAAAAGCCTTTGTTTGGTCAAGAAACAACAACCCAAAACTGGCACACAAGGACTTATTACAAGAAGTAATATCCCTTATCAAAAATATATTATCATAAATTGACCTTCCTGGTACACAGTCGGTCTGGTCAGGGTGCACAATAGAGCTGATCACAGTTCCCAAACGGTTTGCTAAAACCTTTGACAAAATCTTGTAATCTGCGCACAGCAATGAGACAGGCCGCCAGTTCTCGACTAGTTGAGTGTCCCCAGCCTTTGGCAAAAGGCACATGACTGCTCTTCTGCAGGACAGGGGAAGCTCTCCAACATGAAGGCATTCATCAAATACCTCAAGCAGGTCAGGTCCCACAAGGTTCCAAAAAGTCTTATAGAACTCTCCAGGCAAACCATCAATCCCAGAGGCTTTACCATCCTTCAAGCTCCGCATAGCAGTTTCAAGCTCAGCAGCCGAAACTGACATGTTCAATGTGCGTTGCTGGTCCTCCTCAAGTCTCGGAAGCCCAGTAGTCAGCTCCTGCAAGGCCTCATTACTTATGCTCTGGGGGGAGTACAAGTTTGTAGAAAAACACTTCAAAACAGACTTGATCTTGTCTCATTCATCTCTCATTCGTCCCTCATTCGTCCCTCATTCGCATCTCATTCGTCTCACATTCGTCTCACATTCGTCTCTCATTCGTCACTATTGACCCATTAGGGAGGTCACTATTGACCCATTAGCAGCACTTAGCCTGTGAATCTGTTGTGATTTTTTGACAGAGTTCTCCAAACCAAACAAGGCCTTATTTGGCATATCCAACGTTAAATAACTCATTCTCATGCGTACCAGGGTGCCCAATGCCCGCTGCCGTACCAATTCAGTCAATATTGCCTTTTTAGTCCATAGCAGCCGGTCACCTGTAGTGTCTTTCCCAGCCGTATTAATGTTTTCCTCCAGGGCTGCAATTTCAGCCTTTAATGAATCAATCCAGAGATTTTGCAATTTAGTGGCATAAAGACTACATTGTTGACAGAACGATTTGACCTGACCCTTTGCGCGGTCCCACCACAGTCGAAGGTTAGCATGCTCAAATTTGGAGGACCGAATTCTTTCCCACACGGCTCGAAAAGCATCTTTGAATTTCATATCATTCAGCAGGTGGGTATTAAGTGACCAATACGCACTACCACCTGAGGCCAGAGGCAAATTAAAACCCATTTAAACCAGGTAATGGTCTGTGAAACCAGTTGGGAGTATCTGGGTTGTGGCCATCACATTTAGCATTGGCTTATTCAGGTAGAATCTGTCTAGCCTTGCCATTGATATCCTCCCATCATGGCATCTGCACCACGTATAGCACCGTGGAGATGGGTGTTGCAACCTCCAAACATCTTTCAAATGCTGATTTTTGATGATGTTCTCCAAAATCTTTGTAGAAGCCGGATGGGGTTCATGACCGGTCCTGTCTATGGAAGGATTGATAGTGCAATTGAAATCACCAGCAATACAGATGAAAGCAGTTGTATCTAGTCCTTTTACAAAGTCATGCAGAGTGGAAAAGAACACTCTACTTTCCATGGGTTCACTCGGTGCATATACGTTCACAATGATGATCCTTTGTGTGTTGCAATAGAATTCCACCGCTATCAGATGTCCCTTATAAATTTCCTTAAAGACAATCTTCCGAGCAGGAATTCTATCACTCAAGGCGATGGCAACACCAGCTTTGGGTGTGGTAAAACCACTCAGCCACCACTGCCCTCGATAAAGTTTTCCCCATTCAGCAACCAGGGTGTTTGTAGCATGGGTCTCTTGTATCAGGATGATGTCGGCTTTCACCCTCTCCGTTGCCTGAATTGTCTGAATTTTTCATAAGGGGATACAACCCCCATTGATATTCAGGGATGCGATACATATCTCTCGCATTGCTATTTTACAAAGGTAACTCACCCTCCGCCTGCAATTCCTTATTCGCCTTTGTGATCGCTTTCCCAAGACGCTGAAATTGGGCCTCTGAGATTTCCTTTGGGTCATTTCTTTGCAGGAGGGGTCTTGCAGCCCTGATGAAAGTTTTCACATCGGGAAAATGGTCTTTGATTACAACATAGCGTTGCCTAAACGTCTCGCTTAGGAAACCGATGACGTTTTCCTTTGTTACTTCCATTTGTTCTTCTTCCTGATGATCGCTCACAGAAACAAGGCTTTGAGCTTCCTCATCCAGCTCCCTAACAACATCAACGTTGGAACTCCTTTGTTGTGTTTCACGTGCTGGCACACCTTCTGTGTCATCAACACTGCAGTCTTCCTGTTGCATCTCCAGGGATACATCTGTGCCACCACTGTTGCCTATTATAGGTCTGCTTAGACCATCATCCTTGGTCGTTACAATCGGATGTGAGCAACAACCATTGTCACTCAGGGCCTGAGACTGCTCGTTGTCACAAGGTACAATGGTTCCATCATCCCAACCAATACTGGTGCTTTGCTTTTCTTCAACAAGAGCAAGGGGTGAAGTCCTACTCTCCTCTGTTTCATCACCACCTTGCCCATCTTGCCAAGAATCATCAGGATAGTCTGAGATACTGTTTGCCTGTACGAGTATCACTTTGCTATTTTAGAGGACGAAACCAACACAAGCCAGGAGCTACAACACACGAACACGAGCACACGCCATCTTGCCACACTCAACAACAAACGGCCAGTAGGGGAGGGACAGAGGCAGAGAGAGAGAATAGAGAGAGAAAAGAGAAAAGAGAGAGAAAAGCGAGAGAAAAGAGAGAGAAAAGAGAGAGAAAGAGAGAGAAAGGAGAGAGAAAAGAGAGAGAAAGAGAGAGAAAAGAGAGAGAAAGGAGAGAGAAAAGAGAGGGAAAAGAGAGAGAAAAGAGAGAGAAAATAGAGAGAAAATAGAGAGAAAAGAGAGAGAAAAGAGAAAGAAAAGAGAGAGAAAAGAGAGAGAAAAGAGAGAGAAAAGAGAGAGAAAAGAGAGAGAAAAGAGAGAGAGAAGAGAGAGAGAGAGAGAGAGAGAGAGAGAGATAAAGAGAAAGAGACTTTTTGACTTTTTGTGTGCTTTTATTATAAAAGTATCAAAACACACATGGAAAACACCACAAATTTTTACAAGAAAAAGAAGTTGTACAAGCAAAAAAGATGTATATACATATATATGTGGACATTGAGCATAAGTAAAATTTACAAAAACAAACTCAACACCTCATCTGTAAAAGAAAATCGTCGTTCACACTGCCGAAACTCAAATGGTAAAACTGCACTAATTTTATCCAGGCCGACACTATTCCTTTAAAGCAAAAGAGCACATTTTCATCTCTGCCACTCAATTTGATCTTCCTAGTTTTATAAATTGCAAATTTAGCAATCCCGCACAGAAAATTCAAGAAAGGGACCGCTGTCTTGCTGTTGGTGCTCCTTTCAATGCCATACACAAAAATTGGAACAGAAAAAACAAACTTAAATTTATAAAATAACTGTTGGAGGAAACAAAAAAGGGGTACCAATCTCCTACATTCCACGAAAGCATGGGTCACATTTTCAGCCTCTTCACAAGAAGGACAAACATTCTGTACAGGGAGATCAAACTTATGAAGTAAGTATTTGGTGACCAGGGCCTGATGAACTAATCTCCAATTTAAGTCTCCGGTTCAACCTAAAGTTGGAGACCTATACATCTCTTTCCACACTGGAGATAGGAACGAACTAGCCGGAATGATCTCCTCCCACCGATTTTTTAAAGGTTTTGTGAAACCCGGTAGAAGCACCTCTTGGCATATCCCATAAATAACTTTTTTTCCCATCACATGAAACACACCACAACCATCTGAATTTGAGAAGACACACTGTTGTTTTTTTTGAGGTGATTGGGAGCTCGGGGAAATAGAGACGAGAGTCCACCACTTCATCTACCCCAGTCCACCCGATATTTAATTCCCTGAAAGTTTTAATCACAACTCTCAAAACTTTGTCCACCATTCTAGATGACCGAACCTCCACTTTTAATGTGAGAGAACCGGTGGATAACCATCCATTTAGGGAAGGTTTCATCAGGTCTCGCACTCTGTTTATTCCATTACAGGTGAAGCAATGCATAAATGACCTGGAGGTTGAAATTTCAGGGAATAAAGGAATCAGAACCAATGGCTCATGCATATATTTTTTGGCATCGGATGACACCTCTAATCGTTGTATTCCAAGAACTTGCCCGGCATTCAAAAGGCTCTGATGAAACTCGGGGAGCAGAGTCGTGTTGACATGCTGCAGGTCCATGAGGAAGAGCTCTCGGTCAAACTTCAACCCATCTGCTTCCTGCAGCCAAGCATTTGTGAGAGGCCGCCACGGGACACACTCACCATACAATAAATGCTTTATCGTCAACATGTGGAAAGCCATTATCGGACTCGGGACATGTATCAAGCTTTGGCCACCTGCATTTCGAGGTCTGCACACCACGTCTGGTCCAAGCCAATGGTGGCCTCCCCAGAAAAACTGAGTTAGAACCCTCTGAATTCCTGTGACCAAGTATCTCGGAGGTTAGAGGGGGATAACTTTATGCCAAATAAATGGAACCACCAGGTTATTTATTATTGTCACCCTTGCCTTAAGCGATAGAAGGTGGTGCAACCGTTTCCACCTAGCTAGTTTCTGCTTAATTCTTTCCAAGGAACCCTCCCAATTTTTTTGTTCATATGCTTGGACTCCTAGAAATAACCCTAAATATTTAAACCCTTCTTTATTCCACTGCATTCCTCCTGGTAACACAGGCAGAGCTGAGGAAGGCTGACTGGGGCCCACCCATAAGGCAACACTTTTGTTCCAATTTACTTTTGCCGTGGAAGTGAGCTGAAACTGGGACAGACATCGAGAGACCTCACTCACATCATTTTGGCTGGAAACAGCAACACAAATGTCATCCGCATAAGCTGAAGTGACCATTTTGTAGTTTTTTGTTAAGGAGACTCCTTCCACCGAGTTGTGGAGCAAAGCTAGTAAAGGTTCGACCGAGAGACTGTAGAGCATACCTGAAAGCAGCGGGCAGCCCTGATGGATGCCTCGCTGAAAGGGAAAAGGGCGACAAGCTGTTGTTTACCTTCAACAGACAGGATGAATTTTCATACAACAACTTAACATAGGAAACAAAATTTTGTCCGAAACCAGCTCTCCTTAGTACAGCAAACAAAAAAGAATGGACAACACTGTCAAAAGCTTTTTCTTGATCTAAAAGAACCAAACCAAAACCATGAGATGTAGAACGACCGATATTGATCAAGGCTCTCACCAAAAAAATGTTATCGTAAATAGAACGCTCAGGAACACAATAAGACTGATCAATATCAATCAAAAGGGGGATGACTTCCTTTAGACGTATCGTGAGCGCCTTCGACAATATTTTATAATCCGTATTTAGGAGTGACACAGGCCGCGAATTTGTGACGTCTTGCAAGTTCCCTTTTTTTGGAAGGAGACACAAAACTGACCTCCGACAACTTAGTGGCAATTCACCTTGTTCAAGGCTATCATGAAAGATGTCAAGTAGAGTAGGGCCTAGAATGGCCCAAAAGGTCTTGTAAAATTCAACTGGGAGGCCGTCAAGTCCAGGGGCTTTCCCATCTTGAATTCCTTTAAGAGCAGCAGTCTCCAGTTGTAGTTGCTGGTCTTCAGACAGAGATGGGAGCAGTTCAAACATCCCGTTTCTGTTTTCCTGGTTCACCGTTCTCAAGGCAAACCATTTTATTCTCAAGGCTTTGAATATAAGTTTCGTAATTCATTCTTGATGTCACTTTGAGAAGACAGAAGCGCACCAGCAGAAGAGCGCAAAGCATTAATTTTTTGAGAGATCTTGGCTGTCTTTTCCAAATTGAAAAAGTC
The DNA here is from genome assembly GCF_964187855.1 of Myxine glutinosa. NCBI lineage: Eukaryota > Metazoa > Chordata > Myxini > Myxiniformes > Myxinidae > Myxine > Myxine glutinosa. Next base: position 15,859,874 of record NC_136263.1, read on the forward strand.
TTTGTTTGGTTTGTCAAGTTGGATATGGTCCATTCGCAGTCGGACGAAAGCTCCAGCTGCACGCTCTTTCACCATTTCAGCCAGTAGTGTTCTTTTCTCTGACAACTGCTGGACATTTTCGTTGGACATCCCAGATTTCTGCTCACAATAAAGTATATCGTTTTTTAAGGCAGATATCACGCCGAGTGTGTTACATGTATTATAACGACAGTATTGCTGGCAAAAACACTTAATTTGGGATTTTGTGCAATCCCACCATTGCCTTAAATTTAGGTAGGAAAACTTTTGCATTTCACATTCCTTCCATACTATTCTGAATGCTTCATTGAAATGCTCACTTTGTAAAAGTTTGACATTGAAAGTCGAATATGCACTTCTACAAACGTGATGAGGTAAGCCACATACAACAATGACCATGTGATGATCAGAAAAACCAGATGGCCTTATATAAGAATTCTTGACAAGATTTACCTTATCATGGTTAACATAAATTCTGTCCAAACGAGCCATTGTCAAAAGATTTCTTGCGGCACAAACCCACGTGTACTGCCGGATGTTAGGGTTCTGTACCCGCCACACATCCACAAGTTGAAATTTTTTAATGAGCTGTGACAAAGGCCTTGCACTCAGTAGATGAGGCTCAGGAGTGTTTCTATCAAGTTGTGGGTTGAGGGGACAATTGTAGTCTCCCCCCAGACAAACCAACATTTACAGGTCAATAGTGCTTAAAAAACCCGCTAACTTGTGAAGAAAAGCACTTCTTGCAGAGTTAGCACTAGGGCAGTATACATTAGTCGTGCAAATCTTTTGGTTACCGCTGACAAACTCCACAGATAGGAAATGGCCCTTGCAAATTTCCCTACATCTGATCTCCAACGGCTGGAGTCTAGGATGTAACACTACTGCCACACCAGCCTTGGCATCAACGAAAGCACTGGAGAAAAAGTGACAACCTTTAAAGATTTTATGCCACTCAACCTCAGAAGACTGATTTGCATGCGTCTCTTGTAACATCAGCACATCAATTTTTTCATTCTGAAACATTTGAAACACCTGGAGGCAACGCACACAAATGCGACCACCGTTGATGTTTAAGGACGCTACTTTTATCTCCACTCTGTTAACTATTCATGAAGTTCCTTACCCGCTCGAGTTACACATTTTCTTAGCCTCTGGAATTGAGGTTCTGACATATTAACCTGATAAGGTTCACGAATCATGTTCTTTGCCGTCAAAATAAAATCATGCAGATTCGGAAAGTAGTCTTTGATTTTTACATTTCTTTTCCTGAACGTTTCATCAAGGAGCTTGATACCATTTTCTTGAGAAACCATGGTGATGGTGTTGTCATCACACGCCTCACTCTCTTGAGCACTTGAAGCACTAAAGAGTGGAGTAGAAGAGGTTTCATCAGAATCAAGTGCTTCGTCTTGATCTGCACCTTTTCCTACTATTTGTTGAACACTTCGTTTTGGAAACAGCAATTCTACAGGGTCAAGGACCTCCGCACTCTTTGCAGACCCTTCCAAATTTACCATGTCCTCTGTGGCTATAAGTATGTCCCCCACCTCATCATCCCTTTCATTTTTATCTGTCAGGGAAGGGTTAACGTTATCCTCACAATCACAGGGACTTTCCCCTTTATCTATTTTCTCCTCACTAGCAGATCCAGCTGCTAACTCGTCTGAGCGAGTTTGGTTATCAGGACAAGGACTTACCACATCCTGAGAGGATCGACTATTTTCAATCTCGGCAAGTGGTGCAAGCGAATCTTCCTCATGTACACACACTTCCTGTACCATCTCCATTACCGCCAAGGAGTTTCCGGTGTAGGCCTCACCCTGGAGGTCCTGCGAGCCTGACACGATCTGAATCTTATTTTGTTTTTCTTTGGAATCACAGGATTCATCACTTGAACGCTTCTGACCTTTTTTCCTGGTGTCCGCTACCGATACTTCCATGTTATCGCCCGCACTGTCGTGTACAGTGGACGAAATGGGAGAGGGTTCAACCACTTTTATTCCCACCTGAGGTGGAGGGGCGGGGTTAGTCACCTCACGTTCTAAATCTATCACTTCCCCTCCGGTCGGGGTGGTCGGGTCTGGCGCTTCTCTTACCGCAGTAGGTGGGGTGGGTGGGTGACACATACTCGATCCACCTCCTCCCCGTCAGTGTGCGGTGAAGAGGAGTCGCTCCTCACCAATCCTCCGCTTTCCTGCGGTGTAACCGCATTGGGGCAGGCACTCCTCACATGCCCGTTAGCCCCACCCCCGAAACACGTCATAACCTCCGAGGAGGCATGCATTTTGTATTCAAAGCCGTTGATTTTCACACTCAACACGACATTGAGCGTTTTTACATGTGCAGGCAGCATCACGTACACCACTCTCTTGGAGGACATGACATGTTTGAATCGATCACAAACATTTCGCATCGGCACCATCGAAATCCTCGATACGACCTTACCGAACATGCTTAATTGTTCACGTAAATCATCATTTCTAATAAATGGCGGGATATTACTGATGTTAATCTTTACCGTCGGGGCTTGTAAAGCGAACACAGAGAGGAACGTGTTCGGCTCAATGAACAAGCCTTGTTCGACTACACTCGCTACCATGTGCTCCTCGGACAAAAATACGACGAATTTCTTATTCATACGAGAGGCAGCGCGAATACTGTGTGCACCAACGATGTTTCCAATGGCGGAAAGCACATCGTTCATTTCCACCTCGTTGGGAGGAACACAAACTAGCCCGTGTTTACGAGTTAGCGATTCGTACGTATCAATGCGGAACCGTTCGCTCGCCATTCTAACTCGACCAAAGACACGTTCGTAACCGAGAACCGAGGAAACCCAATGTTTGTCGAACACCAACAAACAGATCAGCTATAGCCTAAAGCCATTGAACACAGCCACAGAGTGAAGAAAGACCTCTCCCCCCATCCCCCAAGTCAAAAAGTCTCTTTATCTCTCTTTATCTCTATCTCTCTCTCTCTCTCTCTCTCTCTTGGGAGAGAGTTAAGTTTTGACCAGGAGCTCGTAACGGTCTATTCCCTCCGTAGAACGGATTGGCCTAGATCACGTGAGTGGTTTGGGCGGTTCTGCGGTTGAATTAGGGGGCTCCGGGCGATCCACCCGGGCGTTGGTCTGGCTCAGGCCATTGGTCCCACCCTTACCTAGGAGAAGCGAGCCGAGAGGCGTACGTGGCAATCCTAGGGAGGTTTATTTTTCGGCCCTCAGGGGATCTTAGGATTCTCTGGGGGACGAGCTAATCCCATTACTTACTAACTATGAGGGAGAAACCCAACCTTTTCCCTCTTTCCTATATGTTTTCGGGGTATGCGCATGCGGACAACTTATGTTGTTAGGCTGACTCAGTAATGAGTCGGACCCCAGAATTCTGGGGTGGCAAATTGGAGGGACGCCTGAAGAGGTTAACCCGCAGCTTAGGCTGTGAAATCTCTCTCTCTTGAAGACAAAGGTACAGAAAGGATGAAAACAAAACGCCAAAGCACACAGGATGGAAATGGAGAGGGAGGGGTAGGGGAGGAGAGGAGTAAAACACACAAAGGACTCACCACAACACAGAGCAGTTGCTCACAGCCTCCATGACGCCACACCCAACTCACAACAGCCAGCAGAGGGCGCGAGAGAAGAGAGAGAGAGAGAGAGAGAGAGAGAGAGAGAGAGACGAGGGAAAGGGCTGGTCCATGGGGATGGATCGGCTCTCTGACCGTGACCGTGCTGACCTGACGAATCCGGGCAGCAGGGAAGAATGGGGAACATTTGGCCCCGACTTGCGTTGGGGTGGTACAACCATTGCGAAAAGGTATCCCCGATAGTTCTACTAAGTCTAAGTAAAACCAAAGGCGTAGAATCACTTACAAAAATTAAAAATTCGCGTATCTGGATTCGGATCTTCACAAAAATCGAATCAATTCAGCCTTGTCACAAAAGCAACCTGTCTACCAAATTTCGTCTGAATCCGTCCACATCTTTTTGAGGTATCGGACCTGAGCCTAGATCTACTGTAATCTATATACCCCAAATAAGATAATCGCCCCTCCCCTCCAAATCTTCCCCATCACCCATCCCTTTCAAATCTTCCCCCTTGCCCCTCCCCTCCAAATCTTCCCCATCACCCCTTCCCTCCAAAACTTCCCCATCACCCCTCCCCTCCAAAACTTCCCAATCACCCCTCCCCTCCAAATCTACCCCCTTTCCCCTCCCCTCCAAATCTTCCCCATCACTCATATCTTTCAAATATTCCCCCTTTCCCCTCCCCTCCAAATCTTCCCCATCACCCATCCCTTTCAAATATTCCCCCTTGCCCCTCCCCTCCAAATCTTCCCCATCACCCTTTCCCTCCAAAACCTCCCCATCACCCCTCCCCTCCAAAACCTCCCCATCACCCTCCCCTCCAAAGCTACCCCGTAGCCCCTCCCCTCCAATCTTCCCAATCACCCATCTCTTTCAAATATTCCCCCTTGCCCCTCCCCTCCAAATCTTCCCCATCACCCATCCCTTTCGAATCTTCCCTCTTGCCCCTCCCCTCCAAATCTTCCCCATCACCCCTCCCCTCCAAATCTTCCCCATCACCCATCCCTTTCAAATCTCCCCCCTTGCCCCTTCCCTCCAAAACTCCCCCCACACCCCTCCCCTACGAGACTCTCCCTCACTCCTCCCCTCCTAAACTCCCCTCTCACCCCTCCTCCTAAAAGCGTCCTCCCACTTCTTCCCCCTTCCAACTTTCACCTTCATTTCCCCCAACCTTCTGCCTCGCTCTTCCTCCTCCTCAAATTTCACCTCACTGTGCCTCACCCAATCACCATCAAACCTTTTGTCCGCTCCATTCTTCCCTTTCTCCAAGCTATTCTGAAATCTCTGACACACCTTCAACAGCTCTCCCTACCTCTTCCTCCTCTTCCACATCTTACCCTACCCCTCCTCTCCCACCCCCTGTACTGTATCCGATGCTCCCCCTTCCTCTTCATTAACGGTATGGACCTCAAACATCCGGGGCCTTCGCTCAAACTTGACTGATCTCTCCATACAGGTTGCTTCTGACAAACCAGACGTGATCTGCTCAACAGAATCTTTCCTCCTTCATGATGTCTCTGATTCCTTGGTATCTCTCCCAGGTTACTCCCTCCTCCGGTATGATAGACCTGAGCCTCGTCCTGGAGGTGGGGTTGCTATATTTATTTAAAAAACTCTCTTCCTCACTCGCCCTGCACTGCCCTCTCTCCACCTCACCCCCAGGAATACATCTGGCTACAGCTTCCCCTTCTCTCCCACCTTTTGTTCATATGTGTGTTGTGCCGTCTACCAAACAGTGATGACTCCATCTACATCTCGCTGTCTGATAATATGGACCAAATTCTATCTACCCATCCCAACTCTCTCTTCCTCATATGTGGTGATTTCAATTGTCACCATGCCAGTTGGCTGGGTGTGGGTAGCTCTCTCACCAGTCATGGCTCCTCAGCAAAGGACTTCTGCGACTCACTGGGACTGACACAATCTGTCAATTTCCCAACCCGGATCTCAGTCAACGGAGCATCTTCTCTTCTGGACTTGGTTATGACTAACTTCCCTGAAAATGTCTGCTGTTTTTCTTCTGCTCCAATTGGCTCATCTGATCATGTGCATGTTAAAGTGGACATCTCTCTGACCATTCTCAGAGAGCCTCCTCAGCGTCGACGAGTCTGGCATTTCACTCAGGCCAACTGGCACGGTCTTCAAGCAGTCATCAATCATCTGACCTGGTCTCCCATCTCTACCACCTCTGACATCAACTCATCCTGGGAATTCTTCCAAAGTAAATTGCTCTCTCCCTCATGCACAGATTTATCTCATCTCATCTTCAGTTGTCATACCCTTCTTCCCGTTGTGGAAGTGTAACTCAGTGTAACTTATCTCTTGGCACTGGTAACTTATTAATTAACACTGGTAACGAAGCAGATACATTTTACCTGCAAACTCTGTGAAAGACGAGTTCGTAAATGAGTGTCAGGAATGTGCCCGAACATGATAATCTCTTGTCCACCTGGTCACAGCCCCTGGCTGGAGCACCCCCCTATCGTTTGGTAAATGGAACTCACAGCAGGAGGGGAGCGAGCTGATGCCAGGACTTGGTGCATGCATGACCTCGGGGCATTAGCGGAGAAAGGATTAACGTTCAGCGGACAGGGGATTAAGTCCAGTTTGTCCATATAAACGAGAGCAAACGTTGAGTCGAAAGAACTTGTCACCAGGGGCTCTGACCGACGGAACGGACGAGCACTCCTCATCATCAGACCCTCTGCCCGACGGGAGTGGCGGAGGAACATCGGCCGAACGAGAAGGACCATGCGAAAAGAGTTAACCTGGTCCATTGAATTAAGCGGTATTATTTGGTAATTGGAATGAAGTGAATAACCAGTTAATAAACCAGACCTTTTGTAAAACCTGTGTCCGGTCATTGGAGTCTTGAGTCTCCCCCAATTACTTCCCCTACAATTTGGAGGCACCGCTGGGATCAATTGTACAAACAAGTCTTTAAAAGGTGAGTGTGTCTTGTTTTGTCCAATATGATTTACGAACTTGGAAATAATTTTGTACATACATGGGGGAGAAGGTGGACCTGGGGGTTCCTTGCGCACCGATGCCGCGATATAGGTGGCGTGACCCATCACGAATGGTACTTCGATAAACGACTGTAGCTATTATTCGTGTTTTTCTAAATGATTTCTGTAAATACGTATTTTTTGCGCTGTCTAAATAAAATGCACCAGGTCGGCGCTGGCCATTAAAGGCCTTACTGTGACCTGGGAGCAAACGGAGCATGCGTGCACCATGCGACCATTTGCTTCCAAGACGTGTAAGGCCGGTACACTCGTTTATACACCCGTACACGTGTAAGGTATTTTTTTTTTTTTTTGCACTTGTTCAAAGCACTCGACTTGCTCGGCGTGCGACAGGGAGCCGGGAAATGGAATTATATTTATATATATATATTTTACCCCATTCCAATTTATGGTATTGCGACAAAACGGCTTATATCTTTGGAACGACTGGTCGGATTTAGACAAATTAGACGGATATATAAATCCCATTCGAATGTCAAGTGAATCGAATGAAAATTAAGGATTTTTCAAATTGTTGTGGACTTTTGGACTATGTTGAATAAAATAGTTGTTGATTGAACTAGTTGACGGATATATAAATCCCATTCGAATGTCAAGTGAATCGAATGAAAATTAAGGATTTTTCAAATTGTTGTGGACTTTTGGCCTATGTTGAATAAAATAGTTGTTGATTGAACTAGTTGACGGATATATAAATCCCATTCGAATGTCAAGTGAATCGAATGAAAATTAAGGATTTTTCAAATTGTTGTTGACTTTTGGCCTATGTTGAATAAAATAGTTGTTGATTGAACTAGTTGATGGATATATAAATCCCATTCGAATGTCAAGTGAATCGAATGAAAATTAAGGATTTTTCAAATTGTTGTTGACTTTTGGCCTATGTTGAATAAAATAGTTGTTGATTGAACTAGTTGACGGATATATAAATCCCATTCGAATGTCAAGTGAATCGAATGAAAATTAAGGATTTTTCAAATTGTTGTTGACTTTTGGACTATGTTGAATAAAATAGTTGTTGATTGAACTAGTTGACGGATATATAAATCCCATTCGAATGTCAAGTGAATCGAATGAAAATTAAGGATTTTTCAAATTGTTGTTGACTTTTGGCCTATGTTGAATAAAATAGGTGTTGATTGAACTAGTTGACGGATATATAAATCCCATTCGAATGTCAAGTGAATCGAATGAAAATTAAGGATTTTTCAAATTGTTGTGGACTTTTGGCCTATGTTGAATAAAATAGTTGTTGATTGAACTAGTTGATGGATATATAAATCCCATTCGAATGTCAAGTGAATCGAATGAAAATTAAGGATTTTTCAAATTGTTGTTGACTTTTGGCCTATGTTGAATAAAATAGTTGTTGATTGAACTAGTTGACGGATATATAAATCCCATTCGAATGTCAAGTGAATCGAATGAAAATTAAGGATTTTTCAAATTGTTGTTGACTTTTGGACTATGTTGAATAAAATAGTTGTTGATTGAACTAGTTGACGGATATATAAATCCCATTCGAATGTCAAGTGAATCGAATGAAAATTAAGGATTTTTCAAATTGTTGTTGACTTTTGGCCTATGTTGAATAAAATAGTTGTTGATTGAACTAGTTGACGGATATATAAATCCCATTCGAATGTCAAGTGAATCGAATGAAAATTAAGGATTTTTCAAATTGTTGTTGACTTTTGGCCTATGTTGAATAAAATAGGTGTTGATTGAACTAGTTGACGGATATATAAATCCCATTCGAATGTCAAGTGAATCGAATGAAAATTAAGGATTTTTCAAATTGTTGTGGACTTTTGGCCTATGTTGAATAAAATAGTTGTTGATTGAACTAGTTGACGGATATATAAATCCCATTCGAATGTCAAGTGAATCGAATGAAAATTAAGGATTTTTCAAATTGTTGTTGACTTTTGGCCTATGTTGAATAAAATAGTTGTTGATTGAACTAGTTGACGGATATATAAATCCCATTCGAATGTCAAGTGAATCGAATGAAAATTAAGGATTTTTCAAATTGTTGTTGACTTTTGGACTATGTTGAATAAAATAGTTGTTGATTGAACTAGTTGACGGATATATAAATCCCATTCGAATGTCAAGTGAATCGAATGAAAATTAAGGATTTTTCAAATTGTTGTTGACTTTTGGCCTATGTTGAATAAAATAGTTGTTGATTGAACTAGTTGACGGATATATAAATCCCATTCGAATGTCAAGTGAATCGAATGAGAATTCAGGAATTATTTCATTATTAACGATTAATGAAGTACTTATTTAATTAATTACATTTCTTATTAAATTACAGTAATTACATTACAGTAATTACCTGAGGTAATTACAGTAATTACAGTTCCGGTAATTACAGTAATTACAGTAATCATTACAGTAATTGCAGTAATCTTATTACAGTAATTACATTACATTAACTCAGGCACCTTTTGAGTAAGGAAGCTGATATTTGGACATGACACTGACCAAGTGATGTGGCTGTCAAGGAAAATTTTGATTTATTGATTAATCATTTAATAAATTAACTCGTTGATTTATAAATGACTTATTTAATTAAAAGTCCTCAGAGATACATCTTCGGATGAAATACTTGCAGATTGGTTATGCTATGAGCCAATTGGTTAAGGAAAATATTTTGTGATGGCCATATTGGCAATTTCGTGGCCATATTCGTGGCAACTCAGTTAGTGCCACTGCACCTTTAAAATGCATCCCTGCGTTCATTTTTCGATAGATTGAGTTGAAATTTTGAACAATCGGATCTGGACTGTCGTTGTTAACGACTCTAGCACGCACTCGTCCAATCAGGATGGAGCGGTATGGTCCCCGGATCATCACTGCCCGCAGTGTTAATTAGTTTTACTTTTTCTCTTGGTCATATAATTTTGAAGACATGCATGTCATGATAGAGGAAATGTTTGTTCTGTTGAACGGAATAAATGTTGTTTATTTGTGTGGGTGTGTATTTCTTGTGTATTTTGGATATATTTTCACGACTAATTCCAGTTAACATCCTGCAAAATTTGCTCGTTTGCTGGCCGAGTCGAAATTGCGTTGAGTTTCTATGGCATGCGCCATTAAAAGCGCTGTGTAATGGTTGAGCTCCCTTTATTTCGTTTTGGTCATGCGGATGAGCAAACAAAGTGACAAATGCTGCGGCTGGAGCAGTAGAAGCGATGTTTTTTAATGGAAACGATGTAATGAGTAATTAAAAGTGGGAGGGGGCAACACCACGCATACCTCTTTTAAGGTGTGTATAAACCCTGGAATAAACGTGGGAGGGGGCAACACCACGCATACCTCTTTTAAGGTGTGTATAAACCCTGGAATATTTCAGCAATCAATACAATGCTGAAACTATGTAAGTTAAGTTAATGAGTAATTTAATGAGTAACTTAATGAGTAATTTAATGAGTAATTTAATGAGTAATTTAATGAGTAATTTAATGAGTAATTTAATGAGTAATTTAATGAGTAATTTAATGAGTAATTTAATGAGTAATTTAATGAGTAATTTAATAAGTAATTTAATAAGTAATTTAATGAGGAATTTAATGAGGAATTTAATGAGGAATTAAAAGTGGGAGGGGGCAACACCACGCATACCTCTTTTAAGGTGTGTATAAACCCTGGAATAAACGTGGGAGGGGGCAACACCACGCATACCTCTTTTAAGGTGTGTATAAACCCTGGAATATTTCAGCAATCAATACGATGCTGAAATGATGTAATTTACTGTGTAAGAGGGTCGACCTTGGGTTTGTTGTTTATTTTTGTGGGTGTGTATTTTTTGTGTATTTTGGATATATTTTCACGACTAATTCCAGTTAACATCCTGCAAAATTTGCTCGTTTTCTGGCTGAGTCGAAATTGCGTTGAGGTCCTATGGCATGCGCCATTAAAAGCGCTGTGTAATGGTTGAGCTCCCTTTATTTCGTTTTGGTCATGCGGACGAGCAGACAAAATGACGAATGCTGCGGCTGGAGCAGTGGAAGCGATTTTTGAATTGTTCAATGATTATTCGATATTGTTATGACTTATTGTCAATAGGTATACTAAGTGGCCATGAGGTAGCCTGTTGCTATGTACAGTTTTATTCTATTGTTGATTATACCACATAGCTGTGGTGATAAAGGAAATGTTCGTTTTAAATAGATGATTATGATATGACCATGACTATAAAATCTTGATGATTATTATGAATGATATCATAGGGTTCAAATGCAGAATGATTGCATGAACTTGGGAAAGAACTTTCAAGCCCTATGGGATAAATTGGGTGTTACAAGCGATGGAGTTTCAAAATTTAGCATGATTGAAGGAATTTTAAAGTCTTATTTCAGGAGTTTTACGAAATTTAAATTGCCAAGAGATTTTGGGTACTATTAAAGGAAAAAATGATGAGATATTTTTCCAATGAACTTTAATATCTGCCATCCATTTTGGCTGTCTCACGAATAAAGGATGAGTTGCCTTTAGTGGCTGCAAAGAAAATTTGTGGAGACCAGGCAAAATGGGGAAATATGTCAGATATGACCCTAGGACAGGACGGTGATTCATCAATTGACATGAGGTACGAACCAGAGGTGACGACCGATGAGAGTCGATCTCAGTCAATGGATGGACCTGTCCTGACATCATTGGGGAAAGGGCTTATGCAAGGAGTCATTCAAAATGATTAATTTGATTTATTGATGAATATTGATGAATTAATTGAAATTGAATAAATTTAACTGAATAAATTGAACTGAATAAATTGAATTGAATATATTGATTGTTTGATTGATGAAAATGCGGTCTCAAGAAAGAAGCTTTGATATCTTTGTGAGATATTATCAATGTGGAGACAACCTGGGAAAATTGAGCAAGGTGGTGAGTTTATATACAGATATATATGTGCGGTTACCATTGTGTGATTTCCCCGTCAAACAGAGCGGACACCTGAGGATTCACCCATTTCATACTGACCCTCCGGCTCATCTGCAAATACTGATCTGTGAGATTGGATTGTGCAAAAGCCACAGCTGAGGGAGATTCTCTGGAAATCACCGTGTGAACAGGTGGAGAGATCCTTCCTGGAGGTACGAGTGAAGCTTTAGAGGAACCTGGAACAAGCTACAACACATCCAACGCTACTTTGATAAAAGGCAGAATGGGAAATGGAGCCTGCAAGAATACACAAGGACAACCAGAAATTCCACAAAAAGGTACTTGTACACATCATATGTACGACCGTTATGGTGCCGAAGCTATAAGGCAGGTCGAGAATTGGTATTTGTGGACAAAGGGACATGATGAGGAGTTTCCAAGAGATGGTACATTTGAGCGAAGTCGATTGGAAAGATTGGAACAAAGATTGAAAGCCAGGAAGAGACAGAATCTAACGGTAGACTGGCTTGCATTCCATCTTTGGGATGGTGAATCCAGACAACGGGAACAGCAAGAATGGATAACGGATCTAGAACTTAAAATAAAAAGGATACAGGATACAGTGGAGGAGACAAATGCACAACTGCCCTCGAAATTAGGAATGAAAGTGACAGTTGTCCCATCTGATTTCCAGTTGTCTCCCCAAAAAGGACGGTACAGAGAATTTTTTCGTGTTTCAGGAGACAACGAGAGATTGCAGTGGCAACCCAGGGATGTAGAGATGCAGCCCAGCAATACAAATGCACAGGTGCACAGACCAGGAAACGACAGAAACCGGTGTTTCGAGTGTGGAAGGATGGGACATTGGAAAAGAGGATGTCCGTATACCAAAAGGAAGACAAGTTAATAGGGTAAACCAAGATCAAGGGTACCAGTGCTGACCGATACCTCAGACAATGATTAGGCCTTCATTGCGACAAATCCCAAATGACGATTGGCCTCAACAAATTAGATTACTGGACAAACATGAATAACTGTCGATGATTCTTGGGTCTGAAAAGTTTTCGGAGCAAGAATTATTCATTTTTCTTTTGCTTGTAAGCAAATTAGTAATTAATTGATCACATGCCGAAATTGGATCTTTTATGTTGGGCACACAATTTTAAATTTACAAAGTTGGAACAATTGCTTTGCAAATTTTTGAAACCAAGTGACAAGGGTCACATCATGATCAGGTGGAAATTTCGGACTAGTGTTCTGCATGATTGATAAGTCAGTGGTCGACTGACATGTAAATGGGTGTGTAGTCAAATTTGGATAAATTATTGTGGGAACTGAAAGGGTAATTTCAATGTGACATCATAGGGGTTTTCTAAGAATAAACTTTTTGGTCCATTTGTGTATTAGCATTTCTAAAATTGAAGGACAAATTTTATGAAATTGAAATAAAATTGACACCCATCTTGATCTGTAAATAATAGTTCCAACGCAAACAAATACGCATAATGCATGTGTGTGTGTATTTGTGTGTGTCAATGTTAGTGTTTTTTATTGTTTTGTGTATCAATCTTACAAGATTGTTGACACCGACAGTGTGCCTGTCTGGAAATGGATAGTTTTATGTGGATGGGATTGAATATGCAGAGAATCCGTAAAATAAAATAGAAATATAATTTGATTATGAACATCATCTCTTTTGTCAAGGGAGATGGAATATAAAGATTTGATGTGCTGGGTTATGAGCAGCCATTAATTAATAGTAAAATTGTGAGTAATTTGGGGATTCCATTTTGATAGAATTTATATGAGAATAACAGCTATTTATGGATATGAGCTTCATAAAAAAGAAATGAGGGAGTACAAAATTAGCCAAATTTGGGAGAGGTCTTACACTGACTTCCCAGAATACTCTGCTCACGGATTTATATATATATATATATATATATATATATATATATATATATATAAACTTGAATTTTATCAGCATATAAATTGTGTTGTATGTATGGATGTGTATTAGGCATAGATGATATGGGAAAATAGTAAAGAAAATCTTGCTGATTTGAACTATTGTGAGTTTTAAAACGGAATGCATTGTGAATCTTAAACCAAGGGGCAGACATGAACATGCTGTTACGTTATTTATACTCAGAACGCGATGTCACGTGTACCTGCAACATATTTGTTAAACTCGCACACCTATATTGGCATATTGGTGTCAGTAGTACTCACTGGGTGCATAGAAATGGATGAGCAACAGTTAAGGGGGTTTAAAATAAAAACACTTACTTGGATATTTTCTACAAAAGTATGGGTTTCAATAAGTGGTAGCTGTACACATGGGATTCATCAAATTAAGTTTTGGAGTTCAAACAAAGTCACTGGTTAACAGATGGGAATGGATAGTAAATAAATTCTTCGATGCTGGGTAAATGAAGTGAGATATTACAAAGACTTATTAGAGCTATTGTTCTTCCTTGCAGCAGTGGGAGAAAATTTAGATCCAACATAATGAATCTATAAATGAATGTGATAGGGATAATATCCTCAATTTGTACTAATTATTTGATTGTGGGTAAAGGAATTAATTTATCGTAGTGGATTGTTAACAAGCAGCCTGAAATGTCCTGAGAGTGTGCATCCATGTAATCAGAAATCCCAGATTTGTTTTTTACAAACAACATTTTGGTAGAGATCTTATGTGGACGAATACTTGCTTGGTAGATAAAAACGGTACTGCATGTTGGCAGCCACTTCGGTGGCCATTTAGGCCGAACAAATAGGGAGAAACTGTAATTGAATATGTAATTTACAGATGAGTATTTGGGAAGTAAAAAGGGAATTTATTGATTTGGGAGACATTTTTCGAAGGTTTATTAAAGTGTTGCAATATGACATTTGGCAAGGAAAATTATTGGATGGGAAAATTAGATCTGTTTATAAAATGAGTTTGTTGACCCAGTGAAGTTAATTCTTTGAATTGTTGTTTAATTAGCATTTTGAGTTCAAATTGGAAATAGTTTGGTAGAGCTTTGGTTAAAACCTTTGGTTGCAGTGTTTTGGAACAAATTGATAAACCGTAGGAGATTGATAAGAATAGAAACAAATATGGACCTAAAATAGAAAGATTGTTATGATGATATGAATAATACCGAGATTAAAAGAATGAATCAAGTGATGTTGCAAATGAATAGTGAATACAGTAGAATTAAGATAATGGCATAACGACAATGTTATGAGTTGTGTCAATTACAATATCAGTGAACTCATATCACCACGAGTGACACACTGTTAGGAAAAAAGAGGGAAAAGAAAAAGTGGAGAGGAATTATGGTAATAATACATTATGCTTAATTTGTTGGTTTGGAAAAATTGTTGTTGGGAATTAGGTATTCCCATTTGTGATTGTAATCATATACAATTTATTTTCTTAGAGTAGTGCTAAAATACCTGCATGAGTTAATTTTTGAACTATATTAACCTGAAAGCAATTGTGGATGCTATTCTTAGTTTAGTAATAAAATACATACCTGATTGAATATTATTTGTGTGACGCATATAAATGAATATAACTTTTGTGTTAAGGAAAAACAACAAATTGTTGAATGTGAAACTGTCGGAAGATATACATGATTATGCTGATTTCATGGTAAGATGTACCCTATCTGATTCAGTGTGTGTGGAAAGCAGATTCAGATGTGACTGAGCATAAGGATAAGACGAGATCACATTTTGGAGGGATTGCTAACGGAATTGGGAAGAAGTTCGAGAAAGAAAATTTGTGGCTAAAAAATGAAGTTAATCATGGCATACACCCTCTTTCTCAAAGAATGATGAAGACATTCTCCCGTGTAACTTGGAGATGAATGCTTACCTTCACCAAGGAAATTTATGTGACCATTTGCCTGGATCACACTGCAACATATGAAAGAAAGGCGATCACTTACTCTTGTTCGAAGGCTTCGAACATTCACCACATCAGAAGTTGCAGGACAACGACATTTTACCTGCAACCTCTGTGAAATGCGGGGACATATGTTATTACTTCACCAACGTCCGGGGAACCAGCATGGAGCTGCAAAAAAAAAAAACGGCTGTGCCCTTGTCACAACAGCTGTGCACGATTCTGCTGGTTGCTCCTGGTAAGGACCATGAATGACCTGAACACCATGGTCCCAACATCATTGTGGATGCATCCGGCATCCCTGTTCCACATCTTGCTGGCCAATCAACGTCACACCAATACTTGCTGCCCACTCACAATGAGGGAGGAGGCAAGTCGACTACAACTGGGTGAAGGCCTTGTTCAGGAATTACTATGGTTTACAGAAAAAAAGTGGCAAGAATGCTACAAGGAGAGCAGGGTCAGTCTATGACTCCGCAATGTTACCACAACAGCGAAATCCTACACGAAGTAGTGCAGGTGCTATGAAGACATTAGGAGAAAATGTTTCATACCAGGATTCAAACACAAGTGATCAGCCCTTCCTTTCAAACAAAGTCAACATTTGGGTGGAGGCAAACGTTTTTGCCAGATGGTGCAGATGCTTTACAAAACTTGAAAATGAAGTGAAATTGTTGTATCTTGGTGATGGTGAAGTGTTGTTTTGAAAATATATTTGTGATGCAAATGCAATCGATTGAACGATATGGAAGGAGTCAATGACCAACGAAATGTTTTGTGATTCTTGCAGGATGACGGTGTATGCCCAAGGGAATTTGATTACCAAAGTGATTGATTATTTACTTATACTTGTAATGATGTTTACTTGTAGTGATTGATTGTTTACTTATATTGATGTTTAGATTAATGGTTAATATAAACAAAAACAAAAAGATGAGGGAATTGTGGAAGTGTAACTCAGTGTAAATTATCTCTTGGCACTGGTAACTTATTAATTAACACTGGTAACGAAGCAGATACATTTTACCTGCAAACTCTGTGAAAGACGAGTTCGTAAATGAGTGTCAGGAATGTGCCCGAACATGATAATCTCTTGTCCACCTGGTCACAGCCCCTGGCTGGAGCACCCCCCTATCGTTTGGTAAATGGAACTCACAGCAGGAGGGGAGCGAGCTGATGCCAGGACTTGGTGCATGCATGACCTCGGGGCATTAGCGGAGAAAGGATTAACGTTCAGCGGACAGGGGATTAAGTCCAGTTTGTCCATATAAACGAGAGCAAACGTTGAGTCGAAAGAACTTGTCACCAGGAGCTCTGACCGACGGAACGGACGAGCACTCCTCATCATCAGACCCTCTGCCCGACGGGAGTGGCGGAGGAACATCGGCCGAACGAGAAGGACCATGCGAAAAGAGTTAACCTGGTCCATTGAATTAAGCGGTATTATTTGGTAATTGGAATGAAGTGAATAACCAGTTAATAAACCAGACCTTTTGTAAAACCTGTGTCCGGTCATTGGAGTCTTGAGTCTCCCCCAATTACTTCCCCTACACCGTCCATGGTACACGGAATCTTGTGGTGAGGCTGTTGCCCAGAAACAACTTGCCTTTTTCTCCTGGAAAGCAAATCCAATGGAAGGAAATGTCATTTCCTTTCACAAATCCCGAAACAAGTGTGTGTCCACCCTCAGGAGAGCCAGGAAACAATATCTCTCCGTTCTCAAGACCAAACTCTCTTATCTGTCTCCCTCTTCCAAATCCTGGTGGCGTCTGCTCAAATCTGTTTCGGGTGTTTGTTCCCCTTCCATCCCCTCCCTCACCTCAAACGGCTACACGGCTGACTCCGCACGTGAAAAGCTGAATGCCCCAACTCTGTGTTTGCCTCTAAATCTTGTGTCCCAAACCCATCCCTCTCTGTACCCACCGTACCCAGTCGTACCCAGCTGCTCCTGGACTCTGTGTCCTTTCCTCCTGACAAAGTGGAAAAGTTTCTGTCAACCCTCGACTCTGATTCTGCAACTGGACCTGACGGCATCAGCCCACGGGTCCTAAAATCATGTTCTCCCGCTCTTTCACTCCCTCTCTCTGTTCTCTTCACCCTCTCTTTTGCTCAAGGTCATCTGCTATCTGCTTGGAAATCAGCCAATATCACCGCTTTGCACAAAAAAGTTGCAAAAACAGATCCTAGCAACTACAGACCAATCAGCCTTCTCCCAATTATCAGCAAAGTCATGGAATCCATCATTGCTTCAGATATGAAATCTTTCCTCTTTTCCAATGGCTTGATCTCTGAACATCAATTTGATTTCAGACCTGGTCACTCTACTCTGGACATGCTGCTTCTGTTTTCTCAACAATGGATAGAGGTCCTCAATGCCAAACAGGAAATTAGAGCTGTCTCCCTTGACATATCACGTGCCTTCGATACTGTCTGGCACCCCGCTCTGCTCACCAAACTCTCCTCCTTTGGTATCCACGGAAATCAGCATGCATGGCTGGCGGACTTCCTCTCTAGTCGTAGTCAACGTGTCGCCCTGAATGGGTTTCTCTCATCTCCTCTTCCTGTTCAGGCTGGAATTCCCCAAGGCAGTGTTCTGGGCCCTGTGCTTTTTCTGGTCTTCATCAATGATCTCTCTGACTCTCTTGAAAATCCTCTCTAACTCTTTGCTGATGACTCTGCTCTCTGTCGCTCCATTCCTCACCCTTCAGATCGGCAGTCTGCAGCCTCCTCACTCTCTGCAGACCTGGACAAAATCACAGACTGGGCAAACAAGTGGAACATGTCTTTCAATCCTGACAAATGTCACACTCTTACGATGTCTCTCCGAAAAGACCGACTGGACAACCCTCCCATCCACTTTCTGAATAATCCTCTCCAAAAAGTTCTGTCAATCAAGCTTTTGGGTCTCACTATCTGCCATGATCTTTCCTGGGAAAACCACATTTCAAATCTGGCCTCCAAAGCCAGTCGCCGCCTGGGAATCCTCCGATGTGCAAAGTCCTTCCTTGGCACACCTGAGCTCCTCACCACATACAAGGCTTTCATCTGCAGCGCAATGGAATACTGCTCTCCCCTCTGGGCTGGTGCTCCTGCCTCACACCTAGCTCGTCTTCACGCTGTTGAAACCAAAGCGATCAGAATCATTGGAATCTCCCGCGATGAAGATAACTCCAAGGGCCTTTCACTCACTCACCGCAGGCAGGTTGGTGGTCTTTCTGTCTTCTACCGACTCCTCTCTGGCCTTGCCCCCCCCAGCTCTCTCTGGGCTCTGTCCCCCAAATATTCCTACAGGTCGCACAAGATCTGCCAGCAACCCTCTGATGGTTAAACTGCCGAAATCTCGGCTCTCTGCTCACCTTCACTCCTTCATTCCTCTTTTCTCCCACCTCTGGAACAAACCCCCTCATTCTCTTCAATCCCACTCCACCCTCCAGGTCTTTAAAACAGCTGTTCACCACCATCTCTTATCTTCCCCCATCCAAAGTTTAATCTTTTCTACCCCCGCTAATTTCACTTCAAATCCACTTTTTTTAAATACCAACTTCTGTCCTGGAAGTCCTTGGTGTCCTTGTGTTTTATAATTCTCCCACCCCCCCCCCCCATTCCCACGCCTCCTCCCCCCAAGCCCTCTCCCTCCCACACATCTCCCTGCTCTCAAATGTTGTGTTTGTGTGCTTCCCCTTCTCTCCCCATCTTGTCTGCCGCTCCCTCTTTTTATATATTTTGTTTGTCTGGTTGATTTGTTTGTGAAATAAATGTTAGCCCTTTCACGAGCCTCGATTCAGTATACAAAAAAAAGAAAAGAAAAAAAGCATGACCCTTCCTGTCACTCCCAGAGAGAGCGGGTGTACTCGTGAGATAAAAACACAAAATGTATGGGATTTGAAAAGGGCATCTCAGTATCATGAGATTTGTGCTTGAATGGGCCTAAAAATGATCACACAAAAGAGTAAACCGCTCGTTAATATTTTGTATTCTTAAAAGCAGTACCTAAAATAAAGATGTAAGGGAGAGTGTGACCAATAGGACACGAAATTAATTGGGAGACAAGGGGATAAAAACAATCAACCGTCTCCAACCGAACCCTCCGCCATCAAAATATCCAGTTTCCCCTCCTTGGAGTTTTGTTCTGTATCCATCTTGTCCACCCCATGCATCCTCTACTGCCCCCATTTCTCCCCACACCCTTTGTTTGTCCAAGTCTTCCTCTATCTTGGCCTTCAACTCTGCTGTTAGTGTTTCCCCCCTCTCTCTACTCTTTCCTTAGCATCCTGTTATGTCCTGATCCATTCAGTATACGAGCTCTTCCATGAGCCTCGACAATGAATACAAGAAAATCCATTTGCAAAGTGATTTGTCGTATATCATATAGTTTTCAGGAAAAAAAATGGTTGAAATTTAACATTGTCCTTTAAAAAAAATAATCTATTCTAAAAAGAGTCGTGTCTGTCTTTCTGCCTGTCTATCGTGCTATCAGTTGAGAACAGCTTAATGGATTTCAATGAAACCAACTACGGTGAATTCAGGGAACTACCAGGAAGGTTTGGGATGCAAAAGGAGGAAGGTTTGTGTGTGGGTACATGGGCACACGTGGCCGAACTGCAAATGCCAACTTGCGACATTGGTTATCCCCGCACGGAGGGCAGGATCTCCCAGGAATCCTTGTTTGTTCTTGCCACATTGATTATCCATCGCAGCAAAGATCGGTATTCCCGTCAATGAGGCAATGGATCTTATACGCTAGTAATTACTAAAGGCTCGGAGAGGATTGTACAAACTTTGCCTTCATATAAATTACAAAGGCGAGAGTGGACAATGGACAAATCAACATATTTTATGGGATTTTAACCTGGGATTGTAGCATCTTCCCCAATTCCAACCTGCCAGGGCTGTCTAGATGATGGATAATTAAGCATAGTCTATGGGATTTGAGCCGGGGATTGTAGCATCTTCCCCAATTCCAACCTGCCAGGGCTGTCTAGATGATGGATAATTAAGCATAGTCTATGGGATTTGAGCCGGGGATTGTAGCATCTTCCCCAATTCCAACCTGGCAGGGCTGTCTAGATGATGGATAATTAAGCATAGTCTATGGGATTTGAACCTGGGATTGTAGCATCATCCCCAATTCCAACCTGCCATGGGCTGTCTAGATGATGGATAATTAAGCATAGTCTATGGGATTTGAACCTGGGATTGTAGCATCTTCCCCAATTCCAACCTGCCAGGGCTGTCTAGATGATGGATAATTAAGCATAGTCTATGGGATTTGAACCTGGGATTGTAGCATCTTCCCCAATTCCAACCTGCCAGGGCTGTCTAGATGATGGATAATTAAGCATAGTCTATGGGATTTGAGCCGGGGATTGTAGCATCTTCCCCAATTCCAACCTGCCAGGGCTGTCTAGATGATGGATAATTAAGCATAGTCTATGGGATTTGAACCTGGGATTGTAGCATCTTCCCCAATTCCAACCTGCCAGGGCTGTCTAGATGATGGATAATTAAGCATAGTCTATGGGATTTGAACCTGGGATTGTAGCATCATCCCCAATTCCAACCTGCCAGGGCTGTCTAGATGATGGATAATTAAGCATAGTCTATGGGATTTGAGCCGGGGATTGTAGCATCTTCCCCAATTCCAACCTGCCAGGGCTGTCTAGATGATGGATAATTAAGCATAGTCTATGGGATTTGAGCCGGGGATTGTAGCATCTTCCCCAATAACAACCTGCCATGGGCTGTCTAGATGATGGATAATTAAGCATAGTCTATGGGATTTGAGCCGGGGATTGTAGCATCTTCCCCAATTCCAACCTGCCAGGGCTGTCTAGATGATGGATAATTAAGCATAGTCTATGGGATTTGAGCCGGGGATTGTAGCATCTTCCCCAATTCCAACCTGCCATGGGCTGTCTAGATGATGGATAATTAAGCATAGTCTATGGGATTTGAGCCGGGGATTGTAGCATCTTCCCCAATTCCAACCTGCCAGGGCTGTCTAGATGATGGATAATTAAGCATAGTCTATGGGATTTGAGCCGGGGATTGTAGCATCTTCCCCAATTCCAACCTGGCAGGGCTGTCTAGATGATGGATAATTAAGCATAGTCTATGGGATTTGAACCTGGGATTGTAGCATCTTCCCCAATTCCAACCTGCCAGGGCTGTCTAGATGATGGATAATTAAGCATAGTCTATGGGATTTGAGCCGGGGATTGTAGCATCTTCCCCAATTCCAACCTGGCAGGGCTGTCTAGATGATGGATAATTAAGCATAGTCTATGGGATTTGAACCTGGGATTGTAGCATCATCCCCAATTCCAACCTGCCAGGGCTGTCTAGATGATGGATAATTAAGCATAGTCTATGGGATTTGAGCCGGGGATTGTAGCATCTTCCCCAATTCCAACCTGCCAGGGCTGTCTAGATGATGGATAATTAAGCATAGTCTATGGGATTTGAGCCGGGGATTGTAGCATCTTCCTCAATTCCAACCTGCCATGGGCTGCCTAGATGATGGATAATTAAGCATAGTCTATGGGATTTGAGCCGGGGATTGTAGCATCTTCCCCAATTCCAACCTGCCATGGGCTGTCTAGATGATGGATAATTAAGCATAGTCTATGGGATTTGAACCTGGGATTGTAGCATCTTCCCCAATTCCAACCTGCCAGGGCTGTCTAGATGATGGATAATTAAGCATAGTCTATGGGATTTGAGCCGGGGATTGTAGCATCTTCCCCAATTCCAACCTGCCAGGGCTGTCTAGATGATGGATAATTAAGCATAGTCTATGGGATTTGAACCTGGGATTGTAGCATCTTCCCCAATTCCAACCTGCCAGGGCTGTCTAGATGATGGATAATTAAGCATAGTCTATGGGATTTGAGCCGGGGATTGTAGCATCTTCCCCAATTCCAACCTGCCAGGGCTGTCTAGATGATGGATAATTAAGCATAGTCTATGGGATTTGAACCTGGGATTGTAGCATCTTCCCAATTCCAACCTGCCAGGGCTGTCTAGATGATGGATAATTAAGCATAGTCTATGGGATTTGAACCTGGGATTGTAGCATCTTCCCCAATTCCAACCTGTCAGGGCTGTCTAGATGATGGATAATTAAGCATAGGCTATGGGATTTGAACCTGGGATTGTAGCATCTTCCCCAATTCCAACCTGCCAGGGCTGTCTAGATGATGGATAATTAAGCATAGTCTATGGGATTTGAACCTGGGATTGTAGCATCTTCCCAATTCCAACCTGCCAGGGCTGTCTAGATGATGGATAATTAAGCATAGTCTATGGGATTTGAACCTGGGATTGTAGCATCTTCCCCAATTCCAACCTGTCAGGGCTGTCTAGATGATGGATAATTAAGCATAGGCTATGGGATTTGAACCTGGGATTGTAGCATCTTCCCCAATTCCAACCTGCCAGGGCTGTCTAGATGATGGATAATTAAGCATAGGCTATGGGATTTGAACCTGGGATTGTAGCATCTTCCCCAATTCCAACCTGCCAGGGCTGTCTAGATGATGGATAATTAAGCATAGTCTATGGGATTTGAGCCTGGGATTGTAGCATCTTCCCCAATTCCAACCTGCCAGGGCTGTCTAGATGATGGATAATTAAGCATAGTCTATGGGATTTGAGCCGGGGATTGTAGCATCTTCCCCAATTCCAACCTGCCAGGGCTGTCTAGATGATGGATAATTAAGCATAGTCTATGGGATTTGAACCTGGGATTGTAGCATCTTCCCCAATTCCAACCTGCCAGGGCTGTCTAGATGATGGATAATTAAGCATAGTCTATGGGATTTGAACCTGGGATTGTAGCATCTTCCCCAATTCCAACCTGCCAGGGCTGTCTAGATGATGGATAATTAAGCATAGTCTATGGGATTTGAACCTGGGATTGTAGCATCTTCCCCAATTCCAACCTGCCAGGGCTGTCTAGATGATGGATAATTAAGCATAGTCTATGGGATTTTAACCTGGGATTGTAGCATCTTCCCCAATTCCAACCTGCCAGGGCTGTCTAGATGATGGATAATTAAGCATAGTCTATGGGATTTGAACCTGGGATTGTAGCATCTTCCCCAATTCCAACCTGCCAGGGCTGTCTAGATGATGGATAATTAAGCATAATGGGATTTGAGCCGGGGATTGTAGCATCTTCCCCAATTCCAACCTGCCAGGGCTGTCTTGATGATGGATAATTAAGCATAGTCTATGGGATTTGAGCCGGGGATTGTAGCATCTTCCCCAATTCCAACCTGCCAGGGCTGTCTAGATGATGGATAATTAAGCATAGTCTATGGGATTTGAACCTGGGATTGTAGCATCTTCCCCAATTCCAACCTGCCAGGGCTGTCTAGATGATGGATAATTAAGCATAGTCTATGGGATTTGAGCCGGGGATTGTAGCATCTTCCCCAATTCCAACCTGCCAGGGCTGTCTAGATGATGGATAATTAAGCATAGTCTATGGGATTTGAGCCGGGGATTGTAGCATCTTCCCCAATTCCAACCTGCCAGGGCTGTCTAGATGACGGATAATTAAGCATAGTCTATGGGATTTGAACCTGGGATTGTAGCATCTTCCCCAATTCCAACCTGCCAGGGCTGTCTAGATGATGGATAATTAAGCATAGTCTATGGGATTTGAACCTGGGATTGTAGCATCTTCCCCAATTCCAACCTGCCAGGGCTGTCTAGATGATGGATAATTAAGCATAGTCTATGGGATTTGAGCCGGGGATTGTAGCATCTTCCCAATTCCAACCTGCCATGGGCTGTCTAGATGATGGATAATTAAGCATTGTCTATGGGATTTGAGCCGGGGATTGTAGCATCTTCCCCAATTCCAACCTGCCATGGGCTGTCTAGATGATGGATAATTAAGCATAGTCTATGGGATTTGAGCCGGGGATTGTAGCATCTTCCCCAATTCCAACCTGCCAGGGCTGTCTAGATGATGGATAATTAAGCATAGTCTATGGGATTTGAACCTGGGATTGTAGCATCTTCCCCAATTCCAACCTGCCAGGGCTGTCTAGATGATGGATAATTAAGCATAGTCTATGGGATTTGAACCTGGGATTGTAGCATCTTCCCCAATTCCAACCTGCCATGGGCTGTCTAGATGATGGATAATTAAGCATAGTCTATGGGATTTGAACCTGGGATTGTAGCATCTTCCCCAATTCCAACCTGCCAGGGCTGTCTAGATGATGGATAATTAAGCATAGTCTATGGGATTTGAGCCGGGGATTGTAGCATCTTCCCCAATTCCAACCTGCCATGGGCTGTCTAGATGATGGATAATTAAGCATAGTCTATGGGATTTGAACCTGGGATTGTAGCATCTTCCCCAATTCCAACCTGCCAGGGCTGTCTAGATGATGGATAATTAAGCATAGTCTATGGGATTTGAGCCGGGGATTGTAGCATCTTCCCCAATTCCAACCTGCCAGGGCTGTCTAGATGATGGATAATTAAACATAGTTTACAGGATTTGAACCTGGGATCAAATCATCTTCCCTAATTCCAACCTGCTAAGGGGTTGGTTAAACAATGGATAATTAAACAGTGTATGGGATTTGAACCTGTGGTCTCCACATTCCAACGCGCATTGGGATAGCTGATCAGCTCTGCATGTTAAGGTCTTATTTACCTGCATGGTCATGATTCTCAGGATATACTAAATCCAATATTTAATTGGAAAAAAATCTCCCAAAGATATTCTCCAATTTGTTAAGTCTCTGGCCACAAATTATTGAGGTCAATATTCCACAAGGCTCCAAATTACACCTTCATCCCGACGTTTCCAGCAATCAGGTTGGTATAAAGTACAGTAAAGGTGTTTGTGTCAAAGATCTATATCTTTATCCACTATAGTATCTTATTTATATACAGAAAATCGATCATTGAAGAGCATCACAGTGGAAAGCGTGGATAACACTAACACGAACATGATGACTTGAGATTGTGCAATCCTCTTTTTCAGCAATGATGCTTTTGTTGAAAAAGAAATAACTAAGACAGTTCATTTATCAAAGAACGTCCTTTATTGGAAAGGCTTGGCCGAGATAGGAGGAGGAAAGGCAGGGAAAGTAAAATAGGATATTCCGGAATGTGGAGCAAGCCTTATATTATACCCACATAGTGGCATCCTAGCCTCCCCTAGGTGATAAATGACCACCACCTGGAGAATCTGGAGAACTAATTTTGGATAGGTGAGAGATATCCAACCCACGTCAACAGAACGTGCAACAAAAAGAAGACATCTAGAGGACATAGAACATTAAAATGGTAAAAAATATATAATACTACAGAGACAATGAAGGTATCGAAAATATGGCTTATAGTTGCTCTTGATGTATCCGACATATTCAATTGTCAAGAATGTTTTGACCTTTCTTTGATGGATGCGCGCAGCTCATCAATGATCCAACTTTTTTCAATGCACTTCCCATTTTGTTCTCCGTGGTAATGGATTGGCCAATATGTTGTTTTTTTGTCTGACCTCAACATCATACATCTAATGTGTCCACTGCACCAATAACAATCGCATCGCTTTTGGTGCAAAACCCATGAAAAAAAACACAAATTGCAATACTTCAACTTGGGAAATAAAGATAACTTTCTATGTTGGATATTTAAAAAGTGGAGTGGACAGAAGTGTATTTATGGTTGAGAAAATGACAAGCAGAATAAAAGAGGGAAAAAGACATTAAATTAAAATGTACATGAAAAGTCAAAAATACTCATTAAATGCGGATCTCAAAAAGGGCAGGAAATCCTCTTTAACTCTCCTTATGAGGTGCCATCCATTTGAATAGATGGGTATTAAGATTGATCTGCTGCTCATTTAGAGAGCTGGAGGTAGTCCTACAAATGAAAACCAAACTTATGGGATTTATAATTTAATTTAATATCAATTCATTCACATTTGACAACTATTTCACCAAAGAGGCAACAGGTTGCCTCTCACCATGGCAGTCCACATACTGCTTTCCCATCAATAGATGGGCATAATTGATCTCACTCAAGCGATTATATTCCCCATGACTTGCTTTGAGGGGTATAAGTCTCTTACTTTTGACAGTGTCTTCCACCCATCTTACCTGCAAGGTGAAGTACTTAGTCTTAAAGTTCCTATTAGTTCCTTATTAGTCATATTAGTTCCTATTTGGAGGAACTGTCTCATTCTAAGTGATATCATCTGTTTTCACCTCCCTCCCCTTTCACTTCCACATTGAGATTGGTGTACTCTGAGGCAACGTCCTTCGAACATTACTCGTAAGGCCATTCTGCACACTAGTCGACGTTCATAAAGACCGATCTCATTTTGTTGTAGACTGCCGCACACTGAGCAACTAGTCAGGTTCACCATGTTAACAAATATAATTTCGTTCAAAATTTTGGGAGATTAGCAAACCTGTACATTTATGGAATCATCAGAGCATGAAGAATCCGAAAATCAATGTTGGCATTTGCACAGACACCTGCGTGGCCGCCATTTTGGATTTTCAAAATGGCCGCCATAAAATACATATTTTGCGCTATCTCGGCTTCCAGTCAACCTATAAACTTAATTAAATGTGCTAATCCTATATTTTCTGGGTCAAGGAATCCAATAAAGGCCTCAAAATAGTGCTCAGGATTATAGAAAAGCAACAAACAAAAGTAATTGAAAACCATTGTCTTTATATTTGTGATATTGAAGGAACTGGGGCTCCCACGTCGATCGGAAGAATGGACGCGACAAAAAGCTGGAATTCATCCGAGTTGCTTTAATCAAACCAAACACTCAGGCACTCTGAAAAGCCCGTTTATCGGGCAGCAATATATATACATATTATCCCGGAGCGTTTGCCCAGGAAAGGCGAGAGGGGGCGTGGCCCAGCGTCCTGGCTGCGGCCTGGCAAGTTGAGGGCGAGCCTGCCCGGTGTCGTGGAAGTGTAGGGTGAGACTCAAGACGCCAATGGTCGGAAACAGGTTTTACAAAAGGTCATGACTTTATTATTAACTGGTTGTTCACTTTCATTCCAATACCAAATAACTACCGTTTAACTCAATGGACCAGGTCATTCTATCCGCATGGTCCTTCTCGTTCGGCCGATGTTCCTCCGCCATTCCCGTCGGGCAGAGGTTCTGATGATGAGTCTCGTTAGTTCCGTCGGGCAGGGGTTATCGTGGCAAGTGCTCCTGAATCAAAGTCTGTTCTGGTTTATATCGGCACGCTTGAGTTAATCCCTTCTCCGCTGAAAGGTTGCTCCGTCATCCCGCTCGCCTTACTGGCACCAACTCGCTCCCCTCCTGCTGCGAGTTCCATTTACCAAACAATAGGGGGGTGGTCCAGCCTGGGGCTGTGACCAGGTGGACAAGAGATTACCATGTTCGGGCACATTCCTGACACTCATTTACGAACTCGGCTTTCACAGAGGTTGCAGGTAAAATGTATCTGCTTCGTTACTAGTCCCAATCAATGAGTTACATTTCCACAATTCCCTCATCTTTTTTGTTTTTGTTTATATTAACCATTAATCTAAACATCAATATAAGTAAACAATCAATCACTACAAGTAAACATCAATACAATATCCTTAGGCATACACCGTCATCCTGCAAGAATCTGATCACAAAACATTTTGTTGGTCATTGACTCCTTCCATATTGTTCAATCTATTGCCTTTGCATCACAAATATCTTTTCAAAACAACACTTCACCATCACCAAGATACAACAATTTTCACTTCATTTTCAAGTTTTGTAAAGCATCTGCACCATCTGGCAAAAACGTTTGCCTCCACACAAATGTTGACTTTGTTTGAAAGGAAGGGCTGATCACTTGTGTTTGAATCCAGGTATGAAACATTTTCTCCTAATGTCTTGATAGCTCCTGCACTACTTCGTGTAGGATTTCGCTGTTGTGGTAACATTGCGGAGTCATAGACTGACCCTGCTCTCCATGTAGCATTCTTGCCACTTTTTGCTGTGAACCATAATGATTCCTTGAACAAGGCCTTCGCCCAGTTGTAGTCGACTTGCCTCCTCCCTCATTATGAGTGGGCAGCAAGTATTGGTGTGACGTTGATTGGCCAGCAAGATGTGGAACAGGGATGCCGGATGCATCCACAATGATGTTGGGACCATGGTGTTCAGGTCATCCATGGTTCATACCAGGAGTGGCCCGCAAAATCGTGCACAGCTGTTGTGAAAAGGCACAGCCATTGGTTTGCAGCTCCATGCTGGCTCCCCGGAAGTTGGTGAAGTAATAACATATGTCCCCGCATTTCACAGAGGTTGCAGGTAAAATGTCGTTGTCCTGCAACTTCTGATGTGATGAATGTTCGAAGCCTTCGAACAAGAGTAAGTGATCGCCTTTCTTTCATATGTTGCAGTGTGATCCAGGCAAATGGTCACATAAATTTCCTTGGTGAGGGTAAGCATTCATCTCCAAGTTACACGGGAGAATGTCTTCATCATTCTTTGAGAAAGAGGGTGTATGCCACGATTAACTTCATTTTTTAGCCACAAATTTTCTTTCTCGAACTTCTTCCCAATTCCGTTAGCACTCCCTTCAAAATGTGATCTCGTCTTATCCTTATGCTCAGTCACATCTGAATCTGCTTTCCACACACACTGAATCAGATAGGGTACATCTTACCATGAAATCAGCATAATCATGTATATCTTCCGACAGTTTCACATTCAACAATTTGTTGTTTTTCCTTAACACAAAAAGTTATATTCATTTATATGCGTCACACAAATAATATTCAATCAGGTATGTATTTTATTACTAAACTAAGAATAGCATCCACAATTGCTTTCAGGTTAATATAATTCAAAAATTAACTCATGCAGGTATTTTAGCACTACTCTAAGAAAATAAATTGTATATGATTACAATCACAAACGGGAATACCTAATTCCCAACAACAATTTTCCCAAACCAACAAATTAAGCATAATGTATTATTACCATAATTCCTCTCCACTTTTTTTCTTTTCCCTCTTTTTTTTTTTTTTTTTAACAGTGTGTCACTCGTGGTGATATGAGTTCACTGATATTGTAATTGACACAACTCATAACATTGTCGTTATGCCATTATCTTAATTCTACTGTATTCATTTGCAACATCACTTGATTTAATCTTTTAATCTCAGTAATTATGTCGCCATAAAAGTCTTCCTTTTCTGGTTCCACATTTCTTTCCTCATTTGTCACTTCATGCGTTATCATCGTGTTGTTGGTTACCTTATTCAAACACACCGTCACTAAGGCTTTCAAGCAAGCCACCACTAAAACAATTGCCACTATAACTACTAAACCAACAAACAAGTCTGCTACTCCTTGTATATATTCGTACCTATGACATAATTATATGTTGATGACATTCAACATTATATACCAAACTAACAAGCTTCCTAAAAGGTAAATAAAGAAAATCCCTTAATATGTAACATAAATCAGATTATTTGTCTTACCCTGATCCCCCTATCTCCCGGGGTTGAACTCAATCCCCTGATCATGAGTGTAGTTGTGATACATTTTTCACTCATGTTGTATTAATATCAGCAGGTAATTGTATGTCATGTAGGCAAATAAATGTCACTATCCCAAGTAGGAATATCACATGTTGAAAATGTAATGTTTATCAATGCAAGGGGTGTTAAAATGTAATTCAAATGACTGTAAATCACGACTATCATTTATCTGCCACTGAATGTTCTGCTGGGCTGCTAGGTGCAGCCTCATTTTCTGCGGGATCGTCCACCTTAGCCCCATGTGCTTGCTTGCAATAAGAGGCATGAATCCAACTTTCTATTTTGGGTCCATATTTGTTTCTATTCTTATCAATCTCCTATGGTTTATCATTTCGTTCCAAGATACCGCAACCAAAGGTTTTAACCAAAGCTCTACCAAACTATTTCCAATTTGAACAAAAAACAAAAAAAATGCCAGTGAAACAATGATTCGAAGAATTAACTTCAAGGGGTCAATAAATTTATTCTATAGCCAGATCTAATTTTCCCATCCAATAGTTTGCCTTGCCACATGTCATATTATAACACTTTAATAATCTTCGAAAAATGTTTCCCATCTCAACAAATTTCCTTTTTACAAATAGCCATGTGTAACTTACGTATTTAACTACAATTTCCTCTCAATTTGTTTGGCCTAGCTGGCCGCAAAAGTGGCTGCCAGCATGCAGTACCGTTCTTTATCTACCAAGGAAGTGCTCGTCCACACAAGACCTCTACCAAAATGTTGTTTGTAAAAACAAATCTGGGATTTCTGATTACATGGATGCACACTCTCAGGACATTTTCAGGCTGCTGTTAACAATCCACTACGATAAATTAATTCCTTTACCCACAATCAAATAATTAGTACAAATTGAGGATATTATCCCTATCACATTCTTTTATAGATTCATTATGTTGGATCTAATTTTTTTCCAATAATTTTCCACTGCTGTAAGGAAGAACAATAGCTCTCATAAGTCTTAGTAATATCGTACTTAATTTGCCCAGCATCGAATAATTTATTTACTATCCTTTCTCATCTGTTAACCAGTGACTTTGTTTGAACTCCAGAACTGAAAACCCACAATAGTTCAAACCAGCAAAATTTTCTTTACTATTTTCCCATATCATCTATGCCTAAACCACATCCATACATACAGCACAATTTATATGCTGATAAAATTCAAGTTTATATATATAAAAATCCATGAGCAGAGTACTCTGGGAAGTCAGTGTAAGACCTCTCCAAAATTTGGCTAATTTTGTACTCCCACATTTTTATGAAGCTCATATCCATAAATAGCTTTGATTCTCATATAAATTCGATCACAATGGAATCCCAAGATTACTTCCAATTTTTTACTATTAATGAATAGCTGCTCATAACTCAGCAAATCAAATCTTTATTCTCCATCTCCCTTGACAAAAGTGATAATTTTCATAATCAAATTATATTTCTATTTTTTTTTTTTTTTTTTTTTTAATGAATTCTCTCGATATGCGATCCGATCCCCATGGAACTATCTATTTTTCAGACAAGGCACACTGTCGGTGTCAACAATCTTGTAAGATTGATACACAAAAACAAAAACAACAAACACAAACATTGATACACAAAACACACACACACGCATGCATTATGCATATTTGTTTGCGTTGGAACCATTATTTACAGATCAGGATGGGTGTCAGTTTTATTTCATTTTCATAAAATTTGTCCTTCAATTTTATAAATGCTAATACGCAAATGGACCAAAAAGTTTATTTTTAGAAAACCCCTATGATGTCACATTGAAATTACCCTTTCAGTTCCCACCATAATTTATCCAAATTTGACTACACACCCATTTGCATGTCAGTCGACCACTGACCTATCAATCATGCGGAACACTAGTCCGAAATTCCCACCTGATCATCATGTGACTCTTGTCACTTGGTTTCAAAAATTTGCAAAGCAATTGTTCCAACTTTGTAAATTTAAAATTTTTGTGCCCAACATAAAAGATCCAATTTCGGCATTTGATCAATTAATTACTAATTTGCTTACAAGCAAAAGAAAAAATGAATAATTCTTGCTCCGAAATCCTTTTCAGACACAAGAATCATCGACAGTTATTCATGTTTGTCCAGTATTCTAATTTGTTGAGGCCAATCGTCATTTGGGATTTGTCGCAATGAAGGCCTAATCATTGTCTGAGGTATCGGTCAGCACTGGTACCCTTGATCTTGGTTTACCCTATGAACTTGTCTTCCTTTTGGTATACGGACATCCTCTTTTCCAATGTCCCATCCGTCCACACTTGAAACACCGGTTTCTGTCGTTGCCTGGTCTGTGCACCTGTGCACTTGTATTGCTGGGCTGCATCTCTACATCCCTGAGTTGCCACTGCAATCTCTCGTTATCTCCTGAAACACGAAAAAATTCTCTGTACCGTCCTTTTTGGGGAGACAACTGGAAATCAGATGGGACAACTGTCACTTTCATTCCTAATTTCGAGGGCAGTTGTGCATTTGTCTCCTCCACTGTATCCTGTATCCTTTTTATTTTAAGTTCTAGATCCGTTATCCGTTCTTGCTGTTCCCGTTGTCTGGATTCACCATCCCAAAGATGGAATGCAAGCCAGTCTACCGTTAGATTCTGTCTCTTCCTGGCTTTCAATCTTTGTTCCAATCTTTCCAATCGACTTCGCTCAAATGTACCATCTCTTGGAAACTCCTCATCATGTCCCTTTGTCCACAAATACCAATTCTCGACCTGCCTTATAGCTTCGGCACCATAACGGTCGTACATATGATGTGTACAAGTACCTTTTTGTGGAATCTCTGGTTGTCCTTGTGTATTCTTGCAGGCTCCATTTCCCATTCTGCCTTTTATCAAAGTAGCGTTGCATGTGTTGTAGTTTGTTCCTCTAAAGCTTCACTCGTACCTCCAGGAAGGATCTCTCCACCTGTTCAAACGGTGATTTCCAGAGAATCTCCCTCACCTGTGGCTTTTGCACAATCCAATCTCACAGATCAGTATTTGCAGATGAGCCAGAGGGTCTGTATGAAATGGGTGAATACTCAGGTGTCCGCTCTGTTGAAGGGGAAATCACACAATGGTAACCGCACATATATATCTATATATAAACTCACCACCTTGCTCAATTTTCCAAGGTTGTCTTCACATTGATAATATCTCACAAAGATATCAAAGCTTCTTTCTTGAGACCGCATTTTCATCAATCAAACAATCAATATATTCAATTCAATTTATTCAGTTCAATTTATTCAGTTAAATTTATTCAATTAAATTCAATCAATTAGATTCAATCAATCAACAATTCAATCAATTATTCAATTTCAATTAATTCATCAATATTCATCAATAAATCAAATTAATCTTCTTTTTTTTTTGGATGACTCCTTGCATAAGCCCTTTCCCCAATGATGTCAGGACAGGTCCATCCATTGACTGAGATCGAATCTCATCGGTCGTCACCTCTGGTTCATACCTCATGTCAATTGATGAATCACCGTCCTGTCCTAGGGTCATATCTGACATATTTCCCCATTTTGCCTGGTCTCCACAAATTTTCTTTGCAACCACTAAAGGCAACTCATCCTTCATTCGTGAGACAGCCAAAATGGATGGCAGATATTAAAGTTCATTGGGAAAAATATCTCATCATTTTTTTTTTTTTTTTTAATAGTACCCAAAATCTCTTGGCAATATAAATTTCGTAAAACTCCTGAAATAAGACTGTAAAATTCCTTCAATCATGCTAAATTTTGAAACTCCATCGCTTGTAACACCCAATTTATCCCATAGGGCTTGAAAGTTCTTTCCCAAGTTCATGCAATCATTCTGCATTTGAACCCTATGTTATCATTCATAATAATCATCATGATTTAATAGTCATGGTCCTATCATAATCATCTATTTAAAACGAACATTTCCTTTATCACCACAGCTATGTGGTATAATCAACAATAGAATAAAACTGTACATAGCAACAGGCTACCTCATGGCCACTTAGTATACCTATTGACAATAAGTCATAACAATATCGAATAATCATTGAACAATTAAAAAATCGCTTCCACTGCTCCAGCCGCAGCATTCGTCATTTTGTCTGCTCATCCGCGTGACCAAAACGAAATAAAGGGAGCTCAACCATTACACAGCGCTTTTAATGGCGCATGCCATAGGAACTCAACGCAATTTCGACTCGGCCAGCAAACGAGCAAATTTGCAGGATGTTAACTGGAATTAGTCGTGAAAATATATCCAAAATACACAAAAAATACACACCCACAAAAATAAACAACAAAACCCAAACAAACCCAAGGTCGACCCTCTTACACAGTAAATTACATCATTTCAGCATCGTATTGATTGCTGAAATATTCCAGGGTTTATACACACCTTAAAAGAGGTATGCGTGGTGTTGCCCCCTCCCACGTTTATTCCAGGGTTTATACACACCTTAAAAGAGGTATGCGTGGTGTTGCCCCCTCCCACTTTTAATTCCTCATTAAATTCCTCATTAAATTCCTCATTAAATTACTCATTAAATTACTCATTAAATTACTCATTAAATTACTCATTAAATTACTCATTAAATTACTTATTAAATTACTCATTAAATTACTCATTAAGTTACTCATTAAATTACTCATTAAATTACTCATTAAGTTACTCATTAAATTACTCATTAAATTACTCATTAAATTACTCATTAAATTGCTCATTAAGTTACTCATTAAATTACTCATTAAATTACTCATTAAGTTACTCATTAAATTACTCATTAAGTTACTCATTAAATTACTCATTAACTTAACTTACATAGTTTCAGCATTGTATTGATTGCTGAAATATTCCAGGGTTTATACACACCTTAAAAGAGGTATGCGTGGTGTTGCCCCCTCCCACGTTTATTCCAGGGTTTATACACACCTTAAAAGAGGTATGCGTGGTGTTGCCCCCTCCCACTTTTAATTCCTCATTACATCGTTTCAATTAAAAACATCGCTTCTACTGCTCCAGCCGCAGCATTCGTCACTTTGTCTGCTCATCCGCATGACCAAAACGAAATAAAGGGAGCTCAACCATTACACAGCGCTTTTAATGGCGCATGCCATAGGAACTCAACGCAATTTCGACTTGGCCAGCAAACGAGCAAATTTGCAGGATGTTAACTGGAATTAGTCGTGAAAATATATACAAAATACACAAAAATACACACCCACACAAATAAACAACATTTATTCCGTTCAACAGAACAAACATTTCCTATATCATGACATGCATGTCTTCAAAATTATATGACCAAGAGAAAAGTAAACTAATTAAAACTGCGGGCAGTGATGATCCGGGGACCATACCGCTCCATCCTGATTGGACGAGTGCGTGCTAGAGTCGTTAACAACGACAGTCCAGATCCGATTGTTCAAAATTTCAACTCAATCGATCGAAAAATGAACGCAGGGATCATTTTAAAGGTGCAGTGGCACTAACTGAGTTGCCACGAATATGGCCACGAAATTGCCAATATGGCCATCACAAAATATTTTCCTTAATCAATTGGCTCATAGCATAACCAATCTGCAAGTATTTCATCCGAAGATGTATCTCTGAGGAATTTTAATTAAATAAGTCATTTATAAATCAACGAGTTAATTTATTAAATGATTAATCAATAAATCAAAATTTTCCTTGACAGCCACATCACTTGGTCAGTGTCATGTCCAAATATCAGCTTCCTTACTTAAAAGGTGCCTGAGTTAATGTAATGTAATTACTGTAATAAGATTACTGCAATTACTGTAATGATTACTGTAATTACTGTAATTACCGGAACTGTAATTACTGTAATTACCTCAGGTAATTACTGTAATGTAATTACTGTAATGTAATAAGAAATGTAATTAATTAAATAAGTACTTCATTAATCGCTAATAATTAAATAACTCGTGAATTTCTTATCCGATTTACTTAACATTTGAGTGTCCCCAAAACGTTGGAGCAAAACGTTGCAACAACGAAAGTGAAACGTTGTAGCGACGTTGTGGAAACGTCAGCAAAACCCAACATTTAAATGTTCCCAAACGTTGGAGCAAAACGTTGCAACAACGAAAGTGAAACGTTGTAGCGACGTTGTGGAAACGTCAGCAAAACCCAACATTTGAATGTTCCCAAAACGTTGGAGCAAAACGTTGCAACAACGAAAGTGAAACGTTGTAGCGACGTTGTGGAAACATCAGCAAAACCCAACATTTGAATGTTCCCAAAACGTTGGAGCAAAACGTTGCAACAACGAAAGTGAAACGTTGTAGCGACGTTGTGGAAACGTCAGCAAAACCCAACATTTGAATGTTCCCAAAACGTTGGAGCAAAACGTTGCAACAACGAAAGTGAAACGTTGTGGCGACGTTGTGGAAACGTTAGCAAAACCCAACATTTGAATGTTCCCAAAACGTTGGAGCGAAACGTTGCAACAACGAAAGTGAAACGTTGTAGCGACGTTGTGGAAACGTCAGCAAAACCCAACATTTGAATGTTCCCAAAACGTTGGAGCAAAACGTTGCAACAACGAAAGTGAAACGTTGTAGCGACGTTGTGGAAACGTCAGCAAAACCCAACATTTGAATGTTCCCAAAACGTTGGAGCGAAACGTTGCAACAACGAAAGTGAAACGTTGTAGCGACGTTGTGGAAACGTCTGCAAAACCCAACATTTGAATGTTCCCAAAACGTTGGAGCAAAACGTTGCAACAACGAAAGTGAAACGTTGTGGCGACGTTGTGGAAACGTTAGCAAAACCCAACATTTGAATGTTCCCAAAACGTTGGAGCGAAACGTTGCAACAACGAAAGTGAAACGTTGTAGCGACGTTGTGGAAACGTTAGCAAACCCCAACATTTGAATGTTCCCAAAACGTTGGGGCGAAACGTTGCAACAACGAAAGTGAAACGTTGTAGCGACATTGTGGAGACGTTTTACAACAACATTATTTCAATGTTGCAGGAAAGTAATGTGAAAAACGTTCCCAAAAATGTTCTCTCTCTGTCTGTCTCTCTTTCTGTCTGTCTGTGTCTCTCTCTCACTTTCTGTCTCTCTCTGTCTATCTCTCTCTGTCTGTCTGTCTGTCTCTCTCTATCTGTCTGAATATCATCTTTATCTCTGTCTGTCTCTATGTCTCTCTCTCTTTCTTTCTGTCTCTCTCTCTCTGTCTCTCTCTGTCTATCTCTCTCTGTCTGTCTCTCTTTCTCACTTTCTGTCTCTCTCTGTCTATCTCTCTCTGTCTGTCTGTCTGTCTCTCTCTATGTGTCTGAATATCATCTTTATCTCTGTCTGTCTCTATGTCTCTCTCTCTTTCTTTCTATCTCTCTCTCTCTGTCTCTCTCTGTCTATCTCTCTCTGTCTGTCTGTCTGTCTCTCTCTATGTGTCTGAATATCATCTTTATCTCTGTCTGTCTCTATGTCTCTCTCTCTTTCTTTCTGTCTCTCTCTCTCTGTCTCTCTCTGTCTATCTCTCTCTGTCTGTCTCTCTTTCTCACTTTCTGTCTCTCTCTGTCTATCTCTCTCTGTCTGTCT
This sequence comes from Myxine glutinosa, assembly GCF_964187855.1. NCBI lineage: Eukaryota > Metazoa > Chordata > Myxini > Myxiniformes > Myxinidae > Myxine > Myxine glutinosa. The sequence goes on from NC_136263.1 coordinate 15,897,431, forward strand.
GTCTCTCTCTATGTGTCTGAATATCATCTTTATCTCTGTCTGGCTCTATGTCTCTCTCTCTTTCTTTCTATCTCTCTCTCTCTGTCTCTCTCTGTCTATCTCTCTCTGTCTGTCTGTCTGTCTGTCTCTCTCTATGTGTCTGAATATCATCTTTATCTCTGTCTGTCTCTATGTCTCTCTCTCTTTCTTTCTGTCTCTCTCTCTCTGTCTCTCTCTGTCTATCTCTCTCTGTCTGTCTCTCTTTCTCACTTTCTGTCTCTCTCTGTCTATCCCTCTCTGTCTGTCTGTCTGTCTCTCTCTATGTGTCTGAATATCATCTTTATCTCTGTCTGTCTCTATGTCTCTCTCTCTTTCTTTCTCTCTCTCTCTCTCTGTCTCTCTCTGTCTATCTCTCTCTGTCTGTCTGTCTGTCTCTCTCTATGTGTCTGAATATCATCTTTATCTCTGTCTGTCTCTATGTCTCTCTCTCTTTCTTTCTATCTCTCTCTCTCTGTCTCTCTCTGTCTATCTCTCTCTGTCTGTCTGTCTGTCTCTCTCTATGTGTCTGAATATCATCTTTATCTCTGTCTGTCTCTATGTCTCTCTCTCTTTCTTTCTGTCTCTCTCTCTCTGTCTCTCTCTGTCTACCTCTCTCTGTCTGTCTCTCTTTCTCACTTTCTGTCTCTCTCTGTCTATCTCTCTCTGTCTGTCTGTCTGTCTCTATGTGTCTGAATATCATCTTTATCTCTGTCTGTCTCTATGTCTCTCTCTCTTTCTTTCTATCTCTCTCTCTCTGTCTCTCTCTGTCTATCTCTCTCTGTCTGTCTGTCTGTCTCTCTCTATGTGTCTGAATATCATCTTTATCTCTGTCTGTCTCTATGTCTCTCTCTCTTTCTTTCTGTCTCTCTCTCTCTGTCTCTCTCTGTCTATCTCTCTCTGTCTGTCTCTCTTTCTCACTTTCTGTCTCTCTCTGTCTATCTCTCTCTGTCTGTCTGTCTGTCTCTCTCTATGTGTCTGAATATCATCTTTATCTCTCTCTGTCTCTATGTCTCTCTCTCTTTCTTTCTATCTCTCTCTCTCTGTCTCTCTCTGTCTATCTCTCTCTGTCTGTCTGTCTGTCTCTCTCTATGTGTCTGAATATCATCTTTATCTCTGTCTGTCTCTATGTCTCTCTCTCTTTCTTTCTATCTCTCTCTCTCTGTCTCTCTCTGTCTATCTCTCTCTGTCTGTCTGTCTGTCTCTCTCTATGTGTCTGAATATCATCTTTATCTCCGACTGAGAAGTCAATCATCAAATGCACCTGTCCGTACATTTTGCCACGCCACCTGTGATATAATCCTGTTGTTGACTTCTTGCTGCCACAGACAATCAGTGACATGGTTCTTTTAACAAATAAATCACCAAAGTGTAAAAGAAACTCACCAGATTGATATACTGAGTTAAGAAAGTAAACCCAAGTCAAGAAAAAATATATATTCCATATTAAATGCCAAGTCTGTAGTTCAACCAACAACTATTTTGTTCCACATAGGCCAAAAGTCAGCAACAATTTCAAGAATCCTCAATTTTCAACCGATTCACCCATGCTATCTGTCTGACAAATTTCGTCAAAAAAAAACACAACAGCACTGGTTTTGCTTCCTGGAAGCTTCCTGCAAAACGCTTTGCTTCTCGCAAAACGTCCACCAATGGGAACTAGAGGGAGGGGAAGGAGCGGGAGCAAGAGACAGGTAGCCGGAATGAACATGAGGGACAATGAGGGACAGTGAGGGCGTGTCGGTATGCAATTTTCATCCAATCGCCATCTTTCACAATAATTCTGGACCGGCATGAGGTGGCGTTGTCTGTCATTAATTTATATTGTAATCAAACGAGTTTTAGACATGGCGGGAAAACTGAAAAAAAATTATTTATTTATTTATTTAAAACGGGTGTACACGATTGTACACGTGTACGGACCTTACCGAACCTTACCGAACCGGCAAACAAATCGCCTCATGGTGCACTTCATGAGCCGATTTGCCTGCAGACCAGAGTAAGGCTTTTAATACCCAGCGTATACTGTACATATCCTCGCAAGCCCACGAATAATAGAATCATTTAAAACGTTCCATCCGTGACTTTTACCTCGGACAGTCGTGACAAAAAATACGTTTACACTCCTTGGATTACCTATGGATTGCAAGCCCCACACACACATCCCACCATCTTCAGAATTCATATTTCATAACGGACAGATCCCCAAGACGCCATGCTTACCTTGGCGACGTCCACTCGAAATTCCAGCGGTGCCTCCAGATTGTCGTGGAAGTGTAGGGTGAGACTCAAGACGCCAATGGTCGGAAACAGGTTTTACAAAAGGTCATGACTTTATTATTAACTGGTTGTTCACTTTCATTCCAATACCAAATAACTACCGTTTAACTCAATGGACCAGGTCATTCTATCCGCATGGTCCTTCTCGTTCGGCCGATGTTCCTCCGCCATTCCCGTCGGGCAGAGGTTCTGATGATGAGTCTCGTTCGTTCCGTCGGGCAGGGGTTATCGTGGCAAGTGCTCCTGAATCAAAGTCTGTTCTGGTTTATATCGACACGCTTGAGTTAATCCCTTCTCCGCTGAAAGGTTGCTCCGTCATCCCGCTCGCCTTACTGGCACCAACTCGCTCCCCTCCTGCTGCGAGTTCCATTTACCAAACAATAGGGGGGTGGTCCAGCCTGGGGCTGTGACCAGGTGGACAAGAGATTACCATGTTCGGGCACATTCCTGACACTCATTTACGAACTCGGCTTTCACAGAGGTTGCAGGTAAAATGTATCTGCTTCGTTACTAGTCCCAATAAATGAGTTACATTTCCACACCGGGCATGCCCGGGCATGCCCGGGCGTCCCGACCGAGGCCTGGCAAGTTGAGCGCGGGCCTGCCCGGGCGTCCTGGACGAGCCCGGCATGGTGATCGCTCCACGTCCTTGATAGGTGCAAGGCGATTGTGAAAACCCAGCGGTAGCCGCTACACACGTCCCCCCAGAATCGACTTGCACCGGCAGGGTCAATTTGAGGGGGGTCCTGATGACCCGGCCGAAGCGACCCCTGGCGGGTCGTGGGAGGGGGTCCGGTGTGGTGGTGGGCGGTCGAGTGGGGGGCACCGTGGACGGGGGGCGGCCTCGCCGCGGCGGAAGGGCCACCCGTGGTGGGTGGTCGACGTCCACGTGCGCCGGCTTGAGGTGGTCCACCGCAATCCGGTCCGACCTGCCGCCGATGTCGATGACGAACGACTTGTCGTCCCGTCGCAGCACCCGGAAGGGCCCGTCGTACGGCGGCCGGAGTGGCCCCCGATGTGCGTCGTGACGCACAAAAACATACTCCGCTGTGCGAAGTGCTGGGGGGACGTAGGACTGGGGGTCACCGTGGTGGGATGTTGGCACTGGGGCAAACCGTCGGGCGGCCTCCTGGAGGTCCGAGCGCTGGTGAGCTGCGGACCAGGGACTGGTAGCGTCGGGCATGAATTCGCCCGGGACGCGTAGCGCCTGGCCATAGACAAGCTCGGCGGTGGATGCCTGGAGGTCCTCCTTGGGGGCTGTGCGGAGGCCCAAAAGGACCCACAGCAGCCGGTCGGCCCAACCGCCGTCTTGAAGGCCGGCCATGAGCGCGGCCTTCATGGAGCGGTGGAATCGCTCGCACAACCCGTTTGCTTGGGGGTGGTAGGCCGTAGTACGGTGGAGCTTGACCCCCAGGTTGCGGGCGACCGCGCCCCACAGCTCGGAGGTGAACTGTGGTCCGCGGTCTGACGAGATGTCCGCCGGTGCACCGAAGCGGGCGACCCAGGTGGCGATGAAAGCCTGCGCCACGTCGGCGGTGGTGGTGGAGACGAGGGGAACGGCCTCCGGCCACCTGGTGGTCCTGTCCACCATGGTGAGCAGGTGTGTGAACCCCCGTGACGGGGGGAGGGGGCCCACCAGATCCACGTTGACGTGGTCGAAACGTCGTTCGGGCACGGTGAAAGGTGCCAGCAGGGCCTGGGTGTGTCGGTGGACCTTGGCCCGTTGGCAGGCCGTGCAGGTGCTGGTCCAATCGCGGACGTCCCGACGAAGGCCGTGCCAGACGAATCGCGCTGACACCAGCTTCTGGGAAGCTTTCCGGCCCGGGTGGGAAAGGCCGTGGAGGGAGGCGAAGATGCGGCGTTGCCAGGTGACGGGCACGATGGGGCGAGGCTGGCCTTGGGAGATGTCGCAGAGCAGGACAGTGTCCGCGAAGGGGATGTCGGCCAGGCAGAGGCCCGTGTCCGCCGCCCGGAGGGCTTGCACCGTGGTGTCGGTGGTTTGGTCCGCCGCCATAAGCGCAAAGTCCACGCCCAGGTGGACCGCGTTCGCGCTGGCCCGGGAAAGACAGTCGGCCACGGCGTTGTTTTTGCCGGCGACGTGCCGGATGTCCGTGGTAAACTCCGACACGGCGGAGAGGTGGCGCTGTTGGCGGGCCGACCATGGCTCCGTGACCTTGGCCATGGCGTAAACCAACGGCTTGTGGTCGACGAACGCCATGAAAGGTCGGCCCTCCAGGAGGTGGCGGAAATGGCGGACGGCCAGGTGTAGACCGAGGAGCTCCCGGTCAAACGTGCTGTATTTGAGCTCGTTCGGCTGGAGCTGCCGGCTGAAAAAAGCGAGTGGCTGCCAAACCCCGTTCACCCATTGCTCATGTACGGCGCCCATCGCGTAGTCGGAGGCATCTGTGGTGAGGGCGATGGGAGCGTTGAGCACCGGGTGAGCGAGCAGTGTTGCGTCGGCGAGGGCCCGCTTTGAGCTTTGGAAGGCCGCATCCATTGCTGCGGACCAGGCGATGTCGTGCTTGGCCGGCTTGCCCCGGAGGGCTTCGTAGAGGGGCCGCATGAGTTGAGCAGCGCGGGGCACGAATCGGTGATAAAAATTCACCATTCCCAGGAATTCCTGCAGGGCCTTTATCGTGCGGGGACGCGGGAACGTGGTGATGGCCTCGACCTTGGTTGGCAGCGGCACGGCCCCGTTCTTGGTGATGTGGTGGCCCAAAAAATCAACGGCCGTCGTGCCGAAGTGGCATTTGGCCGGGTTGATGATGAGGCCGTGCTCGCTGAGGTGCCCGAACAATGTTCGGAGGTGGAGGAGGTGATCGGCCCGGGACGTGCTGGCGACGAGGATGTCGTCCAGGTAAACGAAAAGGAACGGCAGGTCACGCAGCACGCCGTCCATCAAGCGCTGGAACGCCTGAGCCGCGTTCTTGAGACCAAACGGCATCCGCAAGAATTCGAATAAGCCGAACGGCGTGATGACTGCCGTTTTAGGGACGTCGGCCGCCCTGACAGGTACCTGGTGATATCCCCGTATGAGATCAATTTTCGAAAAAATGACCCGTCCCGCCAGACGGGCGGAGAAGTCTTGGATATGCGGGATCGGGTACCTGTCGGGGGTGGTAGCGTCATTGAGACGGCGGTAGTCGCCACACGGGCGCCATCCACCCCCCGGCTTTGGCACGATGTGCAGTGGCGAGGCCCACGCGCTATCGGAGCGCCGCACGATGCCGAGGTGCTCCAACGCGTCGAATTCGGCCTTCGCCACGGCGAGCTTGGCTGGGTCGAGGCGGCGGGCCCTGGCATAGACCGGCGGGCCCGTGGTTGGTATGTGGTGCTCGATCCCATGCCGTACTGCGACGGCCGAAAACGTCGGCCGCGTGAGGGCCGGGAACTCCGTGAGCAGGCGAGCAAACTCGTTCGCCGCCGGGACGGCGCATGCCAGCTCGGTCGGCGCGGAGCTGCTCAATGTGCATACCAGGGAGCTGAAGGCTTCGGCGTTGATTAAACGACGCCATTGGACGTCCACCAGCAGTCCGTGTGTGCAGAGGAAGTCGGCGCCTAGCAGAGCCATGGGCACGTTTGCGGTTACAAACGTCCAAGCAAAGCGTTGGCCAACGAAGCAGAGGGTGACGTTGCGCGGGCCGAAGGTGCGGATGGTCGATCCGTTGGCCGCAACCAAGGAGGGGCCGCAAACCGCGGATTGCCTGTCCTGGTCAGAGGCGGGTATGACGCTCAGTTGGGCGCCGGTGTCGCACAGGAAGCGCCGTCCGGACGCTTTATCCGTGATGAACAGTAAGTTGCCCGTGTGGCCGGCGCTCATGGCTGGTAATGAACGCCGGCCCGGCCGTTTCCCGGCCTGCCGAAGGTGCACGGGGGTCGGCATGTCCGGGCCTTCTGTCCGAACCTGGCATGATAGTAACACCACGCTTGGTCAGGTGGAGGCCCCGGTCGTCGTGCTGGAGGTGGTCGGCTCGGTGTAGCGGCCGCCAATTGCGTCGGCAGTTCGGTCGTCGACCGTGCCGGGTGCTCGGGCGCCATGGGTGTTGTGTCGGACGGCGGTGGGTCCCATGTCGCCGCTGCGATGCGCTGTCCTGCGGCGGAGATCTTGTCGGCTAGGCAAGGGCCCGGGGATCTGTGATCGTCGTGCTTGCCAGGGCGAGGCATACCGGGTTAGGCAGCTGACGGAGGAACAGCTCCCGGAACAGGAATGCCGGAGAGTGCTCACCGAGCAACGAGAGCATATAGTCCATGCGCTCGGACGGGCATGTGTCGCCGAGCTCGGGCAGAGCGAGCAGGCGCCGTGCGCGCTCCGCCGATGGGAGGGCGAAAGCGTCGAGGAGAAGCTTCTTAATCGCGCCGTATTTGTCAGCGGCTGGCGGGCTCTCGAGGAGGCTCAGGGCGCGGGCCGCGGTGGCCGAACCGAGCGCTGCTACCACATGGTGGAAGCGGGTGTCGTCCGCCGTGATGCCTCGCAGGGCAAACAGGGAATCTGCCTGTGCGAACCAAACCGCCGCGTGAGCCTCCCAGAAGGTAGGCAGTTTAAGGGCGACTGCCGTGTCCATGTCGATAGGTCACCAATGAAGGAGCTGGGGCTCCCACGTTGATCGGAAGAATGGACGCGACAAAAAGCTGGAATTCATCCGAGTTGCTTTAATCAAACCAAACACTCAGGCACTCTGAAAAGCCCGTTTATCGGGCAGCAATATATATACATATTATCCCGGAGCGTTTGCCCAGGAAAGGCGAGAGGGGGCGTGGCCCAGCATCCCGACCGAGGCCTAGCAAGTTGAGCGCGGGCCTGCCCGGGCGTCCTGGACGGGCCCGGCATGGTGATCGCTCCGCGTCCTTGATAGGTGCAAGGCGATTGTGAAAACCCAGCGGTAGCCGCTACAATATAACTGTATTACATAATACATGATATTGCAAGTCCTTTGAAGTTATAGGTATGGGTTTATAAAACAAGAAAGCAGCCTTGTTAGTATCAGATTGAACTATAAGTCCTATACACAGGATCTACTAGGTCTATACCGTTCAGGAATATGCTGAATATGCGGAATATTTTTTGTATCACTAACATCTGGAAAGTCCTAAAAGTGAAGCAAGTGTTAGGATTAGAAGTCTAATGATCCCACCAATGGTTTTCCTGACCCAGAAAACATAGGATTAGCATATTTAAATAAGATTCTAGGTTGACTAGAAGCCGAGATAGCGCAAAATACAGTCACGTGAAAAAGTAAGGACACCCCATGTAAAGTTTTGACTTTTTCAACATATTTCAACATACAGCTATTTTTTTTTTTTTTTTTTTTTTTTTTTTTGTATACAAGATCGAGGCTCGTGAAAGAGCGAACATTAATCACACAGAAAGACAAACCGACACATAAAACATATAACATAGGGAGCGGTAGACAAGATGGGGAGAGAGGGGGAAGGACACAAACACAACATTTGAGAGCAGGGACCGAGAGACATGGAGACATCGACAGATCTGAGAGAGGGCGAGGGCTTTGGGGGGGGGGGGGCGTGGGAGGGGGGCAGTAGGAGAGGTATAAAACATATGGACACTGCCAGGACTTCCAGGAAAGAAGTTGGAATTTCAAACAAGGTGGATCTGGGGTGAATTAGCGGGGGTAGAAAAGATCAAGGTTTTGGATGGGGGAAGATAAGAGATGGTGGTGAACAGCTGTTTTAAAGACCTGGAGGGAGGAGTGGGATTGAAGGGAGTGAGGGAGTTTGTTCCAGAGGCGGGAGAAAAGAGGAATGAAAGAGTGAAGGTGAGCGGAGAGCCGAGATTTCGGCAGTTTAACCATCAGAGGGTTGCTGGCAGATCTTGTGCGACCTGTAGGAATATTTGGGGGACAGAGCACAGAGAGAGCTGGGGGTGCAAGGCCGGAGAGGAGTCGGTAGAAGACAGAAAGACCACCTACCTGCCTGCAGTGAGTGAGTGAAAGGCCCTCAGAGATAGCTTCATCGCGGGAGATTCCAATAATTCTGAAAGCTTTGGTTTCAACAGCGTGAAGCCGAGCTAGGTGTGAGGCAGGAGCACCGGCCCATAGGGGAGAACAGTATTCCATTGAGCTGCGGATGAAAGCCTTGTATGTGGTGAGGAGCTCAGGTGTGCCGAGGAAGGACTTCGCACGACGGAGGATGCCCAGTCGGCGACTGGCTTTGGAGGCCAGCTTGGAAATGTGGTTTTCCCAAGAAAGATCATGGCAGATAGTGAGACCCAAAATCTTGAGCGACAGAACTTCTTGGAGAGGATTGTTGAGAAAGTAGATGGGAGGGTTGTCCAGTCGATCTTTTCGGAGAGACATAGTAAGAGTGTGAGATTTGTCAGGATTGAAAGACATGTTCCACTTGTTTGACCAGTCTGTGATTTTGTCCAGGTCTTCAGAGAGTGAGGAGGCAGCAGACTGCCGATCTGAGGGAAGAGGAATGGAGCGGCAGAGAGTGGAGTCATCAGCAAAGAGATAGAGAGGATTTTCGAGAGAGTCAGAGAGATCATTGATGAAGACCAGAAAAAGCACGGGGCCCAGAACACTGCCTTGGGGAACTCCAGCCTGAACAGGAAGAGGAGATGAGAGAAACCCATTCAGGGCCACACGTTGACGACGACTAGAGAGGAAGTCCGCCAGCCATGCGTGGAGATTTCCATGGATACCAAAGGAGGAGAGTTTGGTGAGCAGAGCGGGGTGCCAGACCGTGTCGAAGGCACGTGATATGTCGAGGGAGACAGCTCTAATTTCCTGTTTGGCATTGAGGACCTCCATCCATTGTTGAGACAGCAGAAGCAGCATGTCCAGAGTAGAGTGACCTGGTCTGAAACCAAATTGATGATCAGAGATCAAGCCATTGGAGAAGAGGAAAGATTTCATATCAGAAGCAATGATGGATTCCATGACTTTGCTGATAATTGGGAGAAGGCTGATTGGTCTGTAGTTGCTAGGATCTGTTTTTGCACCTTTTTTGTGCAAAGCGGTGATGTTGGCTGATTTCCAAGCAGATGGCAGTTGACCTTGAGCAAAAGAGAGGGTGAAGAGAACAGAGAGAGGGTGAGATAGAGCAGCAGAGCAGGATTTTAGGACCCGTGGGCTGATGCCGTCGGGTCCAGTTGCAGAATCAGAGACGAGGGTTGACAGAAACTTTTCCACCTTGTCAGGAGGAAAGGACACGGAGTCCAGGAGCAGCAGGGTACGACTGGGTATGGTGGGTACAGAGAGGGATGGGTTTGGGACACAAGATTTAGAGGCAAACACAGAGTTGAGGCATTCAGCTTTTTCACGTGCGGAGTCAGCTGTGTAGCCGTTTGAGGTAAGGGAGGGGATGGAGGGGGAACAAACACCAGAAACGGATTTGACCAGACGCCACCAGGATTTGGAAGAGGGAGACAGATAAGAGAGTTCGGTCTTGAGAACGGAGAGATATTGTTTCCTGGCTCTCCTGAGGGTGGACACACACTTGTTTCGGGCTTTGTGAAAGGAAATGAGATTTCCTTCCGTTGGATTTGCTTTCCAGGAGACGAAGGCAAGTTGTTTCTGGGCAACAGCCTCACCACAAGATTCCGTGTACCATGGACGGGAGGAAGGGTATGACAACTGAAGACGAGATGGGATAAATCTGTGCATGAGAGAGAGCAATTTACTTTGGAAGAATTCCCAGGATGAGTTGATGTCAGAGGTGGTAGAGATGGGAGACCAGTCCAGATGATTGATGGCTGCTTGAAGACCGTGCCAGTTGGCCTGAGTGAAATGCCAGACTCGTCGACGCTGAGCAGGCTCCCTGAGGATGGTCAGAGAGATGTCCACTTTAACAAGGACATGATCAGATGATCCGATCGGAGCAGAAGAAGAGCAGCAGACATTTTCAGGGAAGTTAGTCATAACCAAGTCCAGAAGAGAAGATGTTCTGTTGACTGAGATCCGGGTCGGGAAATTGACAGATTGTGTCAGTCCCAGTGAGTCGCAGAAGTCCTTTGCTGAGGAGCCATGGCTGGTGAGAGAGGTACCCACACCCAGCCAACTGGCATGATGACAGTTGAAATCACCACATATGAGGAAGAGAGAGTTGGGATGAGTGGATAGAAGTTGGTCCATATCATCAGACAGCGAGATGTAGATGGAGTCATCACTGTTTGGTGGACGGTACAACACACATATGAACAAGAGGTGGGAGCGAAGGGGAAGCCGTAGCCAGAGGTATTCCTGGGGGTGAGGTGGAGAGAGTGCAGTGCAGGGCGAGTGAGGAAGAGAGTTTTTGATAAAGATAGCAACCCCGCCTCCAGGACGAGGCTCAGGTCTATCATACCGGAGGAGGGAGTAGCCCGGGAGAGATACTATGGAATCAGAGACATCATAAAGGAGGAAAGTTTCTGTTAAGCAGATCACGTCTGGTTTGACAGAAGCAACCTGTATGGAGAGATCAGTTAAGTTTGAACGAAGGCCCCGGATGTTTGAGGTCCATACCGTTAATGAAGAGGAAGGGGGAGCATCAGAATCAGAACAGGGGGGATGAGGGGTAGGGTAAGATGTGGAAGAGGTGGAAGAGGTAGGGAGAGCTGTTGAAGGTGTGTCAGAGATTTCAGAATAGCTCGGAGAAAGGGAAGGATGGGGTGGACAAAAGGTTTGATGGTGATTGGGTGAGCCACAATGAGGTGTTATTTGAGGAGGGGGAAGAGCGAGGCAGAAGGTTGGGGGAGATGGAGGTGAGAGTTTGAAGGGGGAAGAAGCGGGGAGGACGCTTTGAGGAGGGGGAGTGAGAGGGGGGAAATTGAGAAGCAATGAGGGTGGGGAGATTTGAAGGGGAGGGGTGAGGGGGGAGTTTGGGAGGGAAGGGACAAGGGGAGGGATTTGAAAGGGATGGGATATGGGGGAGATTTGGAGGGGAGGGGTGAGGCAGGAGTCTAGGAGGGGAGGGGCGAGGGGGCGTCTTGGCGGGGAGGGGTGAGGGGGTAGTTTAGGAGGGAGGGGGCAAGGGGGGAGATTTGAAAGGGATGGGTGATGGGGAAGATTTGGAGGGGAGGGGTGATGGGGAAGATTTGGAGGGGAGGGGTTATGGGGAAGATTTGGAGGGGAGGGGTGAGATTGGATTTTTGAAAGTGTACGATTTATGGGAAACGAACATTTATTGCAAAATGAGTTTCTTGTGACCTTCGAGTTAAAAATACGTTTAAGGACGCTGGATGGAGGATGGAGTGCAGGAGAGTTTAGGGAATGTAGAAAAAAGGCACTATAGGAGATGGATATTTTTTTTGGGATGAATTGATTTGGTGAGCAAGTCGAAAGCAGCCTTTTAAAGAAGAAGAAGAAAAAGGTGTTATAAAATATGACGGAATACATAACTTGAGGGGAAAGTGTAAACATTGAAGGTTAATGAGTGAAAACTATCTGGGGAAATGGGGGAGAAACACGTGGTCGAAGAACGAACGAACGAATAAGAATGAATAAACGAATGAGAACAGAGAAGGAAATGTTTTTTTTTTTTGTTTGTTTTTTTGAGTTGAGATTTACACAAGGAAGTAGGCTATGGGTGAAAAGACTGGGAATACAGAGAACGAAAGTTATTGGATCACAAACGACGGACCACTGAGAGAAAAACAAAGCCTCAAAGTTGTACAGTGCACACTGTACAAGGCCTTGCTCGCGACACGGCAAACAGACGATCAATTTATAAAAGATAAACACCGAGAAACAACCAAAGTTGCACACAATAACTTCACACACCGAAAGATAAATACAGTTTCGACAAAATACAATTGTGAACAGACTTAACTTCGAAAAACGTGGAGACCGTGTGGAGCTTCGAAAATCCCTGCCGCCGTCTCCAAGATCTCGCGAGATCTCCGCGAGATCTCGCGAGATCCTCTCGCGAGATTTGATCTTCATTTCAACAATATTGATAGATGAAGGTGATATAATATAACAAATATCATGAAACATTTACATTTTGTAGTCCATTGTATAATTTAAATAAACATAAATGCAAATTTCGCATGTGGAAAAAGTAAGTACACCCTTGGCTCTAATAGGTGGTATTGCCCCCTTTGGCAGAAACAACCTCAAGTAGGTGTTTCTTATAACTGTCTACCAGTCTCTGACATCGACTGGGAGAAATTTTTGCCCACTCCTCCATGCAGAATTCTTTCAGCTGTGCGATGTTTGAGGGGTTTCTTGCATGCACAGCTCGTTTCAAATCCCCCCACAACATCTCGATGGGATTTTGATCCGGGCTTTGACTTGGCCATTTCAGAACCCTCCATTTCTTTCTTTTCAGCCATTCCTTGTTGGATTTACTTGGTATGTTTCGGGTCATTGTCATGTTGCAAGGTCCAGCTTCGGTTGAGCTTCAACTTTCCGACAGATGGCCTCACAATATCCTCAAGCACCCTCTGGTACAATGAAGAATTCATAGTGGATTATATGATGGTGATTCTATGATGGGCCGCTCACTATTCTAGCTGTCTAGCTGTTGTTATCCTAGCTGTCTTTATTGGTTTATAGCCGGCGAAGCCGGTGTTGTCAATAAATGAGTACGTATTATGTCGAAAACCTGATTATGCCTTGGCTTGAGAATTCCAAAGCGCAATGGAGGCCGCCATCTTGCGGATGCGGAAGTATGCATAACAAATTGAAAACGTTCAATAGGAGTTTCTTTCACCCGTCTTTGTTTGATTCACAATCTTATGCACCTCCAATTTATTATTAAAATACTTTAAGACCAACCTCGGGTCGCACGGGCCTGGTTATCTTCAACGAAACGCGTCACCAAACACCGGACCCAATGAGAGTCGAGCATTTGAAAAAATATTTCTAAAACCAAATCACGCAATGGAGGCCGCCATTGACCGGATGCGGAAGTTTGTATAAAACAATTGCGAAAAAGTTCAATAGGAGTTTGTTTCACTCGTCTTTCTTTGATTCACATTCTAATGAACCTCTAATTTGTAATTAAAATACGTTAAGACCAACCTCGTTATCTTCAACGAAAATCGTCACCAAACACCAGAACCAATGAGATTCGAGCATTTGAAAAAATATTTTCAAAAAGCTTATTACGCGTTTCGGAGGGTGAAAACGGCGTCAAATATTCTAAAATTGACGAAGAATTATTTTTTAGAAATCTCGAGGCCGTCGGGGATAGTTTTTCAAGGCCAGAAATATGGTATAAGCGGTTTACATATTTAGTTTAGAAATACGGCTAGTTTTTCACGGCCGGAAATATTCAGAGTTGAGACGGAATTCACCGAATTAATCACTGCAAGCTAACTTCTTCTGGTGGAGGAAGCCGCAGTGCCCGGAGAGAACCAGCCCTGACAGCGACTGAAGTTAGAAGACTACACACATACGGTGAAAACGTATGTTAAGCCCAATTAAAATTTCTTAAAATAGGCCTTAAGCTAGCACATCGTATAGTTACTTCCTTAAGCTTCTTGTGACATTTATTGTATGCAGGTATTGGGGAGGACTGTCTGCTCTTCTCTTTTACCAAGTCTTACCAGGTACGGTACCTACTACACCTACCTACTACCAACTACCTAACCTACTGATGCCATAGTGATGGGTAAAATAGTGGCAAGAGGCTTTGGCTTCGCCGGCTCATTGCGGCTTTGCAGTCGGTACTAGTATTATATTCAAATCAATAATTCATACACAGCAATGACAATGCCAATGCACAATGGGTACATGTTGTGCAAAAAGTGTGTGGCATCCTTAAACAACAACAAACAAGACCGAAAGTCTAACAGCAGTGCAGCTGAGCTTGTAAAATATTATAAACCACAAACACACATGATTAGCTTTTTAAACAGTCGCTAATGCTGTTTATAACATTAAACAAAGAAATTTGGAGGAATCCCGACATCCGTGAGGTAAGTTTTACTTGCAGAACTGAGCGAAGATCTACTGTAATCTATATTATACCCCACAAGTTTTGGGTACGTACGGTTTTGTTGGAAAAGACGTAACGCCGATGCTTTCGATATTTGATGATCAATTTAACAGTCGGTTTGTTTGTGTTTCACACTGAATAAAAGACGTGAAGGTAAGGCATGGCGATTGTGATATATGACAGGTTCGACGATATGTTCGTCCTGAACGGCATAAGAATCAAAAGGGCGGTGTGTGGAGTCAGCCATCGTACCGCTGTAATGACATCAGACGTAATCATATTTTAGGAGTCGTGGACAGCGAGAGAACGAGGCCATTTGGTTGAGTTCAAAGCATGTTTATTCGTACAGAACCCGGCACACTCTGTGAAGCCCGTTTATCGGGCAGCAATATATATACACATCATGCCGGAGCGTTTGCCCGGGAAAGGCGAGACCGGGCGTGCCCGGGCGTCCTGGGCGAGCCCTGGAAAGGCGAGTCTGGACATGCCCGGGCATCCTGGGCGAGCCCTGGAAAGGCGAGAGCGGGCATGCCCGGGCATCCTAGGCGAGCCCTGGAAAGGCGAGGCTAGGCGTGCCCTGGCGTCCTGGGTGAGTCCTGGAAAGGCGAGTCTGGACATGCCCGGGCATCCTGGGTGAGCCCTGGAAAGGTGAGAGCGGGCATGCCCAGGTGTCCTGGGCGAGCCCTGGAATGGCGAGTCTGGGCATGTCCGGGAGAGACGCGTCTGGGCCTGTCCGGGTGGCCTGGACGAGCCCGGCATGGTGATCGCTCCCTGGCCGCGTCCTCGGTAGGTGCAAGGCGATTGTGTATACCCAGCGGTAACCGCTACACACGCCCCTCCAGAATAGACTTGCACCGGCAGGGTCAATTTAAGGGGGGTCCTGATGACCCGGCCGAAGCGACCCCTGGAGGGTCGTGGGGGGAGGGGGGTCCGGTGTGGTGGTGGGTGGTCGAGCGGGGGGAACTGTGGACGGGGGGCAGCCTCGCCGCGACGTACTCCGCTGTGCGAAGCGCTGGGGGGACGTAGGACCGGGGTTGAGCCGACCGAGGGGCTGGTCAAGTCCTTGGGGGAGGCTGCCGAGGTTCCTCGCGGGCCTCCCGAGGTTGCAGTTCGCGGGTGCAGTGCCGAGAGGCTCGAGCAGTGCTCGGCGTCGGTGCACACGAAAAGCAGTTGAGCCAACCGAGGGGCTGGTCAAGGCCTCGGGGGAGGCTGCCGAGGTTTACTCGCGGGCCTCCCGAGGATGCAGGATCGGAGAAGTAGTTGCGGCTGTAGTTGTAGAGTGAAGTTGGGTGAAGGTGACGAACAGCAGTGCGCGCGAAGGTAACGAAGCAGCCGTGCCGCGAACGTCAGAGCGCGCGCAAGAGATGAGGCAGCAGTGCCACCCACATCGCGTAACTGCGTTCCATCGGAAGGTCCTCGAGCGGGGTTGCCCCTCCGGTCATAGAGGAGGAGCCGAGTGCGGTGCGCGAACCACATGGCCGCTCGCCGGTTCCAAAACTCCGGCAGCGCGATCGAAACCGCCGTGTTCATTTGCAGCACCCGAATCCGTTCGGGGGTAGTCGAGGTCACCAGTTTAGGGGTCGCCAGTTTTGGAGTCGTGCAGCCCCCGAATCCGGTCGGGGGTAGTCGAGGTCACCAGTTTAGGAGTCCTGGACGGCGAGAGAATGAGGCCATTTGGTTGAATTCAAAGCATGTTTATTCGTACAGAACCCGGCACACTCTGTGAAGCCCGTTTATCGGGCAGCAATATATATACACATCATGCCGGAGCGTTTGCCCGGGAAAGGCGAGACCGGGCGTGCCCGGGCGTCCTGGGCGAGCCCTGGAAAGGCGAGTCTGGACATGCCCGGGCGTCCTGGGCGAGCCCTGGATAGGCGAGAGCGGGCATGCCCGGGTGTCCTAGGCGAGCCCTGGAAAGGCGAGGCTGGGCGTGCCCGGGCGTCCTGGGCGAGTCCTGGAAAGGCGAGTCTGGACATGCCCGGGCGTCCTGGCGAGCCCTGGAAAGGCGAGAGCGGGCATGCCCGGGAAAGACGAGACTGGGCGTGCCCGGGCGGCTCGGGCGAGCCTGGGAACGGCGAGTCCGGGCATGCCCGGGAGAGGCGCGTCTGGGCCTGTCCGGGCGGCCTGGACGAGCCCCGCATGGTGATCGCTCCCTGGCCGCGTCCTCGGTAGGTGCAAGGCGATTGTGTATACCCAGCGGTAACCGCTACACAATCACCTTTGCCCTATGGGCTGCGCCGTAAAAAGATCAAGTGGACTTGACAAGGGTAAGAGCCCATTATGCAGATAATCCTTCAACGACAGAGGGCTGAACTTGTCTGACATAATGTCTCCAACTGACATAATGTCTCCAATCTCAGCAGTGAGAAAAGAGATGTGCATGAAAGGATTTTAAAAAAGCAAAAGAAAAGTGCCAAGCATAAAATTATGAAGAAATAAAAATAAGAGATGAGCATAAAAACATTTTAAAAAGAAAGAGAAACAGATGAGCATAAAGATATTTTAAAAAGAAAAGATGAGCATAAAAGGATAAAAAAGAAAAGAGATGAGCATAAAAGGATAAAAAAGAAAAAGAAAAGAGATGAGCATAAAAGGATAAAAAAGAAAAAGAAAAGAGATGAGCATTAAAGGATAAAAAAAAGAAAAGAGATGAGCATACAAGGATAAAAAAAGAAAAGGGATGAGCATAAAAGGATAAAAAAAGAAAACGAAAAGAGATGAGCATAAAAGGATTTTTTTTTAAAGAGATGATCATAAAAGTATATAAAAAAGAAAAGAGATAAGCATAAAAGGATAAGAAAAAGAAAAGAGATGAGCATAAAGGATAAAAAAAGAAAAAGAAAAGAGATGAGCATGAAAGGATAAAAAAAAGAAAAGAGATGAGCATCAAAAGATAAAAAAAGAAAAAGAAAAGAGATGAGCATAAATGGATAAAAAAAAAAAAAGAAGAGATGAGCATCAAAGGATAAAAAAGAGAAAGAAAAGAGATGAGCATGAAAGGATAAAAAAAAGAAAAGAGATGAGCATCAAAAGATAAAAAAAGAAAAAGAAAAGAGATGAGCATAAATGGATAAAAAAAGAAAAAGAAAAGAGATGAGCATCAAAGGATAAAAAGAAAAAGAAAAGAGATGAGCATGAAAGGATAAAAAAAGAAAAAAGATGAGCATCAAAGGATAAAAAAAGAAAAAGAAAAGAGATGAGCATCAAAGGATAAAAAAGAGAAAGAAAAGAGATGAGCATGAAAGGATAAGAAAAGAAAAGAGATGAGTGTGGCGGACACAAAAGCCCACTGGCGTGGTGACATCATTCCACGCACGAAGTGGGCGGTGGCCACGCCCGAGGGGTAGGCGTGGCCTCATGATATACACCGGGCGACCAGCCCGGAGGAGTTCAGTGTTACAGTGTAGTCTTACAATAAAGACATTTATATGTTACCGCTTGTCCGCTTCCTCCTTGCTCACAAGCAGCGCGCGTAACGCCGCGCTTTACTGGTGACCCTCGACGTTGGATCTGCCGGAGCGATCCTTCCACACGCGACGCCATCGCCATGGCCGCCTTCGTCAAACTTCCGGAATTTTGGGAGGCTCAGGCCGAAGTCTGGTTCGTCCAGGCCGAAGCCCAATTTCAGCTTCGGCGCCTCACCAACGACGACCTGCGCTACTGCCATGTCGTCGCCTCCCTCGGGCCCGGCACGGCCGCTCGAGTTGTGTCCGTCCTTCGCCACCCACCGGACGGCCACAAGTACGAGGCACTCAAGCGGCTACTCCTAGCCACGTTCGGCCTCACGGACGACGCACGGGCCGATCGCCTCCTGGATCTCCCCGAGCTCGGTGAGACGCGCCCGTCGGTCCGAATGGACCATATGCTGTCACTGTTGGGCGACGAAGCCCCCGGTTCGCTATTCCGGGCGCTTTTCCGTCGCCAACTTCCAGCGCAGGTTCGCCTCGCGTTGGCCGGGACCGGGCTAACGGAACCCCGAGCATTGGCGGCCGAGGCGGACAAGTACTTCGCCGCTTCGGACACGCGGGCGAGCGTTGGCGTGGCCGTCACGGCCTTCGACGCTGATGTTCCACAGCATCATCTTCTACAGCACGCTGATGTTCCACAGCATCATCTTCTACAGCACGCTGATGTTCCACAGCATCATCTTCTACAGCACGCTGATGTTCCACAGCATCATCTTCTACAGCACGCTGTGGTTCAGCAGCATGCTGATACGCACCTCGTGAACGCCGCCACGCCCCGCCCACCGCCGCGGCGAAAACCGCCACCGCGGGGAAACCCGTCGACTCCACCGGCCTGGCGGAGCCAGCCGCGCTCCTCCAGCTCCACCACCTGGTGCTGGTTCCACGCCAAGTTCGGCCACGAAGCTCGGCGGTGTCATCCGCCGTGCTCCTTCAACGGGTCGGGAAACGCCCGGGCCGGCGCTCAATTGTGGCGATGAGCGCCGGCCGTTCGAGCAGCCTGCTGTTCATAACGGACACCTTCTCCGGGCGCCGTTACCTGTGCGACACGGGAGCACAGGTGAGTGTCATTCCCGCCGGCACGTCAGACAAGCACGCCGCGGGTGGGGGCCCCGCGCTGCTTGCCGCGAACGGGACGCCCATCCGTACGTACGGAAAACGCTGCCTCTCTCTGCGGTTTGGAGGGCAGGTTTTCCGATGGACGTTCGTCACCGCCGACGTGCCCATGGCACTGCTTGGCGCGGACTTCCTGTGCGCTAATGGGCTCCTGGTCGACGTCAAGCGCAGACGGCTTGTCCAGGCCGAGACGTTCAGCTCGCTCGCATGTGCGTTGCCCAGCTCAACGAGCGGCTTGCCGAACGATTCGGTTCCGGCCACGTTGGTCTGTACGCTTCCGGCAGCGGACGCATTCACCCGCCTCCTCGCCGGCTTCCCGGCCCTCACGCGGCCCACCTTCTCGGCGGGGGCCGTCAAGCACGGGGTGGCCCATCACATCCCCACCGTCGGGCCACCGGTCTACGCCCGGGCACGCCGCCTCGAGCCGACGAAGCTGGCGGTGGCAAAAGCGGCGTTCGCTACCCTGGAGCGACTCGGCATCGTTCGGCGCTCAGAGAGCGCTTGGGCGTCGCCGCTGCACATCGTGCCGAAGCCCGGCGGGGGATGGCGACCGTGCGGGGACTATCGCCGTCTCAATGACGCCACGACTCCCGACCGCTACCCCGTCCCCCACATTCAGGACTTTTCCGCCCGTTTGGCGGGCAGGTCCTTCTTCTCGAAGGTGGACCTCATACGCGGCTACCATCAGGTACCCGTCAGGCCGGAGGACGTCCCAAAGACGGCGGTCATCACGCCATTCGGACTCTTCGAGTTCCTGCGCATGCCCTTCGGTCTGAAGAATGCGGCTCAGGCGTTCCAGCGACTGATGGACAGCGTCCTGCGTGACTTGGATTTTGTCTACGTCTACCTGGACGATATCCTCGTCGCCAGCGCGTCCCGCGAAGAGCACCTACGCCACCTCCGCACGCTCTTCGAACGCCTGGGCCAGCATGGCCTGATTGTGAACCCCGCAAAGTGCCAGTTCGGCGCCGCCACAATCGATTTTCTGGGGCACCGTGTCACCAGGCACGGAGCCGTCACCCTGCCGGCCAAGGTGGAGGCGGTGAAGGGGTTTCCGCGCCCCCGCACGATCAGAGGGCTGCAGGAGTTCCTGGGCATGGTGAACTTTTACCATCGGTTCCTGCCCCGTATCGCCCAGCTCCTGCGCCCCCTGCACGAAGCTCTCCGAGGTAAGCCGGGCAAAGGCGACGTTACCTGGACCGAGCAGATGGACACGGCGTTCACGGGCGCGAAGCTCGCTTTGGCTAACGCCACCATGCTCGCGCACCCAGCGCCCGATGCACCGATCGCCCTCACCACCGATGCCTCGGACTACGCGGTGGGCGCGGTGCACGAGCAATGGGTGCGTGGAGCTTGGCAACCGCTGGCGTTCTTTAGCCGGCAGCTTCGCCCACCCGAACGCCGTTACAGTACCTTCGACCGCGAGTTGCTCGGACTTCACTTGGCGGTCAGGCACTTCCGCCATCTGCTCGAGGGCCGGGCGTTCACTGCCTTCGTCGACCACAAGCCGCTGATCTTCGCGATGGGCAAGGTCACCGAGCCGTGGTCGGCCCGGCAGCAGCGTCACCTCTCGGCCGTGTCCGAGTACACGACGGACATCCAGCACGTCGCGGGGAAGGACAACCCGGTTGCGGATTGCCTTTCCCGGGCCGTCGCCCACGCAGTCCACCTCGGCATCGACTATGCCCGGATGGCAGCGGACCAGGCCGCTGACCCCGACGTCCAGGCCTTGCGGACCGCCGTCACGGGCCTCCGCGTCACCGAGGTGCCGTTCGACGGCGCGGGCGCGGCCCTCTTGTGCGACGTCTCCCTCGGGCGTCCTCGCCCCATTGTGCCCGCGGGCTGGCAGCGCCAGGTGTTTGACGACATCCACGGCCTGTCCCACCCGGGCGCGAGGGCCTCCCAAAGGCTGATCGCTGACAAGTTCGTCTGGCATGGCCTCCGGAAGGCCGTCCGCGGCTGGGCCAGGACGTGCCTCGCGTGCCAGCGTGCCAAGGTGCACCGGCACACCCAGGCCCCGTTGGCCCCGTTCACGGTGCCGGAACGCCGGTTTGACCACGTCCACGTGGACCTGGTGGGACCTCTGCCCCCCTCGCGGGGTTTCACCTACGTCCTCACCATGGTGGACCGCACCACCCGGTGGCCGGAGGCCGTGCCCTTGGCGTCGACAACGGCGGCCGATGTCGCGCAGGCTTTCATCGCCACCTGGGTCGCCTGGTTCGGCGCCCCCTCAGACATCTCATCCGACCGCGGCCCCCAGTTCACCTCGGAGCTCTGGGGGGCGGTTGCGCAGGGGCTCGGGGTCCGGCTGCACCGAACCACGGCCTACCACCCCCAGGCTAACGGCCTGTGTGAGCGATTTCACCGCTCATTGAAGGCCGCGCTCCGGGCCACCCTCCGCGACGGCGGCTGGGTCGACAGGCTCCCCTGGGTCCTGCTGGGCCTCCGGACGGCGCCCAAGGAGGACCTGCGCGCATCCGCGGCGGAGTTGGTCTTCGGGCAACCGCTGCGGGTGCCGGCCGAGTTCCTCCCCAACTCCACGGCACCATGGTCCGCGGCACAGCAGCGCTCCGCTCTGCAAGAGACCGCCCAGAGGTTCGCCCCGGTGCCAACGGCATGCCACGGGCACCCACCGACGCACGTCGCCCCGGAGCTTCGCACGGCGGAGTACGTCTTCGTCCGCCACGATGCCCATCGGACACCACTGCGGCCCCCGTACGACGGGCCTTTCCGCGTGCTGGAGACCGGGGCGAAGCACTTCACCCTGGACATCGGCGGTACTCCTGACCGCGTTTCGGTAGACCGCCTCAAGCCGGCCCACCTCGATGTGGACCATCCACCGCCAGTGGCCCGACCCCCACGTCGGGGCCGCCCTGCTGCGGGCGGACCCCCGGCACCGCCCAGCCCCGCCGCCACGGCGCCCCCCGGTCCTGCACCCATCCCAGGGGCAGCCAGGGGCATCCCACCTGGTATCCCTGCACCCCGGACGCCGCCGATCGCCAGGGGGCGCTTCGGCCGGGTCATTCGTCTGCCCCGCAAACTGGCCCTCCAGGTGCGCGGGAATTCTGGGGGGGCGCGTGTGGCGGACACAAAAGCCCACTGGCGTGGTGACATCATTCCACGCACGAAGTGGGCGGTGGCCACGCCCGAGGGGTAGGCGTGGCCTCATGATATACACCGGGCGACCAGCCCGGAGGAGTTCAGTGTTACAGTGTAGTCTTACAATAAAGACATTTATATGTTACCGCTTGTCCGCTTCCTCCTTGCTCACAAGCAGCGCACGTAACGCCGCGCTTTATGAGCATCAAAGGATAAAAAAAGAAAAAGAAAAGAGATGAGCATAAATGGATAAGAAAAAGAAAAGAGATGAGCATCAAAGGATAAAAAGAAAAAGAAAAGAGATTAGCATAAAAGGATAAAAAAAGAAAAGACATGAGCATAAAAGGATAAAAAAGAAAAAGAAAAGAGATGAGCATAAAAGTATAAAAAAAGAAAAGAGATGAGCATAAAAGTATAAAAAAGAAAAGAGATGAACATAAAAGGATATAAAAAGAAAAAGAAAAGAGATGAGCATAAAAGGATAAAAAAAAGAAAAGAGATGAGCATAAAAGGATAAAAAAGAAAAAGAAAAGTGATGAGCATAAAATGAGAAAAGAGATGAGGTGAGAAATTTTTAAAAATTGATCGTCAGAAACGGCATTTCGTGCGTTCTTGGAAGTTTCTGCAGTTCCTTGTGTTCTTCCCTGGTCCAACAGTTCAACAGATTCGCGATGACTAATGGGGTCAGATCGACGAACTGGTGAACGGACTTGCCAAACTCTTGCTTCTACTATATATTGATGAATTTTGTATGTGTGTGTGTATGTATGTATGTATGTATGTATGTGTGTGTGTGTGTGTGTGTGTGTGTGTGTGTGTGTGTGTGTGTGTGTGTGTGTATTTTTTTGTATACAAGATCAAGGCTCGTGTAAGAGCTAACATTGATTACAAAATGACAGACTGACACATAAAACATAAAACATGATAAATGGCGCGGGAGACAAGATGGGGAGAGAGAGAGAAGCACACAAGCACAACATTTGAGAGCAGGGACATCGGGAGATCTGCGGGAGGGAGAGGGCTTGGGGGGAGGAGGCATGGGAAGGGGATGGGGGATGGGAGAGGTATAAAACACATAGACACTGCTAAGATTTCCAGGAAAGAAGTCGGTATTTCAAAAAAGTGGATCTGGGGTGAATTAACGGAGGTAGAAAAGATCAAGGTTTTGGATGGGGGAAGATAAGAGATGGTGGTGAACAGCTGTTTTGAAGGCCTCGAGGGAGGAGTGGGATTGAAGAGAGTGAGGGAGTTTGTTCCAGAGGCGGGAGAAAAGAGGAATGAAAGAGTGAAGGTGAGCAGAGAGTCTTGATTTTGGCAGTTTAACCATAAGAGGGTTGCAGGCAGATCTTGTGCGACCTGCAGGAATATTTGGGGGGCAGAGCACAGAGAGAGCTGGGGGAGAAAGGCTGGAGAGGAGTCTGTAGAAGACAGAAAGACCACCAACCTGCCTGCGGTGAGTGAATGTGTTTTCCAAAGGCACCAAGTATATGTCTTTGCAAAAAAAATGAAAGAAAAAGAATCAATCTCACTGTTGTTCTTCCACGTCTAGTTGGTTGGATGTTCGATATGGCACCAGACGGAGAGATTTAAATTCAGTAAATGTCAGCAACAGTGAATACATCTTTTTTTATTACTATTGTAACTTTGAGACAGGAAATTTGATACAATATACACAATATAGACAAAATATATCTGGTGATATTTACTATTGGATGCTGTTCTTTTCAAAGTAACTTCCTTCTGAATAAGACCTAGCTGCTCCATCATTGCTGTAATTTAAAGAAGTCTCTTCGCACCCAATATTACTTTCAACCGACATTGTGAAAGTTATATATGATACAGACTAATCTGTTTTCGAAATGTGTTGGAGTTCTCATTTAAAAAGGAAAATTGATTTGAAAAATGAGAAGCGCTATATTTGAACACTGAATCGAGTTTTTCTCTTTACTTGGTGATACATTATGAAGCAGCTATGAAATGCACATTTATACGTCATTTTGTAGCGGTTCCCGCTGAATGTACACAATCGCCTTGCACCTGCCAGGACGCGGCCAGGGCGCGATCGCCATGCCGGGCTCATCCGGACGGGCCCAGACGCACCTCTCCTGGGCATGCCCGGACTCGCTGTTCCCGGGCACGCCCGAACCTCCCGGGCACGCCCGGTCTCGTCTTTCCCGGGCATGCCCGCTCTCGCCTTTCCAGGGCTCGCCCAGAGCGCCCGGGCACGCCCAGCCTCGACTTGCCAGGCCGCGTCCAGGACGCCCGGACATGTCCAGACTCGCCTTTCCAGGGCTCGCCCAGAGCGTCCGGGCATGCCCGCTCTCGCCTTTCCAGGGCTCGCCCAGAGCGCTCGGGCACGCCCAGCCTCGACTTGCCAGGCCGCGTCCAGGATGCCCGGGTATGTCCAGACTCGCCTTTCCAGGACTCGCCCTTGACACCCGGGCATGCCCGGTCTCGGTTTTCCTGGGCAAACGCCCCGGCATAAATGTGTATATATTGTTGCGGATATGAGAACAGTATATATTTTTTATTGTGTGAATTGTTATTATTGTTTATCCTGCGCCCCCCTGCCTCCGGAGCTGTGTAAAGGTGAAAGGGCATCCCATAATTAGTCCACAAGCATACACGTCAGCCAAATAATAGAATACCCCTGTTTGATAGTTATCTCTTATTCTGTGTTTTAGGGTAAGGCTGTGTCTCCCATTAATTGAAGTACTCCATTGCACCAGTGAAAGAGAATAGATCCCCTTTCATTCCCATCCCCAAAATCTCCATTTCCTTTTACATCCCCTCTCGTGATTGCCAACCCTCGATTGCCAATTACCTCCCCTCCAATAACCGCCATTGACCACGAGGCAGGGTCGGAGAAGAAAGGCGTGTCTCCACCTCGTCATAGAGGGGAGGAGGGGCGTGCCCGCCCGTCGTCATCAAGGGCGGAGCGAGAGGGTCGCGTGACCAACCAGGGCCGAGGTGAGGACACCGATGGGCGTGTCAGGAAGGCCGGCGGCTTGATCGCTGGAGGCGCTATAAAAGGCGCGCACGCAAGAAGCAAGAGAGTGAGTCGTGAGTTGGTCGGGAGTGAGTCGTGAGTTGGTCGTCAGAGGAGGGTCAGTGGTTGCGTTGGTTGCGGTGGTAAGAAGTCGGTGGTGAGAAGTGGTGGCGTCGAGTGGTCAGTGGTTGCGTTGGTTGCGTTGAGTTGTCGATGGTGAGGAGACACCAGGGCCAAGAGAGAGAAGGTTCAAGGTCAATTACCAGCAGTTGCGCCAGAGACGGCAGACGCGCCCTGAGGTGAGCCAGAGAAGCAGCTTTGGCTCCACAAGCAGCGTTGACTCCACCAGGCAGCTTCAACCCGTTACCCCGCGGGGACCAGATAGCGGTGGCATCGAGGTCCAGCCGACGTCCCGTGCGGGATCAAGCCCGAACCATCTGCCCCAGCTGAACCTTCCCATTCCTCCTTCCAGCATTCATTCCTTTCCTCCACCCTTCTTGTGTACGTGAGTTTGTTTTGTTTGTTCTGTCCCTGGGTTAATTAAGTCTGTATAAGCTAATAATTGCTTCTCCTTGGTTACTTTGAGCATGTAAATAGTAGGAATAAATTTAGTAGTATTTCCAACCTTTTTGTCTTCTTCTTCTTCTTCTTCACATCCGTGTCGCCTTTGTCTTTTCCCTATTGAATAGCTGCGGTGCGATCCGGCCAACGTTTGGGTGAAATCGGGTTCTAATCGGGGAGTAACTATTCGGTCGCGGAGCCTTCGCTCGGCAAAGTAACATCTAAACCGCGATCAGTAACAATATATTGCTGCCCGATAAACGGGCTTGTCAGAATACCTGAGCTGTTTTGTTTCAATAAAGCAACTCGGACGAATTCCGTCTTTGGTCGCGTCAATTCTTTAGACTCGCGTTGGAGCGCAGCTCCTTCACTGGTGACCTACCGACATGGACATGGCAGTGACTCTTAAACTGCCTACCTTCTGGGAGGCTCACGCGGCTGTTTGGTTCGCCCAGGCGGACTCCCAGTTCGCCCTGCGAGGCATCACCGCGGACGACACCCGCTTCCACCACGTCGTGGCAGCGCTCGGTTCCGCCACCGCGGCCCGCGCCCTGAGCCTCCTCGAGCACCCGCCGGCTGCTGAAAAGTATGACGCGCTGAAGACGCTCCTCCTCGACGCTTTCACCCTCTCACCGGCGGCACGCGCACTGCGCCTGCTCGACCTGCCCGAGCTCGGCGACATGCGCCCGTCTGAGCGCATGGACTATATGCTCTCGTTGCTCGGTGAGCACTCTCCGGCTTTTCTGTTCCGCGAGCTGTTCCTTCGCCAGCTGCCTCACCCGGTACGCCTCGCCCTGGCTGGCACGTCGGTCACCGATCCCCGCGCCCTCGCCAGGGAAGCCGATAAGATCTCCTCGGCGGGCCAACACATCGGCGCGGCTACCTGGAGCCTGCCGCCGTCCGAGGCGATGCCCACGACGCCCGAGCGCCCTGCGCGGTTGGAGGCCGAACTGCCAGTGCAACTGGCGGCCGCCACGCCGCGCCGACCGCTTCCGACATGACGGTCGGGGCCTCCACCTGACCAGGCGTGGTGTTATTACCACGCCAGGTTCGGACACAAGGCTCGGACGTGCCGACCCCCGTGCACTTTCGGCAAGTCGGGAAACGGCCGGGCCGGCGTTCATTCCCAGCCATGAGCGCCGGCCACTCGGGCAACTTGCTTTTTATTCGGGACAAAGCGTCCGGTCGGCGTTTCCTTTTTGACACCGGCGCCCAACTGAGCGTCATACCCGCCTCCGAGCAGGACAGGCGGGACGCCATTTGCGGCCCCTCTTTGGTCGCTGCTAATGGCTCGGCCATACGCACTTTCGGCCTGCGCGACGTCACCCTCTGCTTCGGCAGCCAGCGCTTTCAGTGGACCTTTGTGACCGCCTGCGTCCCCATGGCTTTGCTGGGCGCCGACTTCCTCTGCGCGCACGGCTGCTGGTCGACGTCAAACGACGTCGCCTTGTCAACGCCGAGACCATCAGCTCCCTGGCGTGCACGATGAGCAGCTCCGCGCCGACCGAACTGGCGTGCACCCTCCCGACGGTGAACGAGTTCGCTCGCCTGCTCGCGGAATTCCCGGCCCTCACACGGCCGACGTTTTCGGCCGTCGCAGTGCGACATGGGATCGAGCACCACATACCCACTACGGGCCCGCCGGTCTATGCCAGGGCCCGCCGCCTCGACCCGGCCAAGCTCGCCATGGCAAAGGCCGAGTTCGACATGTTGGAGCACCTCGGCATCGTGCGGCGCTCCAATAGCGTGTGGGCCTCACCACTGCACATCGTGCCAAAGCCGGGGGGCGGATGGCGCCCGTGTGGCGACTACCGCCGCCTCAACGACGCTACCACCCCCGATAGGTACCCGATCCCGCACATCCAGGACTTTTCCACCCGTTTGGCGGGACGGGTCATATTTTCCAAAATTGACCTGATACGGGGATACCACCAGGTACCTGTCCGGGCGGCCGACGTCCCGAAGACGGCCGGCATCACGCCGTTCAGCCTGTTCGAATTTTTGAGGATGCCGTTTGGCCTCAAGAACGCAGCCCAGGCGTTCCAGCGCTTAATGGATGGCATGCTGCGTGACCTGCCATTTCTTTTCGTCTATCTGGACGACATCCTCGTCGCCAGCACGTCCCGTGCCGAGCACCTCCTCCACTTCCGAACACTGTTCGGTCGCCTCAGCGAGCACGGCTTAATTGTCAACCCGGCCAAATGCCACTTCGGCACGACGACCGTTGACTTTTTGGGCCACCGCATCACGAAGACCAGGGCCGTGCCGCTGCCGACCAAGGTCGAGGCCATCACCACGTTCCCGCGTCCCCGTTCCATCAAGGCCCTACAAGAGTTCCTCGGCATGGTGAATTTTTATCACCGATTCGTGCCCCGCACTGCTCAGCTCATGCGGCCCCTTTACGAGGCCCTCCGGGGCAAGCCGGCCAAGCATGACATCGTTTGGTCCGGGGCCATGGGCGCGGCCTTCGCAAGCGCAAAACGGGCCCTCACCGACGCAACGCTGCTGGCTCACCCGGTGCTCAACGCGCCCATCGCCCTCACTACGGACGCCTCCAACTACACGGTGGGCGCCGTCCATGAACAATGGGTGGACGGGGTTTGGCAGCCACTCGCTTTTTTCAGCCGGCAACTCCGGCCGAACGAGTTAAAATACAGCACGTTCGACCGCGAGCTGCTCGGTCTATTCCTGGCCATTCGCCATTTCCGACACCTCCTGGAGGGCCGCCTGTTCACGGCTTTTGTCGACCACAAGCCGTTGGTCTACGCAATGGCCAAAGTCACCGAGCCGGGGTCGGCCCGCCAGCAGCGCCACCTCTCCTCCATGTCGGAATTCACCACGGACATCCGGCACGTCGCCGGCAAAGACAACGCCGTGGCCGACTGTCTTTCTCGGGCCAGCGCGAACGCGGTCCACCTCGGCATGGACTTCGCGCTCATGGCGGCCGACCAGACCACCGACGCCTCGGTGCAGGCCCTCCGGGCGGCGGACACGGGCCTCCGCCTGGCCGACATCCCCTTCACGGGCACCGTCCTGCTCTGCGACGTCTCCCAGGGCCAGCCTCGCCCCATCGTGCCCGTTTCCTGGCAGCGCCGCATCTTCGCCCCCATCCACGGCCTTTCTCACCCGGGCCGGAAAGCTTCTCAGAAGCTGGTGTCGGCGCGTTTCGTCTGGCACGGCCTTCGACGGAACGTCCGCGACTGGGCCAACGCCTGCACGGCCTGCCAGCGGGCCAAGGTCCACCGCCACACCCAGGCCCCGCTAGCACCTTTCACCGTGCCTGCACGGCGTTTCGACCACATCCACGTGGACCTGGTGGGTCCCCTGCCCCCATCGCGGGGGTTCACCCACCTGCTCACCATGGTGGACAGGACCACCAGGTGGCCGGAGGCCGTGCCCCTCACCTCCACCACCACCGCCGATGTGGCGCAGGCGTTCATCGCCACCTGGGTCGCGCGCTTCGGCGCACCGGCGGACATCTCGTCTGAACGCGGCCCACAGTTCACATCCGAACTTTGGGGCGCGGTTGCCCACTCGTTGGGGGTCACGCTGCACCGCACCACCGCCTACCACCCCCAAGCCAACGGGTTGTGTGAGCAGTTTCACCGCTCCATGAAGGCCGCACTCATGGCCGGCCTTCAGGACGAAGGTTGGACCGACCGGCTGCCGTGGGTCCTTTTGGGCCTCCGCATGGCCCCCAAGGAGGACCTCCGGGCGTCCGCCGCCGAGCTCGTCTACGGCCAGCCGCTCCGCATCCCGGGCGAGTTCGTACCCGACGCTACCAGTCCCTGGTCCGCCGCACACCAGCGCTCGGACCTCCAGGAGGCCGCCCAACGATTTGCCCCCGTGCCAACGTCCCGCCATGGTGGCCCCCAGTCCTACGTCCCCCCGGCGCTTCGCACAGCGGAGTACATCTTTGTGCGTCATGACGTGCACCGGGGGCCACTCCGGCCGCCGTGCGACGGGCCCTTCCAGGTCCTGCGACGGGGCGACAAGTCCTTCGTCGTCGACGTCGGCGGCCGGTCGGACCGGATCTCTGTGGACCGCCTCAAACCGGCGCATGTGGACGTCGACCGACCACCATGGTTGGCCCTTCCTCCGTGGCGAGGCTGCCCCCCGTCCACTGTTCCCCCCGCTCGACCACCCACCACCAGATCGGACCCCCCCCCCCCCCCACGACCCTCCAGGGGTCGCTTCGGCCGGGTCATCCGGACCCCCCTTAAATTGACCCTGCCAGTGCAGGTCGATTCTGGAAGGGCATGTGTAGCGGTTCCCGCTGAATGTACACAATCGCCTTGCACCTGCCAGGACGCGGCCAGGGCGCGATCGCCATGCCGGGCTCGTCCGGACGGGCCCAGACGCACCTCTCCTGGGCATGCCCGGACTCGCTGTTCCCGGGCACGCCCGAACCTCCCGGGCACGCCCGGTCTCGTCTTTCCCGGGCATGCCCGCTCTCGCCTTTCCAGGGCTCGCCCAGAGCGCCCGGGCACGCCCAGCCTCGACTTGCCAGGCCGCGTCCAGGACGCCCGGGCATGTCCAGACTCGCCTTTCCAGGGCTCGCCCAGAGCGTCTGGGCATGCCCACTCTCGCCTTTCCAGGGCTCGCCCTTGACACCCGGGCATGCCCGGTCTCGGTTTTCCCGGGCAAACGCCCCGCAATAAATGTGTATATATATTGCTGCCCGATAAACGGGCTTGTCAGAATACCTGAGCTGTTTTGTTTCAATAAAGCAACTCGGACGAATTCCGTCTTTGGTCGCGTCAATTCTTTTGACTCACGTTGGAGCGCAGCTCCTTCAATTTCGCATTTATCTTGATCGTTTTACTATCTGTAGGTACTTATGGTTTTACCTCCTTTTATCGCCCTTTGCCTTTGTTTCAGCATGCCAATGAAACTGAAGAGAATGCATTGTTCGTTGTTTCATATTAAGCTGGAATGATATGTACAGCCTGCCTTTAACCGAGGCCACCTAAACTAGCTTTCCGAAGTTAATTTATACATAAACAGAGGGTAAACTTTCTTTGATAGGACGACATGGTCAGGGAAGATGATGCCAGATCAATATAATTGTACCATAGATGCTGATTTGCTATGCTGCATGTGGAAAGGATGACAGCATGCCCGCAAATCAGTTGCCATGGGTATAGTGGCGGTCCATACTCTTGACAACAGTATCGGGACGATCGTGATCAGTCGCAAATGCTTCAACACTATAACTGATCCAGTAAAGGTCGCCAATTCTAATCGTGGTGCAGATTTCTGCAGAGCAGTCTTGGGAATCGAACCAACGAGTGAAGACAATAATGCAACGACACCATAGCCACTGAACCACCAAGCATAGGTGTCGATTTATAACGATTTGCTTACATTTTTTCTCTTTCTGGAAAACAAAATTATAAATCTATTGATGAGGTAGTAGTAGATCAATAGATTGGTGACTCCATCGAAGTTGTCATAGACCAAAATTCTTTCATGAACCACCAGGCCAGGCTTGTGGTTCCACTGAAGGTGGGTGCAATTTGCAATTTTGTCAGGGTACCGGAGATAACTCATCTACCCATTGCAAAATACACCATATGCATATGGGCTTTTTCACACCAAAAACAATATGTGTTCACAAACGGGTCCTCTGGCTCAATGTCCATCTGACGGACAACGTACTCATGGATGCATCACCCTGCATGTGAATTACCAGGATAACATTTCATGGCTGATCAAGCTTCCCACCCAAGTTATACAACTCAAAGATAACGAACCCATCGAGCCACTATATACAGTCACGTGAAAAGGTAAGTACACCCCATGTAAAGTTTTGACTTTTTCAACATATTTCAACATACAGCTATTTGATCTTCATTTCAACAATATTGATAGATAAAGGTGATATAATATAACAAATATCATGAAATATTTACATTTTGTAGTCCATTGTATACTTTAAATAAACATAAATGCAAATTTCGCATGTGGAAAAAGTAAGTACACCCTTGGATCTAATGGGTGGTATTGCCCCCTTTGGCAGAAACAACCTCAAGTAGGCGTTTCTTATAACTGTCTACCAGTCTCTCACATCGACTGGGAGAAATTTTTGCCCACTCCTCCATGCAGAATTCTTTCAACTGTGCGATGTTTGGGGGGTTTCTTGCATGCACAGCTCGTTTCAAATCCCCCCACAACATCTCGATAGGATTTAGATCCGGGCTTTGACTTGGCCATTCCAGAACCCTCCATTTCTTTCTTTTCAGCCATTCCTTGGTGGATTTACTGTTATGTTTAGGGTCATTGTCATGTTGCAAGATCCACCTTTGGTTGAGCTTCAACTTTCCGACAGATGGCCTCACATTATCCTCAAGCACCCTCTGGTACAATGAAGAATTCATCGTGGATCCTATGATGGTGAGCTGCCCAGGCACTGATGCAGCAAAGCTGCCCCAAACCATAATATTTCCACCACCATGCTTTACAGTTGGTATCAGGTTCTTGTGGTCAAATGCTGTCTTTGGTTTTCGCTAAACATGTCTTCTTGTACTGTGGCCAAATTGCTCTACCTATGACTCATCTGACCAGAGCACATTGTTCCAGAAGTGCTGGTCTTTGCCGAGGTGTTCATTGGCAAACTTTAGTCTTGCCCTGATGTTCTTTCTGGACAGCAAAGGTTTCCCCCTGGCACACCTCCCATGTAGATCAAATTTGTGCAGCCTCTTTCTAATGGTAGACTCCAGCACTTTGACATCAACAGTGGCAAGAGCTACCTGTAGGTCCCGTGATGACATTCTGGGGTTCTTAGAGACTTCTTTCAGCATCTTGCGGTCTGCTCTCGGGCTGAACTTGCTGGGGCGGCCTGGGCTGAACAAGTTGGCAGTTGTTTGGAATCTTCTCCCCTTGTAGATGATCTTCCGGACAGTCGAATGATTGATTTCAAATTGTTTGGAGATCTTTTTAAATGCCTTCCTAGATTCGTAGGCATCTATAATCTTCTTTCTGAAGGCCTCAGAGAGCTCTTTTGATATTGGCATGGTGACGCCACACACTTCAACAACAAAGAGCAAACCAAACTAAATGTCTGAGGTTTAAATAAGACAGGTTCCTCCAAGATCCTCTCTAACGATGTTCTAATCATTTGCACCTGAGCTGGTGCACCTGATTCTAATTTTAGGTATTTGAAGTAGTGATAAATGTAGGGGTGTACTTACTTTTTCCACATACGAAATTTGCATTTATGTTTATTTAAATTATACAATGGACTCCAAAATGTAAATGTTTCATGATATTTGTTATATTATATCACCTTTATCTGTCAATATTGTTGAAATGAAGATCAAATAGCTGTATGTTGAAATATGTTGAAAAAGTCAAAACTTTACATGGGGTGTACATACTTTTTCACATGACTGTATATGTATATGTATATGTATATATGTATCTATGTATATATATATGGTCAGAAATATGGTCATTTTTGAAATTCGTGTGAAGGAAATAAAAAAATTGTATTTCAAAATAAATTCATTCATGATATTGAAGTACATAACATGCATTTTTATTATTATTATTTTTTACTGATTTCGTTTTTTGAGTGACCATGTCAGGTGAAGAACGTGCTTTCACTATCAAAGCTTTTTACAAGAATCATGATGGTGCAATTGCTGCACAATGTCAATTCAAACTCCATTTCAATGTTTAACATCATGGAAATGTGTCTTCTCTTCTTGCTATCAAGTTATGGGTTCGGAAGTTTGAGAGGACCAGTTTACCTTTAAAAGAGAAACCGCCGGGAGTACCCAGATCAGTAAGAATGGTACAAAACATCGAGCGTGTAAGGGAGTCAGTTATGAAAAGTCCGCTTCACTCCAGCTGAAAGCGTGCATCAGCCTTAAGAATTTCTCACACGTCACTACGCCACATACACTACCGGTCAAAAGTTTTAGAACACTTCAAATTTTTCCAGTTTTTATTGAAATTTAAGCAATTCAAGTCCAGTGAATAACCTGAAATGGTACAAAGGTAAGCAGTGAACTGCTCGAGGTAAAAAAAAAAGTTTAGGTTAGCAAAAGCGGGAAAATAATGTAAATTGCACAGTTATATTGTAAAAAAAAAAAAAGGCCTTCTTCAGGGAACAAGCAATGGGTTAACAACTTACAGCTGTTCTGCAGCAATGTAAGTAAATTAAGCCTTGAAAGTTGATGCAAACAATTCCTACGGGTGTCCCAACCTCTGCTGATTACTTGATTACAAACCCCCTGTCTGTATCAAAGCATTATTGGAACAGACTGTTATTACAACTCTAACTCTGTTATTACAACTCTATTACAACTCTAACAACTCTGACGCATTACTTGGACAATATTGCACTGCAGGAAGCAGTATATTGCTATCATAATGGCGAGAAAAAGGCAATTAACAAAGGAAGACAGACAGACCATTATAACCCTTAAAAGTGTAGGTCTTTCCTTTAGAGAAATTGCAAAGAAAGCCAAGGTGTCAGTGAGTACAGTTTCCTACACCATCAAAAGGCACTTGGAAACTGGAGGAAACTCTGACAGGAAGAGGTCTAGCTGACCCAAAACCACAATAGAATTAGAAGACAAGTTTCTGAGAGTCAACAGCTTGCGTGATAGGCGGCTCACAGGACAACAGCTTCAAGCACAGCTTAACACTGGACGAAGTGAGCAAGTCTCAGTTTCAACTGTGAAGAGAAGACTTCGAGCTGCAGGTTTGACAGGTCGAGTGGCAGTAAGAAAGCCATTGCTAAGATGGCAAAATAAGAAAAAGAGGCTTGCATGGGCCATGAAGCACCGCCCGTGGACTACTGAAGACTGGAACAAGGTCTTAGGGACAGATGAATCAAAAGTTGAAATCTTTGGTTCATCACGCAGGGTTTTTGTACGCCGTCGAGTAGGCGAAAGGATGGTTCCTCAGTTTGTGACACCAACTGTAAAACATGGAGGAGGAAGCGTGATGGTCTGGGGCTCTTTTGCTGGATCCAGAGTCGGCGACTTGCACACAGAGTGACTGGCACCCTGATCCAAAAGGCTGACCACAGCATTTTGCAGCGCCATGCAATACCCTCTGGTATATGCCCAGTTGGTCAGGGGTTCATCCTACAGCAAGATAATGACCCTAAACACACCTCCAGGCTATGCCAAAACTACCTTCGAGGGAAAGAACAAGATGGTGGGCTTCAAATCATGGAATGGCCAGCACGCAGCACAGTCTCCAGACTTAAACCCCATCGAGCTGGTTTGGGATGAACTGGACAGAAGGGTGAAAGCAAAGCAACCTACAAGTGCAACACATTTGTGGGAACTTCTGCAACAGTGTTGGTAAGAACTTCCCGAACAATATTTGATTTCCATTGTAGAAAGATTGCCACGAGTGTGTTCGGCGGTTATATCTGCAAAAGGTGGCTAATT
This sequence comes from Myxine glutinosa, assembly GCF_964187855.1. NCBI lineage: Eukaryota > Metazoa > Chordata > Myxini > Myxiniformes > Myxinidae > Myxine > Myxine glutinosa. The sequence goes on from NC_136263.1 coordinate 15,932,251, forward strand.
TGCTGAGTCAAAAATTTTAATTAAATTTTGTTAAACAAGATGATTTTATGATTTCTTTTTATCTCCAATTGTTTATTTGTTCTGTGCTTAATTTCAGAGTACATTGAGACATTAAACTGCGTAAATTTCAATAAAAACTGGAAAAATTGAGGTGTTCTAAAACTTTTGACCGGAAGTGTATTGCATTAGGATTTAAACTTTTATCCCTATAAAATTCAAACTGTCCAGGAATTAAGGCAAGATGATGAGATTGCTCGCGATAATTTTTGTGAGGGAATGCTTTCATTTATGGATGGAAATGAAAACCAAAACATTGCTAACAATAATTTGTTAATGTCTGATGAAGCACATTTTCATCTGCGGGGCTATGTTAACAAGCAAACTACTCGTTTTTGGGCAGCCAAAAACCCAAGAGAAATGCACACGAAACCGTTACACAGTCCCAAAGTCACAGTGTGGTGTGCACTTTCGTTGTTTTTTTTTTTGTTTTTTTTTGTTTTTTTGTATACAAGGTCGAGGCTCGTGAAAGAGCGAACATTAATCACACAGAAAGACAAACCGACACATAAAACATATAACATCGGGAGCGGTAGACAAGATGGGGAGAGAGGGGGAAGGACACAAACACAACATTTGAGAGCAGGGACCGAGAGACATGGAGACATCGAGAGATCTGAGAGAGGGCGAGGGCTTTGGGGGGGGGGGGCATGGGAAGGGGGCGGTGGGAGAGGTATAAAACATATGGACACTGCCAGGACTTCCAGGAAAGAAGTTGGAATTTCAAACAAGGTGGATCTGGGGTGAATTAGCGGGGGTAGAAAAGATCAAGGTTTTGGATGGGGGAAGATAAGAGATGGTGGTGAACAGCTGTTTTAAAGCTGTTCTCCCCCAACCTTCTTGTTCGGCATCATATGGCCTTACTTCTTTGAGAACAATAACGGAAATGCCGTCAGTGTTACTGCAGCTCGACATACCGATATGGTTTCTAACTTCCTTTCAATGGAATTAAACAGAATGGCAGAAGTGAGCCAAATGACGTGGTTTCAGCAAGATGGTGCAACCTCCCACACCGCCAGAGTGTCCATGACTACTGTAAGGGCACTCTTTCCAAAGCATGTCATTTCCAGAAACGGCGATATTCCATCGCCAGCGAGGTCACCCGATTTGACTGCATGTGATTATTTATTGTAGTCATATCTAAAGGACAAAGTGTATGTTAACCGTCCACAAACTCTTCATGAACTTAAGGAAAACATCAGACGCGAAATCAATGATATTGACGTGGCCATGTTGCAAAACGTCATGAATTATAATTGGCGTCCAAGATTGGAGAAATGTGTCAAACGAAATGGTGCACATCTTCGAGATGTTCTTTTCCATAAATAAATGGCATGTTATGTACTTCACTTTCTTGTTAAAATTTGTTTTCAAATAAAACATTTTATTACCTTTACATGAGTGAATGAATGAATATGAATGAATGAATGATCTTTTTTTTTTTAAGGCCATTTTTCCCCACTAGAGCAGGGATTAGCCTTGCGGGCCCCATGACAATCATGGTTCCCTGTTTGAGGCAATGTTTTTATGGCCGGATGCCCTTCCTGACGCCAACCCTTGGTCACGCTCTTACGGTGCGCAGGGATACGGTGTACCTATTCTAAATCGGGGTACACACCAGGATCATTCCTTTACATGAGTACCTTTACATGAGATCATTGTACCTTTACATGAGTGTTAATATACAGACTTGGCATTTAATATGGAATTTTTTTTTTTTCTTGACTTGGGTTTACTTTCTGAACTCGGTATATCAATCTGGTGAGTTTCTTTTACGCTTCGGTGATTTCTTTGTTAAAAGAACCATGTCACTGATTGTCTGTCGCAGCAAGAAGTCAATAACAGGATTATATCACAGGTGGCGTGACAAAATGTACGGACAGGTACATTTGACGACTGGCTTCACAATCGGGTATATAAGGGTTGTTGCGTTCTGTATTAGTGGAAAACGACTGCTGCACGTCTACAAAAGTTAGTGCCGCTTCCCCTGGAGATGGTCCGTCAACTCGACAATGCTGTTTGTCATTTAGTGGTGGCTTTACGAAATTCCGGCATGAAACAGCGTGCTATTGCTCAGCAGTATGGCATCACTCAAGGTCAGGTGTCAAAGATCCTGAAACGAAATGCTCAGAGGGGTGTCCCTACTCCAATACCGAGGTCAGGACATCCCCGCAGAACCACAAGGAGGGATGATCGCCAGCTGCACCGGTTAGTCCGCAATGGCCATACCAAGTCAGCTAATCGGCTTTGGGCTGAGTGGCAGCAACTGACAAATGTGCCTGTATCCAGAAGGCTAGTCAACCAACGGCTGGTTCAAGCAGGCTATCGTGCCAGGCGTCCCCTGAGAAAGCCACGTCTGACCAGACAGCACCGCCAGCGCCGATTGCAGTGGGCCAGAGAGCACCGTCAATGGCAGCCAGGACACTGGAATCATGTGATCTTCAGTGACAAGTCTAGATTTCTGGTCTATCGTCAATATGGCCGCGTCCGAGTGCGCAGACAAGTGCATGAAGCCTACAACGAAGATTGTATAGTGCCAAGAGTCCAAGCTGGAGGTGGTGGGGTGACCATTTGGGCTGCTTTTCATGCAGGGGGCAAAACTGACCTGGTTGTTCTGAATGGAAACCTGAACCAGTTCAAGCACAGGGCCATTCTGGAAGAAACATTGCTTCCATTTGTTCATGCAGCCTTTCGAGGAAACTTTTTCTTCCTTGACGACAATGCACGGCCTCATCGTGCTCGCATGATCCAACACTTTCTTGATGACCGTGGTGTAGAGCATATGGAGTGGCCTGCCATGTCCCCGGATATGAATCCGATAGAGAACTTGTGCGCAGAATTAACGCGTCAAATGGACAACTTGGACCAGCAGCCTTGCTCTATGCGTGAATTGCAGCAGGCTATTGAAACTGCATGGCAAGCGATTCCTGTCCAAACCTTGGCAAATCTCGTGAACAGCATGCCTCAACATGTACGTGCTCTCCCGAATGCTCGTGGGGGTTACACAAAGTACTGAACTGTAATTTTACTGTCCGTAATCCCAGTCGTAATTTAACTTTTGTTTTTGTTAAAAAAAATTTGGGGCGTGTGCAAAATAAAGAGATACTTCTGGAAAACGCACAGAAGTTTAATACAGTACTGTCCATGAATTGAGTTTGATATCAGTTTACATCACTTTCAAGGATCAATTTATTTGCTTCGAAATGTCAAATGTGGTTTTTGTTTCTTTAAAGGTCACATTAACAAAATCTAGAATAATTTCAACATAATTCCAATGAACTTTTGGTTCTAAGTCATCTTGAAAAGTAAGTTCACCCCCACAAAAAAAATATTCCATATTAAATGCCAAGTCTGTATATATATGTATATACATATATATATATATATATATATATATATATATATATATATATATATATATATATATATATATATATATATATATATACACACACACAGTCACGTGAAAAAGTAAGTAAACCCCATGTAAAGTTTTGACTTTTTCAACATATTTCAACATACAGCTATTTGATCTTCATTTCAACAATATTGATAGATAAAGGTGATATAATATAACAAATATCATGAAACATTTACATTTTGTAGTCCATTGTATAATTTAAATCAACATAAATGCAAATTTCGCATGTGGAAAAAGTAAGTACACCCCTACATTTATCACTACTTCAAATACCTAAAATTAGAATCAGGTGCACCAGCTCAGGTGCAAATGATTAGAACATCGTTAGAGAGGATCTTGGAGGAACCTGTCTTTTTTAAACCTCAGACATTTAGTTTGGTTTGCTCTTTGTTGTTGAAGTGTGCGGCGTCACCATGCCCAGATCAAAAGAGCTCTCTGAGGCCTTCAGAAAGAAGGTTATAGATGCCTACGAGTCTGGGAAGGGATTTTAAAAGATCTCCAAACAATTAGAAATCAATCATTCGACTGTCCGGAAGATCATCTGCAAGTGGAGAAGATTCCAAACAACTGCCAACTTGTTCAGGCCAGGCCGCCCCAGCAAGTTCAGCCCAAGAGCAAACCGCAAAATGCTGAAAGAAGCCTCTAAGAACCCCAGAATGTCATCACGGGACCTACAGGTAGCTCTTGTCACTGTTGATGTCAAAGTGCATGAGTCTACCACAAGAAAGAGGCTGCACAAATTTGATCTACATGGGAGGTGTGCCAGGAGGAAACCTTTGCTGTCCAGAAAGAACATCAGGGCAAGACTAAAGTTTGTCAATGAACACCTAGGCAAAGACTATCACTTCTGAAACAATGTGCTCTGGACAGATGAGTCAAAGGTAGAACTATTTGGCCACAGTACCAGAAGACATGTTTGGCGAAAACCAAAGACAGCATTAGACCACAAGAACCTGATACCAACTGTAAAGCATGGTGGTGGAAATGTTATGGTTTGGGGCAGCTTTGCTGCATCAGGGCCTGGGCAGATCACCATCATAGAATCCACCATGAATTCTTCATTGTACCAGAGGGTGCTTCAGGATAATGTGAGGCCATCTGTCGGAGAGTTGAAGCTCAACCAAAAGTGGACCTTGCAACATGACAATGACCCTAAACATACCAGTACATCCACCAAGGAATGGCTGAAAAGAAAGAAGTGGAGGGTTCTGGAATGGCCAAGTCAAAGCCCGGATCTAAATCCCATCGAGATGTTGTGGGGGGATTTGAAACAAGCTGTGCATGCAAGAAACCCCTCAAACATCGCACAGCTGAAAGAATTCTGCATGGAGGAGTGGGCAAAAATTTCTCCCAGTCGATGTCAGAGACTGGCAGACAGTTATAAGAAATGCCTACTTGAGGTTGTTTCTGCCAAATGGGGCAATACCACCTATTAGAGCCAAGGGTGTACTTACTTTTTCCACATGCGAAGTTTGCATTTATGTTTATTTAAATTATACAATGGACTACAAAATGTAAATGTTTCATGATATTTGTTATATTATATCACCTTTATCCATCATTATTGTTGAAATGAAGATCAAATAGCTGTATGTTGAAATATGTTGAAAAAGTCAAAACATTACATGGGGTGTACTTACTTTTTCACATGACTGTATATATATATTGTTATGTTTGTGGGGGTAACAATGAAATACCTTAGTCCAGGTAGATTGTATCGGTTAGTGTGCTCCGAATGGCATGAAGAAGAAGAAACCTTCATGTAGCTAAGTCAGGCGAGTTGTCACGTAAGTGTATATTTGTCTCCATGCAAGGGGTGGAGCTATGCTAATTAGTTAGGGTGTAAGGATAGATTCCCTGTGTGTAGTTGCCCCTGTGTGTAGTTGCCTCTGTGTTTTTTTTTGTTTGTTTTTTGTTTTTTTTTGTATACAACATCGAGGCTCGTGAAAGAGCTAACATTAATCACACAAAAAGACAAACCGACACACAAAACACAAAAAACAAGGGGAGCGGCAGACAAGATGGGGAGAGAGGGGGAAGGACACAAAATAGAGGGGGAAGAGGGGGAAGGACACAAACACAACATTTGAGAGCAGGGACATCGGGAGGACTTGGGGGGAGGTGGGAGAGGAACAAAAAAATATGAACACTGCAAGGACTCTGGGGTGAATTACCGGGGGTAGAAAAGATCAAGGTTTTCGATGGGGGAAGATAAGAGATGGTGGTGAACAGCTGTTTTAAAGACGTGGAGGGAGGAGTGGGATTGAAGGGAGTGGGGGAGTTTGTTCCAGAGGCGGGAGAAAAGGGGAATGAAAGAGTGAAGGTGAGCAGAGAGCCTAGACTTTGGCAGTTTAACCATAAGAGGGTTGCAGGCAGATCTTGTGCAACCTGAAGGAATATTGGGGGGACAGAGCACAGAGAGAGCTGGGGGAGCAAGGCCGGGGAGGAGTCGGTAGAAGACAGAAAGACCACCAACCTGCCTGCGGTGAGTGAGTGAAAGGCCCTCGGTGTTGACTACATCGCAGGAGATTCCAATGATTCTGAAAGCTTTGGCCTCAACAGCGTGAAGCCGAGCAAGGTGTGAGGCAGGAGCACCAGCCCAGAGGGAGGAACAGTATTCCATTGAGCTGCGGATGAAAGCCTTGTATGTGGTGAGGAGCTCAGGTGTGCCAAGGAAGGACTTCGCACGACGGAGGATGCACAGTCGGCGACTGGCTTTGGAGGCCAGCTTGGAAATGTGGTTTTCCCAAGAAAGATCATGGCAGATAGTGAGACCCAAAAGCTTGAGCGACAGAACTTCTTGGAGAGGATTGTTGAGAAAGTAGATGGGAGGGTTGTCCAGTCGGTCCTTTCGGAGAGACATTGTAAGAGTGTGAGATTTGTCAGGATTGAAAGACATGTTCCACTTGTTTGACCAGTCTGTGATTTTGTCCAGGTCTGCAGAGAGTGAGGAGGCTGCAGACTGCCGATCTGAGGGATGACGAATGGAGCGACAGAGAGTAGAGTCATCAGCAAAGAGATAGAGAGGATTTTCAAGAGAGTCAGAGAGATCATTGATGAAGACCAGAAAAAGCACAGGGCCCAGAACACTACCTTGGGGAACTCCAGCCTGAACAGGAAGAGGAGATGAGAGAAACCCATTCAGGGCCACACGTTGGCTACGACCAGAGAGGAAGTCCGCCAGCCATGCGTGGAGATTTCCATGGATACCAAAGGAGGAGAGTTTGGTGAGCAGAGCAGGGTGCCAGACCGTATCGAAGGCACGTGAAATGTCAAGGGAGACAGCTGTAATTTCCTGTTTGGCGTTGAGGACCTCCATCCATTGTTGAGAAAGCAGAAGCAGCATGTCCAGAGTAGAGTGACCAGGTCTGAAACCAAATTGATGATCAGAGATCAAGCCATTGGAGAAGAGGAAAGATTTAATATCTGAAGCAATGATGGATTCCATGACTTTGCTGATAATTGGGAGAAGGCTGATTGGTCTGTAGTTGCTGGGATCTGTTTTTGCACCTTTTTTGTGCAAAGCGGTGATGTTGGCTGATTTCCAAGCAGATGGCAGATGACCTTGAGCAAAAGAGAGGGTGAAGAGAACAGAAAGAGGGAGTGAAAGAGCAGAAGAACATGATTTTAGGACCCGTGGGCTGATGCCGTCAGGACCAGTTGCAGAATCAGAGTCGAGGGTTGACAGAAACTTTTCCACCTTGTCAGGAGGAAAGGACACAGAGTCCAGGAGCAGCTGGGTACGACTGGGTACGGTGGGTACAGAGAGGGATGAGTTTGGGACACAAGATTTAGAGGCAAACACAGAGTTGAGGCATTCAGATTTTTCACGTGCGGAGTCAGCCGTTAAGCCGTTTGAGGTGAGGGAGGGGATGGAGGGGGAACAAACACCAGAAACAGATTTGACCAGACGCCACCAGGATTTGGAAGAGGGAGACAGATAAGACAGTTCAGTCTTGAGAATGGTGAGATATTGTTTACTGGCTCTCCTGAGGGTGGACACACACTTGTTTCGGGCTTTGTGAAAGGAAATGAGATTTCCTTCCATTGGATTTGCTTTCCAGGAGACGAAAGCAAGTTGTTTCAGGGCAACAGCCTCGCCACAAGATTCCGTGTACCATGGACGGGAGGAAGGGTATGACAACTGAAGACGAGATGGGATAAATCTGTGCATGAGAGAGAGCAATTTACTTTGAAAGAATTCCCAGGATGAGTTGATGTCAGAGGCGGTAGAGATGGGAGACCAGTCCAGATGATTGATGGCTGCTTGAAGACCGTGCCAGTTGGCCTGAGTGAAATGCCAGACTCGTCGACGCTGAGGAGGCTCTCTGAGAATGGTCAGAGAGATGTCCACTTTGACAAGCACATGATCAGATGAGCCGATTGGAGCAGAAGAAGAGCAGCAGACATTTTCAGGGAAGTTTGTCATAACCAAATCCAGAAGAGAAGATGCTCCGTTGACTGAGATCCGGGTCTGGAAATTGACAGATTGTGTCAGTCCCAGTGAGTCGCAGAAGTCCTTTGCTGAAGAGCCATGGCTGGTGAGAGAGGTACCCACACCCAGCCAACTGGCATGGTGACAGTTGAAATCACCACATATGAGGAAGAGAGAGTTGGGATGGGTAGATAGAAGTTGGTCCATATTCTCAGACAGCGAGATGTAGATGGAGTCATCGCTGTTTGGTGGACGGTACAACACACATATGAACAAAAGGTGGGAGCGAAGGGGAAGCCGTAGCCAAAGGTATTCCTGGGGGTGAGGTGGAGAGAGGGCAGTGGAGGGCGAGTGAGGAAGAGAGTTTTTTATAAAGATAGCAACCCCACCTCCAGGACGAGGCTCAGGTCTATCATACCGGAGGAGGGAGTAACCTGGGAGAGATACCAAGGCATCAGAGACATCATGAAGGAGGAAAGTTTCTGTTAAGCAGATCACATCTGGTTTGTCAGAAGCAACCTGTATGGAGAGGTCAGTCAAGTTTGAGCGAAGGCCCCGGATGTTTGAGGTCCATACCGTTAATGAAGAGGAAGGGGGAGCATCGGGTCCAGAACAGGGGGGGGAGGGGTAGGGTAAGATGTGGAAGAGGAGGAAGAGGTAGGGAGAGCTGTTGAAGGTGTGTCAGAGATTTCAGAGATTTCAGAATAGCTTGGAGAAAGGGAAGAATGGGGCGGACAAAAGGTTTGATGGAGATTGGGTGAGGCACAGTGAGGTGTTATTTGAGGAGGGGGAAGAGCGAGGCAGAAGGTTTGGGGAGATGAAGGTGAAAGTTGGAAGGGGGAAGAAGCAGGGAGGATGCTTTGAGGAGGAGGGGTGAGAGGGGAGTCTAGGAGGGGAGGAGCGAGGGAGAGTCTCAGAGGGGAGGGGTGTGGGGGGAGTTTAGGAGGGAGGGGAGGGAAGGGGCAAGGGGGGAGATTTGAAAGGGATGGGTGATGGGGAGGATTTGGAGGGGAGGGGTGAGATTGGATTTTGAAAAGTGTACGATTCATGGGAAACGAATATTTTTTGCAAAATGAGTTTGAGACCTTAGAGTCAAAAATACGTTTGAGGACACTGGAGGAGGGGTGGAGTTCTGGATAGTTTAGGGAATGTAGAAAGGAGGAACTGTAAGAGATGGTATTATATATATTTTTTGGAATGAATAGATTTGGTGAGCAAGACGAAAGCATCCTTTTGTAGGAAAAGAAGAAAAGGGTGTTATAATATATGAGAGAAAATAGTTGTTCAGGGGAGAGATTATACATTTCTAACCACGTGATCGCGAACGAAGAACGAACGAACAAAAAGAACAACAAATAAACGAATAAGACCTGGGAAGGAAATATTTTTTGGGAGTTTTTTTTTGTTTTTTTTTGTGAGTAGAGATATTAAACAAGGAGGTACGGGGTGAACGACTGGGACGAAACAGAGAACGAAAATAATTTCAGCGCATTCGACGAATCGCTGAGAGAAAAACAAAACCACAAGGTCGGAGACGGTACGGTAGTCTAAGCCTACGAGTACTAGGCCGCAGAATACTCGATACCATTAACCGACGATTGTGTATACATGTACGAAAAATTAGCACCGAAAATTTTCCAAAAGATACGCTATAGGTACACACACAGAAAGATAGATACAGTCTCGACAAAAACACGATTGTGAAAGATCACTTAGCTTCGAGAGTGTGAGCGCATGGAGCAGCTTCGAAAAGACGTGACCTCGCTGTGATCTCGCGAGATCTCGCGAAAAGTTTCCCTTTTGACACAACACCAGGCATGCGATCAGCACTTAAATTAAATAAAGCGATTGCTGACCAGATCCGGACATTCGACCACTACAACACCATCCAGCGAAGCATCTCGATGAGTGTGAAGAGGGCCGTGATGCCACGCCCCGAAGGACGATTGGTTGAGAAACGATGGGGTGAGCGGGGGGTGCTTTGTGGTTGGAGCGCGCTTGACATCAGAGAGAACATTCTAGCGCCAGGGACAAAAAGGACACGTCCCACCATTTTCACTGTCTCTTGTGCTAGGGATCATTATGAACGGACGCACTCTTGGTCCTGGCTTCCATCGCGTACAATCGCACGTCTCTTGTCGCACTGCTCTCTCTGTTCCAGGCTATGCGAAGGGTGGACGCAACACTCTCTCTCTCTCTCTCTCTCTCTCTCTCTCTCTCTCTCTCTCTCTCTCTCTCTCTCTCTCTCTCTCTCTCTCTCTCTCTCTCTCTCTCGTGGTGCTGGCTCATGACGGTTGTGCTTCGTGCTGTGTGCACCTGAGAAACCTCGGAGCTTGGTGGAGCGTGGAGCTATTGGAGGAAGGAGTTTTTCCACCGCTTCATGGCTCAGTGTGCCGTGTGGTGCTTCGTGCCATCCAACCCAGAGTTAAGTGCCAGCCGGCAGGAACATTATTTATTTTTCCTTTCGTTTTCCCCTTTTGTTGTATATGAGTCTGTTTGGAGATGTCTCAATATAGGATTTATTTTACCTCAACATTCTTTGTAATCCTGGCACTTATTTTCATTAAACCTTTATTTGTTACATTTTCTATTTCATGTCTGTCTTGTTTATCTGTCGTGGGTTTTGAGGATGCCCAAGTGAAATCCGTGCAGGTAAGCCTTATCACCCTCCACTACCCACGCAAGTGTCACTACCGCCATATTTGGGTAAACGCCTCGGAGTTAAAGCTTGGTCGGTCATCCGTCACCCAGGGGTGTTAATCCCGGGGACACGACAATATATATACATACATATGCAATATATATACATACACTACCGCCATATATATATATATATATAATATTATATATATATATATATATATATATATATATATATATATATATATATATATATATATATATATATATATATATATATATATATATATATATATATATATATATATATACAATCGGGCCCCGCTATTCATGGGAAATAACTACCGGGAAAATCCATGAATAGCGAAACCCACAAATAGCAGGGCATTGTTTCAATGGAAAAAGGGGGAATAATTCCCAAATCGTGAAAACTCCGCAAATAGAGAGGACCAAACTGCGAACGGTGAGGAAAAATCCACGAATATTGACGCAAATCCCGAGAATGTTGACGATAATCCGCGAAGGTCGATGGAAGTCCCGGAAATGGCAAGACAAAACCTGTGAATGGTGGCGATAATCCACAAAAATCGATGAAAATCCCGTGAATGTGTGCCATGGCATTGTTTCAATGGGGAAAAGGAGGATACGTTATAGGTTCCCGGCGGTTACTGATTCATGGAGGAAATTTTTTGGTTCACGAGTTATCAAACAGAGTGACCACTATATTCGTCATGCGTGTGTGTTTGTCTGTGTGTCTGTCTGTCTGTCTGTCTGTCCGCAGCATAACGACCCGATGATATCATCCGATCTTGATGAAACTTGAGTGGGAGGTTGATATCATGATCTAGTTGTGTCCTGCCTAGAGTGGGCGTATTGCGCCCATTGTGGGCGGAGCGACGCCCGAAAAAGATGTATTTTTAGGGTGTAATCGAGTTCAAGCTACATCTTCTCCGAGGGGTTTGGTGGAATCTGACAGGGGTTTCGATATTTGGTTAGGCCAATGTCACGTGTCTAGCCCCACGGAGCTCGATTTTACAATTTTCGCCCCAAGGTCAAAGTCAAGGTCACGAAATTTAGAAAAGTCGATTTTTGATGGTTTTATTACATTGTTCGCTTCCTGATAGGGTGAAATGTCGTACATGATCTTATATTATCACATACATCATGAAATACAAGTTTTCCGACAAATTTCAGAATCTTCGGCCTTTGACCTTTGAAGGTCACAGAGGTCAAATTTTCAACGTTGTCGGAATCGAACCGAATTTTCGGTATTGTGTAGCTAACTAACCTCATAACTGATTATAAATTATTTCTATCCCATTTCAAGGCCAGTAACCTTCGTTTGGACATTTCCGGGCCAGCACCACACACAATTACGTACAGCTGGCTCTTAAAGGCCTGCACACGCAGCACATTTGGGCCCTTTGTAAATAGGCATGAACACCGCATGTCGGGGGCCGACACCTGCCACATGGGCCCGCAACCCCCCAGTCCGTGCCTGTTTTGGTTATAGTTCGTCCTTTGTCATTGAATACCGCTCGCTCGTGAACCATTGTCATCTCCTGACTTGTTAAAGTTTAAAATGTTTTCGACCGCAAATGCCCATGATTACAGTTTCAAAAAATGCTTACAAATAAATAAATAAAACAACACCAGGTACCATTTCCAATTTATTGAAGGAATGTGCTTACAGTTTATGAAAAGTTCTTCACCTTTCCGTACCGTGAAATAAAAAAAAACACAACACCATCATGTACAGTTTAAAATTTGTATTTTACAAACACGCAACTTTCAAATGATGATGATGGTGATGATGATGGTGATGATGATGATGATGGTGATGAATTAAAATCCCAAGAAATCCTCGAACTTTGAGGGCGACCCAAATGATGGTGCAGCAAAATCGTGCACTAAGGGAGAGCCAGGAGAGGTAGGAGAAGGTGAGGACGCTGGTGAGAATGCTGGTGAGAATGCTGCTGAGAATGCTGGTAAGGATGCTGAGAGGAACGCTGTTGAGGGTGCTGGGAATTTTGAGGTGGAGGATGAAGGGCTGATGAAATGGGTGATGGCTGCCTGACACATTTAGGCTGCCTGACACATTGCCCAACATTTTGCAGCTCTTTATATAGGAGCATCGCATCATCCAAGGCCCACTTGAACTTGAGGTACCTCTCCACGATTGGGTCAGCATCTTACAACTTGTCGACAATCGCCCGCGTGCTCTGCAGCAACTCCTGGTTTTGCTCCTGGACTCTGTGTCCTTCTTGCCTACTGCTCTCGCAAACTGCACTCTCTCTCATGCACAGATTTATCCCATCTCGTCTTCAGTTGTCATACCCTTCCTCCCGTCCATGGTACACGGAATCTTGTGGTGAGGAAGTTGCCCTGAAACAACTTGCCTTTGCCTCTTGGAAGGCAAATCCAACTGAAGGCAATCTCAGTTCCTTCCACCAAGCTCGGAACAAGTGTGTGTCTTCCCTCAGGAGTGCCAGGAAGCGCTATCTCTCCACACTCAAGATTGAACTCTCAAACCTGTCTCCTTCCTCCAAATCCTGGTGGCATCTGGTCAAATCCGTTTCTGGTGTTTGTTCCCCCTCCATCCCCTCCCTTACCTCAAATGGCTCCATAGTTGACACCACACGTGACAAAGCCGAATGCCTCAACTCTGTGTTTGCCTCAAAATCTTGTGTTCCAAACCCATCTCTCTCTGTTCCAACCTTACCCAGTCGAACCAAACTGCTCCTGGACGCTGTGTCCTTCTCTCCTGACAAGGTGGAGGAGTTTTTGTCAAACCTCGACTCTGATCCTGCAACTGGACCAGACGGCATCAGCCCATGGGTCCTAAAATCCTGCTCTGCTGCTCTATCTCACCCTCTCTCTGTTCTTTTCACCCTCTCTTTCGCTCAAGGTCATCTGCCAGCATCCTGGAAATCAGCAAACATTACCGCTTTACACAAAAAAGGTGCAAAAACAGATCCTTGCAACTACAGACCAACCAGCCTGCTCCCAATTATCAGCAAAGTCATGGAATCCATCATTGCTTTGGATATCAAATCCTTCCTCTTCTCCAATGGCTTGATCTCCGATCTTCAATTTGGATTTAGACCAGGTCATTCTACTCTGGATATGTTGCTTCTGCTGTCTCAACAATGGATGGAGGTCCTCAATGCTAAACAGGAAATCAAAGCTGTCTCACTTGACATATAACATGCCTTCGATATGGTCTGGCACCCAGCTCTGCTCAACAAACTCTCCTCCTATGGTATCCATGGAAATCTCCACGCATGGCTTGCGGACTTCCTCTCTGGTCGTAGTCAACGTATGGCCCTGAATGGATTTTTCTCATCTCCCCTTCCTGTTCTGGTTGGAGTTCCCCAAGGTAGTGTTCTGGGCCCTGTGCTATTTCTGGTCTTCATCAATGATCTCTCCGACTCTCTGGAAAATCCTCTCTATCTCTCTGCTGATGATTCCACTCTCTGCCGCTCCATTCCTCATCCCTCAGATCGGCAGTCTGCAACCTCCACACTCTCTGCAGACCTGGACAAAATCACAGACTGGTCAAACAAGTGGACACATGTCTTTCAATCCTGACAAATCTCACACTCTTACTATGTCTCTCCGAAAAGACCGACTGGAAAACCCTCCCATCTACTTTCTCAACAATCCTCTCCAAGAAGTTCTGTCGCTCAAGCTTTTGGGTCTCACTATCTGCCATGATCTTTCCTGGGAAAACCACATTTCCAATCTGGCCTCCAGAGCCAGTCGCCTACTGGGCATCCTCCGTCATGCGAAGTCCTTCCTTGGCACACCTGAGCTCCTCACCACATACAAGGCTTTCATCTGCAGCTCAATGGAATACTGTTTCCCCTTCTGGGCTGGTGCTCCTGCCTCACACCTAGCTCGGCTTCACACTGTTGAAACCAAAGCTTTCAGAGTAATTGGAATCCCCTGCGATGAAGCTAACTCCGAGGGCCTTTCACTCACTCACCGCAGGCAGGTTGGTAGTCTTTCTGTCTTCAACCGACTCCTCTCCGACCTTGCTCCCCCAGCTCTCTCTGTGCTCTGTCTCCCAAATATTCCTACAGGTCGCACAAGATCTGCCAGCAACCCTCTTATGGTTAAACTGGCAAAATCTAGGCTCTCTGCTCATCTTCACTCTTTCATTCCCCTTTTCTCCCGCCTCTGGAACAAACTCCCCCACTCCCTTCGATCCCACTCCTCCCTCCAGGTCTCTAAAACAGCTGTTCACCACCATCTCTTATCTTCCCCCATCCAAAACTTTGAACTTTTCTACCCCCGCTAATTCACCCCAGATACACTTTTTTGAAATTACAACTTCTTTCCTGGAAGTCCTTGCAGTGTCCATATGTTTTATACCTCTCCCATCTCCCCCAAAGCCTTCTCCCTCCCACAGTTCTCTTGATGTCACTGCTCTCAAATGTTGTGTTTGTGTCCTTCCCCCTCTCTCCCCATCTTGTCTACCGCTCCCCTTATTTTGTGTTTTATGTGTCGGTTTGACTTTTTGTGTGATTAATGTTAGCTCTTTCACGAGCCTCGTTCTTGTATACAAAAAAAAAAAAAAAAAAAACTCGCCCAGGACCTGTACTGTGAGGTTGGACCACGGCATCTCTTCCTCATTACTGCCCACCTCCTCCCCCTCTTCCTCTGAAATCTTTGGAATGGCATCCAACTCATCCTCGATGAACAGGTTTTGGGAACGGTTCAGCATCGTGGTTTTCAGCATGAAGTCTCTCGTCTGCGTGTCGTCCTCGAACCATATTTTGAGAGTCTTCTTCATCCTTTCCATGTGAACATTCCGGACATGGGTTACCATCTTCGTACTCGATATAGCGCTCGCTGAAATACTCTCACGAATGGCCTTCTCCTTCTTCCGTATGTAGTGAACGATGGATTCGTTGACGCCATAATGCCAGCCTACAGAGGCCGCACTCTCTCCTCTCAAAATCCAGTGGAGCAGCTCCACTTTCTGGCTCAGGCACATCACTTTATTCTGCCTCTTGGTAGTCGACACATCTTCAGCACTGGTCTTGCGCTTTGGAGCCATTATTGAACGATGAGCAGTGTGAGTCAAAACGACAGGTCGAAGCAACGGGACGAGATCAATGATGGAGATGGAGGACACAATCTTTATTTATATGTACGATTGCGAGCATTGTGGGTGTCTGCGGGAGCCCTTTGTTTATGGGGGATGTTATCTGATGATGTCGTATGGAGCGTATCTACTAATTTAAATAATAGATTTAATGAAGCATTTGCATTGTATAACTCGTGGAGGATGACATGTTTTAGTTGCTGATGGAACATCCCACGCAGTGTTTTCATTGTGTAACATATCTGATGATGTTTTACCGTAAATTGCAAACTCTAATCGATTTAATGAAGCGTTTGCATTTTATAATTCACGGAGTTGACTTGTTTACCCATCTGGTGGGATATCCCGCGAAGCTCACTTATAGTGCAGCTAAAATTCGCGCCCGAGAACGCCATGAAAACACAAATCACACAGCAGTGAATGTACTGTACTGTACTGTACTGTACTGTATAAGCAGATCATGCTCACGGTTTGGATCAGATGTTTTTTTGCGTTTGTCCAGCTGCTTCATGGATGGCTGGTAAAAGATGGGTTTTGTAAATGCGTCAAACTAGCGGCACGTGAATTTTTTTTGCGCCCTTGAAAAACCGCGAATTTGTGGAACATAGAAAAAAAAAACACGGATTTGCGTGACATTTTTCCGCGAATAGAGAAACATTTTGCATTTTAACAACCGCGAATACACAGACTCCGCGAACTGTGGGGTCCGACTGTGTGTGTATATATATATATATATATATATATATATATATATATATATATATATATATATATATATATATATATATATATATATATATATATATATATATATATATATATATATATACAGTATATATATATATATATATATATATATATTGTTGCGGAGATGAGGACTGTATTTTTTTGATTGTGTGCTGTATTATTATTATTATTGTTTATTCTGTGCATCCCCTACCTCCGGAGCTGTGTAAAGGTGAAAGGGCATCCCATAATTAGTCCACAAGCATACACGTCAGCCAAGTAATAGAATACCCCTGTTGATAGTTATCTCTTATTCTGTGTTTTAGGGTAAGGCTGTGTCTCCCATTAATTGAAGTACTCCATTGCACCAGTGAAAGAGAATAGATCCCCTTTCATTCCCATCCCCAAAATCCCCATTTCCCTCACATCCCCTTTCGTCATTGCCGAGCCTCGATTGCCCATATTACATCCCCTCTCATCATTGCCGAGCCTCGATTGCCCATATTACATCCCCTCCAAAACCACCATTGACCATGTGCTCGAGTCGGGGAAGAAAGGCGTGTCTCCACCTCGTCATAGAGGGGAAGAGGGGCGTGCCCGCCCGTCGTCATCAAGGGCGGAGCCCAAGGGTCGCGCGACCAACCAGGGCCGAGGTGAGCACCCCGATGGGCGTGTCCAAAAGGCCGGCGGCTTAATCGCTGGAGGCGCTATAAAAGGCGCGCACGGAAGTGAGTCGTGAGTTGGTCTGAGTTGGTTGAGAGTGAGTCGTCATTGGGTCAGTCAGTGGAGTCGGTGGTCAGTTGGTTGCTGTGAGGAGTCGGTGGTGGTGGTCAGTGGTTGCGTTGGTTGCGGTGAGGAGTCGGTGGTAAAGAGTGAGGGACCAAGAAAGAGTTGAGGGTTTGGACCAACGAGTCAGACAAGTCCTGGGAAAGCAGCGGAGGCCGCAGCAGCAACAACACCCAACAGCCACTTGGGGCCTGAACGGCGGTTTGGAGCAGGGCCGAAAAGGAACGGCGGCTGCTAAACGCGCCGGTTGAGCTGCAGGACCCCCTTGGACCTCCCTCTCCCTCCAGCCATCCACCTCCTGCCTTTCCACCCTTCTTGTGTACGTGAGTTTGTTTTGTTTGTTCTGTCCCTGGGTATTTAATTAAGTCTGTAGGTAAGCTAAAATTTGCACTGTGTCACCTGCGTCTTATGTGTTGTAAATAAACCTTGATTGCTCCTTTTTGCTTGTGTAAATAATAAATCCCATTACTCGTCTGTACGTCTTCTCGTTTTATTCCTTTTCCTCTTTGCATTTCGTCGTTTTAGTCTTTTCCCAGATTGGGCAGCTGCGGTGCGATACGGCCAAAGTTCTGGGTGAATCGGGTTCTAATTGGGGAGTAACTGTTCGGACGCGGTAATACCAACCGCTCGGTAAAATAACATCTAAAAACCGCGTCTGTAACAATTGGTGTCTGGGAGTGAGATTCGGGGCCCGAACCGAATTTTAAAAAAAAACATCTTAAAAAAAAAATTTGGTCAAAATTTGGAGCGGCCGAAATTTGTTTTGTTTTACAAAACCTGAACTTTGAAATCGCGCCATGGCTGGTCAAGGCGACGGGATGCCGGTGGGAGAGATAGAGGGGTTAGGAGTAACCCAGGATCAAATGGAGGGGAGCAATGAGGAGGCGGTTGAGGGGGTATCGGGCGCACAAGATGGCGTCCTCGCGCACATGGGTGTTGCGGCACCAAATTTAGCCGCGCCCATGGTCGCGGTAGCCGAACCCGAGATGCCAATGGATTTGAACCTGTTTATGAAACAGATGATGGCCTTTATGGTAAAAACAGATGATAATTTCAAAGGGATGGAAAACAGGATAGGGGGCCAAATGGGGGTAATGGGAAACCAAATGGGGGTAATGGGGAACCGGATGGATGCTCAGAGTGAGCAATTGGGAGTAATGAGGGATGAAAGGAGGGCTAACAGTGGGCGATTGTTAAACAAAATGGAAGCAATAACGAACAGAATGGGTGACCGCATGCAAAAATGTGGGGAGACCATGGATCGCATGGTGGGCGAAAGGGTCCCAGGGGTGCACGAGGAGGTAAAGCGGGTCGAGAAGCGCTGGTTGAGCGAAGTGGAGGAAAGCACGGGTACAATGACGGGGGTAGAAATCGCGACACGGGGTTTGGAAAAGCCGGCGACCGATGAGGTAGAGGGTGTTTTATTAAAGCCAGCGGTCGTCAAGGTGAGTAAAGAAAAAGCGGAAGTGGGCATTGAAATTGAAGAGATGACGGAGGTAGCCCGGGAATTGCAGGGAGAAATGGATTATGTACAAAGTCCCTGCTCACATCACGATGCTGTGCTTAACCCGAATGGAAGTTTGCAGGTTTTGGTGCAGGGAGGAAGAAGAACCCCGAAGGTGAGACGTGCTGTGTATTGTGCTGGGAGATTTTGTAAAAGGATGTTTAGCGACAAAAGAATTGTCGCGCGCTTGGGATCGAGGAAGCATCCGGGCGTTGGTGAAGGGTCCCGTGTGAGTGGAAATGGCACGCGTGTGGAAAAAAAGTGTGCGTCAAGGGGTGAGCGTGTTACGAAGCGCGAGTGTGATACCGAGTGCGAGCGAGAATGCACGTCGGGGTGTACGGAGTGTGACACGAATAGTGAGTTGGTGATGGCGCAGGTGCGAGAGGGCACATCGGAGCGCGAGTGTGAAACCGAGTGCGAGCGAGAATGCACGTCGGGGTGTACGAAGTGTGACACGGAGAGTAAGGTGGTGGTGGAACGTGTGCGAGGAAGCACACCTGAGTTGGTGGTAGCGCGGGTGTGGGAGAGCCCATGTGAGCGCGTTAGTGGGTGGATGCCAGAGTGCACGCCCATGGTGAGTGTTACGGAGGACGTAACGGAGGAGAGGTGTGCGCAAGAGTGTGCGCGAGAGGTGTGGTGTGTAACAGGGAGTGCGGTGGTGGAATGGACGGAATGTGTGGGATGCACTGGAGGCGTTGGAACGCCAGGTTTTGTGAGTGTGAAACGGGTCGCGTATGCAAGTTAAGCATCGACATTGAACGGGTTAGCGTTTAGGGCGACGGATAGCCGATGCGAGCACTCGGGGCGCGGTGCGCTTTGTTGGATGCAGGGCCCGGCGTGGATCGAAGCTGCGTCGCTTCTCTTCGAAGCGTTGTTGCCGATTCGGGCTTGGCCCCGCCCCGCACGGTCGAGTCCGGGCCTTGGTGGGCGAGGCGACCGGTCCGGTTCAAGGGCGAGTGGGAGGAAGCGGCACGGTGCCCCCTCGCGGGGACGGGGTTCCGACCGGGGGAGATTGAGCCATCGGGCCCAGGACCGTAAGGTGCCGCGCCGAGATGGTGCGTGGAACCTCGGTCCAACCAAACCACCTCCCTTGAACCGAAAGCCGGACGGATTCAACCTGCAGGCGACCAAACCACCCGAATTCATTGCTCGGCTTTACGAACCGAGTTTAATGATGTCACGCCGCACCGAGGCTAGGATATAGTGGACTGCGATGATGGTGATAGTGATAGTGATCGTGATTTGATACGAAATTTATAATAGTGGGTAGAATTGGCAGTAAATGGAAAATTTTTGAATTGGTTGGAATTTGGACGAGCGAAATTGATAGGACCTCCCCGATGTGGTGGGATGGCAAATCCACCATCCCTCACAGACAGTGGGGGCAAATGCGCTATAGTTTATGGGGTTGATGGCAGTGAAAACTAGCCCGGGTGGGTTAGGATATATCGTGTGTAGGGATCTAGAGAATGACATTAGGTGACGTTAAGGTTAGTTAGTGACAAGGATACCTGTAGAGGGGACGCAGGTAGATTAGCGTGGATGATAATGACGTGGGAGCGCAATAGTTAAAGGGACGACTGGGAAGCGCAAGTTTCAGAGGGGAGTAGTTAGCTGAGATGATGCCGTGTGTGTGAGGATTGAACAGGTGTGATTGAACAGGTGTGATTGCACAGGTGTGCAACTGAACAGGTGAATGGAGCAGTGTATGAGGGAGTAGTGGTGATTGCGTGTTGTGATGACCAAACGGTCCAGGAAGAAAGGAGTGTGCAGGTGGCACCAGGTATGATTGCACAGGTGTGCAACGACAGGTATGGAGAATGGGAGTGTGGAATATATGGAGAATTGGAATGGATGGTCGTGGAGTGAGTATGGTGGAAATTGTGGAGTGGAGTGGATGGTGCAAAGGTGTGGATGGGGGAAGAGTGGACCCCTATCACGGATACCCGGGGCGGGTAGTGTAAGTGTTAGGTAGAGGGTATAGGTAAATTGTGGTTGGATATTGGCATCTGTGGTGCGGGTGAAAGAATGGTCTTTGGATGGGTGCATTAGTGTTGGGGAAATGGCTGGGCGTGTAGCCTGTTAGTGTGTGTAGTTGGTTTGGGCACTCCACCACTGTGAGGATGTCGGCCAGGTGAGGCCGCAGGTGGGCTCTGGGAGCCGGTAGTTGTGGATGGGGCCCGAGGATCCGGAGGACGGACCCGGGTAGCCCAGTGCCAGAGGGCACCAAGGGGTGACAGAGCCAGGAGAGGGCCTTCCCCAGTTAGTTAGGTTAGGGTGAGGAGCTAGGTAAGCTCGGGTGGCAACTGCAGTGGTGGAGGTGTGCAGGTGGGTAGACCTGCTGGGAGAGCTACACGTCACAGCCCAGAAATTGTGCAAGGGCACCGGGAGATGAATCGGGGGAGTGAGACCCCAAATTGAGAAGCACCACAGTTTGGTCAATGGGAATTGGTTTTTAGAACCCATAGAGTAAGTGGCCAATGGATTGGCAGGGAGAGACTCCGGGTAGTGTAAAGTGTGTTAATGTCATTTAGGAAGTAGTTAGGATGAAGTCTCCTCGCACCATCTGCATCCACTCACCTGAGGTGACAGGTACTCCACACCATGCCATGTTTTGATTATTTTTTATGATGCAAATGTTTGGATTGTGAGACGCATCATGACGTGGGTGTGACATTGTGCTTTGATGTTCCATCTCTGCCTCCTTATGAGGATTGATGATGAATTTGGTGATGGCAAATTTTGAAGTAGAGGGATTGTGGAGACGAATTTGGTATAGGGGAAATATGGGGAAGACGTGACAGTAGTGACGAATTTGTAAATGTGTAGATTTTTGTACATATGGGGTAAGGGCAAGGGTAGGGTAGGTGACAGGGGGGTGACGTACGGTAGGGACGAGCTTTCTCACTTCGCCCTCCGTACGCATTTCGCCTTGCATTGCCTTATTGATGTGTACCCTTGTGACCTTACCCCTCGCTCAATTGTCTTTCCCCTTTTGTCTCCCACATGACCTGTGCGCCATTGGGTGCCGAGGGGAGCGTGCGTGGGTCGGCCATTGTGCGCCCGAAATTCCCAGAACCAGCTGTCTGCATCGATGCACCACATTATGGACCACATGCCTGTGGCCGAGCACCACTTATGGACCCCATGGGTTGGGGCATGGCCCCTCTGCTGGAACCGGCCATGAGGGCCTGAAATCTTGCTGGCGGACCTTGGCCACAGGGCACCGATGCCCCACAGGTGAACCACACGTAGTCGGCCCTGTGGGCCATAAATAAAGAAAATAAAAAGGACACATTGAGCACACTTTATTGCAAATAGGCCGCCAGCAAGGGAAGATGACAACACCAGGAAAATAATAATAACCAGCAGAGGGAGCCGAAGAGCAAGAGATCACCTGCAGGGTTAGGGGTTGTTGATTTTATTTTTATGGAACACTGATGAACTGTGGTGACTGCACCGATTGGTGCTTGAGGGTGTGTTGGTGCGTTATAGGTGCTTTCATGGTGCGTCGATGCAGAGCAGACTGTCTCCCCCCCCAGGAAGAACAATCACAGGTCCTGGGTTAGTTTTGTAAATAAAAATATCGTCATTGTAAATAATGCTCCCCACCGTCAGTGTATAGTTTGAAGACCATTCCGCAATTCGGTTAACTGTGGGCGTAAGTCTGTTAGGCAGGGTGCAATGGAGCAGCGGGACACATTTATTTATGTTTTAAAACTGTCGCACTCAGGGTCAGGTTAAAAATAGAGGGAACTACACCTACGTGTCACACTAAAAATAAAAGTTGTAGGCCCGGGACGTGCCTAAGAGGAGGAGGGTTCAGTGTTGCGGAGATGAGGACTGTATTTTTTTGATTGTGTGCTGTATTATTATTATTATTGTTTATTCTGTGCATCCCCTACCTCCGGAGCTGTGTAAAGGTGAAAGGGCATCCCATAATTAGTCCACAAGCATACACGTCAGCCAAGTAATAGAATACCCCTGTTGATAGTTATCTCTTATTCTGTGTTTTAGGGTAAGGCTGTGTCTCCCATTAATTGAAGTACTCCATTGCACCAGTGAAAGAGAATAGATCCCCTTTCATTCCCATCCCCAAAATCCCCATTTCCCTCACATCCCCTTTCGTCATTGCCGAGCCTCGATTGCCCATATTACATCCCCTCTCATCATTGCCGAGCCTCGATTGCCCATATTACATCCCCTCCAAAACCACCATTGACCATGTGCTCGAGTCGGGGAAGAAAGGCGTGTCTCCACCTCGTCATAGAGGGGAAGAGGGGCGTGCCCGCCCGTCGTCATCAAGGGCGGAGCCCAAGGGTCGCGCGACCAACCAGGGCCGAGGTGAGCACCCCGATGGGCGTGTCCAAAAGGCCGGCGGCTTAATCGCTGGAGGCGCTATAAAAGGCGTGCACGGAAGTGAGTCGTGAGTTGGTCTGAGTTGGTTGAGAGTGAGTCGTCATTGGGTCAGTCAGTGGAGTCGGTGGTCAGTTGGTTGCAGTGAGGAGTCGGTGGTGGTGGTCAGTGGTTGCGTTGGTTGCGGTGAGGAGTCGGTGGTAAAGAGTGAGGGACCAAGAAAGAGTTGAGGGTTTGGACCAACGAGTCAGACAAGTCCTGGGAAAGCAGCGGAGGCCGCAGCAGCAACAACACCCAACAGCCACTTGGGGCCTGAACGGCGGTTTGGAGCAGGGCCGAAAAGGAACGGCGGCTGCTAAACGCGCCGGTTGAGCTGCAGGACCCCCTTGGACCTCCCTCTCCCTCCAGCCATCCACCTCCTGCCTTTCCACCCTTCTTGTGTACGTGAGTTTGTTTTGTTTGTTCTGTCCCTGGGTATTTAATTAAGTCTGTAGGTAAGCTAAAATTTGCACTGTGTCACCTGCGTCTTATGTGTTGTAAATAAACCTTGATTGCTCCTTTTTGCTTGTGTAAATAATAAATCCCATTACTCGTCTGTACGTCTTCTCGTTTTATTCCTTTTCCTCTTTGCATTTCGTCGTTTTAGTCTTTTCCCAGATTGGGCAGCTGCGGTGCGATACGGCCAAAGTTCTGGGTGAATCGGGTTCTAATTGGGGAGTAACTGTTCGGACGCGGTAATACCAACCGCTCGGTAAAATAACATCTAAAAACCGCGTCTGTAACAATATATATATATATATATATATATATATATATATATATACATATGTAACCTATGCCTCATCACGGTGGTTGTACAATGCAAGTTGGGGACCAAACCTTCCCCATTCTTCCCTGCTGCCTGGATTTATTAGGGCAGAGCAGTCACTCTCTCACTCTCAATCTTCTCTTCTCTTCTCTTCTCTTCTCTTCTCTTCTCTCTCTCTCTCTCTTTTCTCTGTCTCCGTGCCGCGGGTTTGTTTGAGATAACTGTCCGGGGCTATACTACTACTACTACTATTACTATTACGACAACAACAACGGCAACCAATACCAGGAAGATTGTATAATGCTCAATTTTATAGAGCAGTCTATCCCATAGAAATAGAGGGAGCATCCACAGACCCGTGATCTGGGATAGTTGGCTCCTGCTTTATTAGGGCCAGTGGCCTTTATAAAAAAAAAAGATTTAAACATCTTTGGACGTGAAATTCAACCCCATAAACAAAGTACACAGTCCAACAGGACTGTCCCATGAGCATGTACCTCAACCCAAAGGCTGAAGAACATGGTCAATCAAAACATATGCATCCTCACCCCAAAAGGCCAGAATACATGGTTATACAATTGGACCCCTACTCAATAGGAGCAGGCACCATGACCTGAGCGAGGAGCAGAAGTACTTCCCCAGAATGAATGGGTCAAACCCTACAAGGCATTAGGTCGAGATCACACCCCATCACTGTCGTGGGTACCAGGAAGTAAGTGTCACATCAGCTATATCCTGGCCAATAGTAAAGAGACTGCCACACATTAACCTGTCTGTGGTACACAAAACAGTTCTGAGAGCAGCCAGGAACAATTTAATGAGGCTTTTCTGGTTAAACAGTTGCCCACGCTCTGCCTATTACACTTATGCTTCATAAGCATATTAATTATTTGGATTTCGCAAGTATCGTGCTATGCACGACATCTTTGTTGTTATTGCTATTAATTGTATTGTTAGTCCGTCTCCTATACAGCAAGAGACAGGATTTTGTAATCACTTCTGTGTGTGTGTGTGTGTGTGTGTGTGTGTGTGTGTGTGTGTGTGTGTGTGTGTGTGTGTGTGTGTGTGTGTGTAGTAACTTTTTACCATTTGGGTTTTGTCATCAAATTTTCACCAAAGCATTATTATGATAACTAGCAACGGTACCCGCCCTATGGGCGGGGCTCCAATTGGGAGGCCCAAATGAAAAGGCAAAATATCAGAAATTGAAGGTTTTTATTTTATTTTAAACGATTCATATAAACATCCGTTGAATCATATCACACGCAAATCATCAAAATCTAAACAGTATCTTTAGAATTTCAATAAAAGCCACATCACTGTTCATATCAGTAAATATTATTCCATCGTGTTTCAAATCGTGATCGATACACTATGATCGTGATGATCGTGAATCGTGATCGATAATAGTGTTCACAATCGCCATGTTGGATGCACTCCCGATACGTGCAGCAAATTGCCGATATGTGTAACTGTACCAAATCAACAGTTAAAAGGATTTTGAGCCGATGGCTGTTGCGGCCTCGGCAAGATCGATGGAGACAGCGATCTGTTAGCTTATACACCGCCCAAATAGCTATGTGGAATTCTCTCATGTTGAGATTAAACGTTACAGCTGTTACGGCCTTGGCAAGATCGATGGAGACAGCGTTTATTATAGTTTTTATGAAGGACACTGTCTCAAGACCCAGTCCCCATCACGGATGGGGCTCAGCGGTTTACCCGAGCCTGACGGCGAAGGGCAAGGTACACGCTGGCCCGTCCAGTGTAGCGCGCATGCGGCATCGAAGGGCATTAAACGTTCATTAAACGTTCATTAAAGGATTACGAAACGAAAAACATTACGAAATTAGGTTCACACCGTCATGTCAAACACTACCATGAACACATACATCGTCACAATGAGAACATCATCACAATGGACGTCATGCGAACGTGAATGTTATGCGGGAGTCCAAACCTGAGAATACAGGAGACCAAAGCTGAAATTGGGAAAACTAAATGGCATATTTTACTCCTGGAGATCCCAGAATTACCCGCACAAAATATCGTTTCGATCGGTTGAGCCGTTTTTGCGGTACCTTCGAACAGACGGACGGACATTTGGTGAATTATAGTAAGATATGGAGAAGGCAAATTAAAACTTTTCTCAAAAGGTCAAGGTCAGCCTCAGCGTCACATAAAAATGATCAATTTTCATCCAATTGACCTGAAAATTCAATTTTACAATTTGTGTTTTGTTGTCAAATTTTCAACAAAGCTTTATTATGAGAATATGGAGAAGAGAAATTAATAATTTTGTCAAAAGCTCAAAGGTCAGCATAACAAAAAATCATCAATTTTCATCCAATGGACCTGAAATTTCAATTTGCCATGTGAGTTTTATCATTAAATGTTCACCAAAGCTTTATTATGAGATTATGGAGATGACAATTTAATAATTTTATCAAAATGTCAAAGGTCAGCAGCATCATATAATATGATCTATTTTCATCCAATTGACCTTAAATTTCAATTTACCATTTTAGTTTTGTCATCAAATTTTCAACAAGGCTTTATTATGAGAATTTGGAGAAGAGAAATTAATAATTTTGTCAAAAGGTCAAAGGTCAGCGTTACAAAAAATCATCAATTTTCATCCAATTGACCTAAAATCCCCCCTCCCCAACCCTCTCAAACAAAGTAGGTATTTGCTCTTTTCTCTGAAACTACAAACACAATTTTGATGAAACTTGACCACAACCTTCATCACAATTGATGCATCAACAATTGTTTACAGCATAACAAATATGGGTTTAATGGGATGTGTAGGGGGTTTGACCCCCTAAAATAGGTATTTGCTCTCTCCTCCGAAACTACTCACACAATTTTGATGAAACCTGTTCACAACTTTCATCACCCGTGATGTACCAATGCTTGTTCAAGGCATTAGAAAAATCGTGGTTTGAGGAGGTAGGAGGGGGGGGGGGGGGGGGGATGGATTTCACCCCCCCCCCCCCAAATAGGTATTTTGTTTTGTTTGTTTGTTTAAAGTCTTATGATTACGTTAGTATGATTGTACATGCCGCCCTGTCTTCTAAGATCCATTGAAATTGGTTTAAAATACCTTTAGTCATTGTAGTATACCGTTTATTCTACCAGGTGAGCACCCTGTTCAGGTGGACTGTTAAGTTGGGCAGCCTTTCTGTTCGCTAATAGAAGTTTAAAGATCCAATAGCACCATTCAAACGTGTCGGCCATTGTTCGCTGGCACCCTGGCCAACCTTACAAATCTCTGCCAGAATCGACCTGGTCATTACACCTGCAGCACCACAGCCATGCTTCAGTGGTGACAAATGATGATGCAACCAACAGTCTCAATCCAAAACCCAACCACAGTCAAATTTGCATTAACTC
Organism: Myxine glutinosa; assembly: GCF_964187855.1. Lineage (NCBI taxonomy): Eukaryota > Metazoa > Chordata > Myxini > Myxiniformes > Myxinidae > Myxine > Myxine glutinosa. The sequence goes on from NC_136263.1 coordinate 15,959,493, forward strand.
TGTAGATTGCATTGGTGTTAACATAATCTTTGCAGATGACAAATGGTAATCTGGAACGTTAACGTTAACTAGAACACTCCAACGTGAAATGGGGAGCCTTCTCAAACCAAGTGCATCAATCGAGCAGCACTCGAGGCAGATTCCTTGGTCAATTCCAGTCCTTTTAATCAGCCGAATGAAGCACGTTCTCCAACATTGCTTGGAGGAACACTCGCTTATTGCTTCGTTTGCGAACTGATTCTGTTAAATGCAATAACGTAATTAACGTTTCATTCCAAGAGGGAGCTGGCACCAGAACTTTAATCATGGAAGCAGCTGCTTGCTTGTCAGTAAAGAAGGAAGGCTCTTGTTTTTGAATCTGGAAATGATCACGTTCAAAGCCACAGATGACGTCAAAAGTTTGCATTCTCATACTCATGACACTTTACTTGTGAGTTCCTTCAACTTGAGTATGAATCGTTATTGGGTATGGATATGAATCGTCTGGTGCTGTGGGTTTTAAAGGTGCATCCCTGATTTCATTTTTCTCTTTAACAGATTGAAGGTAAGATGATCACAATCATAACATTGTCATTAAATCAAAGCCACGCCCTCATTTATGATACCACGTCATCACAATCATAACATTCTCATGATCTCAAAGCCACGCCCTCATCACAATCATAACATTGTCATTTTTTTTTTTTTTTTTTTTTTGTATACAAGATCGAGGCTCGTGAAAGAGCGAACATTAATCACACAGAAAGACAAACCGACACATAAAACATATAACATCGGGAGCGGTAGACAAGATGGGGAGAGAGGGGGAAGGACACAAACACAACATTTGAGAGCAGGGACCGAGAGACATGGAGACATCGAGAGATCTGAGAGAGGGCGAGGGCTTTGGGGGGGGGGTCGTGGGAAGGGGGCGGTGGGAGAGGTATAAAACATATGGACACTGCCAGGACTTCCAGGAAAGAAGTTGGAATTTCAAACAAGGTGGATCTGGGGTGAATTAGCGGGGGTAGAAAAGATCAAGGTTTTGGATGGGGGAAGATAAGAGATGGTGGTGAACAGCTGTTTTAAAGACCTGGAGGGAGGAGTGGGATTGAAGGGAGTGAGGGAGTTTGTTCCAGAGGCGGGAGAAAAGAGGAATGAAAGAGTGAAGGTGAGCAGAGAGCCGAGATTTCGGCAGTTTAACCATCAGAGGGTTGCTGGCAGATCTTGTGCGACCTGTAGGAATATTTGGGGGACAGAGCACAGAGAGAGCTGGGGGTGCAAGGCCGGAGAGGAGTCGGTAGAAGACAGAAAGACCACCTACCTGCCTGCGGTGAGTGAGTGAAAGGCCCACAGAGATAGCTTCATTGCGGGAGATTCCAATAATTCTGAAAGCTTTGGTTTCAACAGCGTGAAGCCGAGCTAGGTGTGAGGCAGGAGCACCGGCCCATAGGGGAGAACATTAAATCAAAGCCACGCCCTCATTTATGATACCACGTCATCACAATCATAACATTCTCATGATCTCAAAGCCACGCCCTCATTTATGATACCACGTCATCACAATCATAACATTGTCATGAAATCAAAGCCACACCCTCATTTATGATACCACGTCATCACAATCATAACATTCTCATGAACTCAAAGCCACGCCCTCATTTATGAAACTACGGCATCACAATCATGACAGTGCATTCTCCTGAATAAAACATATACATAAGAGTGAAAAGTAACATCCTTAAGTGAACCGTTATATCTTGGAATCCAAATGTTACATCATCAAACAAACGTTATATCCTCATAATCAAAACGTTGCATCAATCAAAATGCTCTATCCTCATAATCAAAATGTTACATCATCAATCAAAACGTTACATCATCAAACAAAACGTCATATCATCAATCAAAATGCTCTATCCTCATAATCAAAACGTTACATCAATCAAAATGCTCTATCCTCATAATCAAAACGTTATATCCTCATAATCAAAACGTCATATCATCAATCAAAATGCTCTAACCTCATAATCAAAACGTTATATCATCAATCAAAATGCTCTATCCTCATAATCAAAACGTTATATCCTCATAATCAAAACGTTATATCATCAATCAAAATGCTCTATCCTCATAATCAAAACGTTATATCCTCATAATCAAAACGTTGCATCAATCAAAATGCTCTATCCTCATAATCAAAACGTTATATCCTCATAATCAAAACGTTGCATCAATCAAAATGCTCTATCCTCATAATCAAAACGTTATATCCTCATAATCAAAACGTTGCATCAATCAAAATGCTCTATCCTCATAATCAAAATGTTACATCATCAATCAAAATGTTACATCATCAAACAAAACGTCATATCATCAATCAAAATGCTCTATCCTCATAATCAAAACGTTATATCCTCATAATCAAAACGTTGCATCAATCAAAATGCTCTATCCTCATAATCAAAACGTTATATCCTCATAATCAAAACGTTGCATCAATCAAAATCCTCTATCCTCATAATCAAAACGTTATATCCTCATAATCAAAACGTTGCATCAATCAAAATGTTACATCATCAATCAAAACGTTACATCATCAAACAAAACGTCATATCATCAATCAAAATGCTCTATCCTCATAATCAAAACGTTATATCCTCATAATCAAAACGTTGCATCAATCAAAATGCTCTATCCTCATAATCAAAACGTTACATCATCAAACAAAACGTCATATCATCAATCAAAATGCTCTATCCTCATAATCAAAACGTTATATCCTCATAATCAAAACGTTGCATCAATCAAAATGTTACATCATCAATCAAAACGTTACATCATCAAACAAAACGTCATATCATCAATCAAAATGCTCTATCCTCATAATCAAAACGTTGCATCAATCAAAATGTTACATCATCAATCAAAACGTTACATCATCAAACAAAACGTCATATCATCAATCAAAATGCTCTATCCTCATAATCAAAATGTTACATCAATCAAAATGCTCTATCCTCATAATCAAAATGTTACATCATCAATCAAAACGTTACATCATCAAACAAAACGTCATATCATCAATCAAAATGCTCTATCCTCATAATCAAAACGTTATATCCTCATAATCAAAACGTTGCATCAATCAAAATGCTCTATCCTCATAATCAAAACGTTATATCCTCATAATCAAAACGTTGCATCAATCAAAATGTTACATCATCAATCAAAACGTTACATCATCAAACAAAACGTCATATCATCAATCAAAATGCTCTATCCTCATAATCAAAACGTTACATCATCAATCAAAATGTTACATCATCAAACAAAACGTTATATCCTCATAATCATAACGTTACATCATCAAACAAAACGTTATATCCTCATAATCAAAACGTTGCATCAATCAAAATGCTCTATCTTCATAATCAAAACGTTATATCCTCATAATCAAAACGTTGCATCAATCAAAATGTTACATCATCAATCAAAACGTTACATCATCAAACAAAACGTCATATCATCAATCAAAATGCTCTATCCTCATAATCAAAACGTTACATCATCAATCAAAATGCTCTATCCTCATAATCAAAACGTTGCATCAATCAAAATGCTCTATCCTCATAATCAAAACGTTATATCCTCATAATCAAAACGTTGCATCAATCAAAATGTTACATCATCAATCAAAACGTTACATCATCAAACAAAACGTCATATCATCAATCAAAATGCTCTATCCTCATAATCAAAACGTTGCATCAATCAAAACGTTATATCCTCATAATCAAAACGTTATATCCTCATAATCAAAACGTTGCATCAATCAAAATGTTACATCATCAATCAAAACGTTACATCATCAAACAAAACGTCATATCATCAATCAAAATGCTCTATCCTCATAATCAAAACGTTGCATCAATCAAAATGTTACATCATCAATCAAAACGTTACATCATCAAACAAAACGTCATATCATCAATCAAAATGCTCTATCCTCATAATCAAAACGTTGCATCAATCAAAATGCTCTATCCTCATAATCAAAATGTTACATCATCAATCAAAACGTTACATCATCAAACAAAACGTCATATCATCAATCAAAATGCTCTATCCTCATAATCAAAACGTTATATCCTCATAATCAAAACGTTGCATCAATCAAAATGTTACATCATCAATCAAAACGTTACATCATCAAACAAAACGTCATATCATCAATCAAAATGCTCTATCCTCATAATCAAAACGTTGCATCAATCAAAATGTTACATCATCAATCAAAACGTTACATCATCAAACAAAACGTCATATCATCAATCAAAATGCTCTATCCTCATAATCAAAATGTTACATCAATCAAAATGCTCTATCCTCATAATCAAAATGTTACATCATCAATCAAAACGTTACATCATCAAACAAAACGTCATATCATCAATCAAAATGCTCTATCCTCATAATCAAAACGTTATATCCTCATAATCAAAACGTTGCATCAATCAAAATGCTCTATCCTCATAATCAAAACGTTATATCCTCATAATCAAAACGTTGCATCAATCAAAATGTTACATCATCAATCAAAACGTTACATCATCAAACAAAACGTCATATCATCAATCAAAATGCTCTATCCTCATAATCAAAACGTTACATCATCAATCAAAATGTTACATCATCAAACAAAACGTTATATCCTCATAATCATAACATTACATCATCAAACAAAACGTTATATCCTCATAATCAAAACGTTGCATCAATCAAAATGCTCTATCTTCATAATCAAAACGTTATATCCTCATAATCAAAACGTTGCATCAATCAAAATGTTACATCATCAATCAAAACGTTACATCATCAAACAAAACGTCATATCATCAATCAAAATGCTCTATCCTCATAATCAAAACGTTACATCATCAATCAAAATGTTACATCATCAATCAAAACGTTACATCATCAAACAAAACGTCATATCATCAATCAAAATGCTCTATCCTCATAATCAAAACGTTATATCCTCATAATCAAAACGTTGCATCAATCAAAATGTTACATCATCAATCAAAACGTTACATCATCAAACAAAACGTCATATCATCAATCAAAATGCTCTATCCTCATAATCAAAACGTTACATCATCAATCAAAATGTTACATCATCAAACAAAACGTTATATCCTCATAATCAAAACGTTACATCATCAAACAAAACGTTATATCCTCATAATCAAAACGTTGCATCAATCAAAATGCTCTATCCTCATAATCAAAACGTTATATCCTCATAATCAAAACGTTGCATCAATCAAAATGTTACATCATCAATCAAAACGTTACATCATCAAACAAAACGTCATATCATCAATCAAAATGCTCTATCCTCATAATCAAAACGTTACATCATCAATCAAAATGTTACATCATCAAACAAAACGTTATATCCTCATAATCAAAACGTTACATCATCAAACAAAACGTTATATCCTCATAATCAAAACGTTGCATCAATCAAAATGCTCTATCCTCATAATCAAAACGTTGCATCAATCAAAATGCTCTATCCTCATAATCAAAACGTTACATCATCAATCAAAATGTTACATCATCAATCAAAACGTTACATCATCAAACAAAACGTCATATCATCAATCAAAATGCTCTATCCTCATAATCAAAACGTTATATCCTCATAATCAAAACGTTGCATCAATCAAAATGCTCTATCCTCATAATCAAAACGTTATATCCTCATAATCAAAACGTTATATCCTCATAATCAAAACGTTGCATCAATCAAAATGCTCGATCCTCATAATCAAAACGTTATATCCTCATAATCAAAACGTTGCATCAATCAAAATGCTCTGTCCTCATAATCAAAACGTTACATCATCAATCAAAATGTTACATCATCAATCAAAACGTTACATCATCAAACAAAACGTCATATCATCAATCAAAATGCTCTATCCTCATAATCAAAACGTTACATCAGTAGATGATAAATGTTGCTTCTGGGACACCTCCGTTTAACATGGGAAATCCCTATCTAATGTCATTTACCCCCCTGTCTTTTTCAAAAACCATAAACACCTCTATGTCTCCCTCTAGGCCTCTATGAACCTATAATCCTTCTCACCTTATGAACCTATGATCCTTCTCGCCTTATGAACCTATGATCCATCTCGCCTTATGAACCTATTATTTTCTTCCTTTATGAACCTATAATCCTTCTAGCCTTATGAACCTATGATCCTTCTCACTTACATGTAATTTTTACCCTATTCCCCCCACTACCCCCTTAATGTAGTTCCTTAGACCACTCTGCTAATGAGCCTATAAATATATTATCTCTTTCTAACTTTTTAAAGAGTTCCATTCTCCTATAGAACTCATCCCCATCAAGTATATTTATAAAGTATACAGGTTCCTTAACCTTTTGTTGTGAAAGTATAAAGTGGTATGTTTCACGGAGGGTTCTTGTTTGACCTCCTCCTCTCCCACATACCATTTTAAAATTATAATATTTATTATCCGATTGATAACCATTAAAGTTCTCACTCCACTCTAATATATTTTTCTTCCCACCCTCCATTACCCCACTTAACAAATGAATACGTTTATCCGTCTTGAGAACCTTCTGACCAGTGATTCTCTCAACCTCTTGAATCTGATATTTTTCACATTCGTTATGTTTTCCATTTATATACCAAGGTTGATTACACCTCCACTCTTTAGTCTGGTTGATACTTGGTTCTATCATTTATATAATAGTAAAAAAGGTGGCGGTAGCCCGTTAAAATCCCTAACCCCCCTTTTTAACTTATCACTTATATATATATATATCTTATATACTTATATAACCATAAGGGAGACTATCAATTCCATTTTCTAAAATAAACCTCTTATCATCAAAAGCCCCCAATGCTTTCTTATGTGTGGGCGGGGTCTGTGTGGGTGTGGTCTGTGTGGGTGTGGTCTGTGTGGGTGTGGTCTGTGTGGGTGGGGTCTGTGTGGGTGGGGTTTGTGGGTGGGGTCTGTGTGGGTGTGGCTTATGATTTTTTTTTTTTTTTTTTTTTTATTACTACTAATTAAATTAGCTAATCTGGGTGGATGAAAGTATGGATGGTTGTTGTTTAATGAATTATCAGTTTTGTTTTTTGTAATTCTTGTGAGTAAAATGAACCCAAGATTTCTTCCCAATTCATATCATATAATTTGTAAGTCCAAGGCATAGTATCCATTACATCAACGATTTTGAATAATTCATTAGTCCATCTCTTTGTATAACCTTTCTCAAAATGACTTTTCCATCTGTATATTCTTACAATATCACCAACTTTGAACTTGGGCTTTCTCAAATTAATCTCCTTTTCATATTCTAATTTTGTAAATGTTTCTGATGGTTTTGATTTTGTTGATGAATGAACTGTATTATTGTAATTATCTACAATATCCTGAATAAAATACACCCATTTTTGGGAACCGAGTTGTGTGAATTTTTTATATAATTTCTCTTTTAAAGTACGATTAAAACGCTCAATAACAACTGCTTTTCCTTCATTAAAGGTGCTGTATAATTTAATACCCTCCCCCTTAAGAAATTTCATAAATATTTTGTTATAGAACTCTGTTCCCTCATCGGTCCACAGTTTCTTTGGTTTTCTTTTACTTTTATTAAATATCTGTTGGAAGGCTAACTTCAGAGTATAACCTCTCTTGTTTTTCAAAGGAACAACCCAAGCAAATCTACTCCTCAAATCAATAACGGTTAAAGCATACTTGTATCCCTTATCATTTTTTAGTTCGATTAAATCAGCGGACCATATGTGGTCGGTGTATTTAGAATAAACTTTCCTTCTTTTAAACTTTGTGATTATAGGTTTATGTAATTCATCAGCCAAAAGCTCCTCAGTCTTGATGACATCATGAGAGCCTAATAGTTTTTTGAGGGTGAATAACCAAGGCCAAGTTTCAATTTAGCATTTATCAAATTTCTCACAATAAACCTATCAACTTTCTCTCTCAACGTTGGATTTTGTATCAAAGACAAATTATACAACATTTCTCTGTCGGCTTTATGTTTTTCAGTCAATGTAGTGGTTTTCCCATAAGCAATATCATGCTTCATACACACTTCATCAACCCTATTTGTAGGTTTAGACCAAGGTTTAGGATTGTCAGCCTCATCTAATCTTTTATCCAAGTTTGTTCCTGGGCCACAGAAAGAATACCCTGGAAGGTGTAATTCCCCTGGAATTCCAGTTGTTGTAAATTTGCTACCTGACAAAAACTTTTGTATGTCTCCTCCACTTTTAGGAGAGATGAATTGACACTTTTTAGAGCCACACACTTGACATATTCCTTTTTGATAAACTCTATTATTTTTAGCTTTAACATAAGAGATATTTTTAGATTTAGTTTTCTTTTTACATTTGAGACAATAACTCATATTTATTTATGAGAAAAAGTTCTACATAGTGCCAAAACCTTTTTGGTTTTCAACATATACATTTCTATCTTGATTTTTAAAACATAAAGAATCCTTAGAAATGACTTCACTCTCTCCTCCATTTATTTACAAATAAAACTAACTAAAGTCAATAACACCAACATCATCAACTATATGTTGTATATCTGCGCTCTGAATTCATTATAGCAAATTTAAAAACCAATAAGTTCGGAAGAGTCATTAATTCTTTATTTTCCTCTTCAGTGCGTTGAGATTTATTTATTTGTCGTAATACCTTCAATCTTTCATTAATCTCAGGAATGGTCATATTTTTATATTTTTCCTCCCTCTCCTCCTCCTCCTTTTTCTCCCTTTCCTCCCTCTCCTCCTTCTCCTTTTTCTCCCTTTCATCCTTCTCCTCCTTCTCCTTTTCCTCCCTCTCCTCCTTCTCCCTTTCCCCCTTCTCCTCCTTCTCTCTTTCCTCCTTCTCTTCTTCAACTCCTTCCTCCTTCTCTTCTTCAACTCCTTCCTCATCCCTTGCTACCCTTGAGTTTGAACCCCAAAGAATATTATACATATACTCATCTGGATTTTGAGATATTCTTGTATCTATAATTATTTTTCTCATAATAGGATACCAATAAGATTTGTTGACGATTTCTAAAAGAGTTTTATATTTCATAACTTTGAGAAGTTCATTTTTATTTAATATTTTAAACAAGTCTCTATTTGTGGGTTTAACAATATCAGTATAAGGCCAGTTTTTAATGACAAAATTCCCATGTATATGCTCCAAATCATAAGGTATGTAATACCGAGCACCCTTTTCTTGTAGGTATCCTTGAATACAAAAATTATAATTCTCTTGTAGTCTTCTTCCTGCCATTTATGTATCAGAAATATATGTGAGATTAATATTATGACAGGTAATACCACCCCATCTTCCCACTACCAAATCGGTTTGTATTCCTCGGCTTTCTATCCTTATCTCATTACCTTCCTTCTTTGTCATGCGAACCATCGCTATACTATCATATATTTTTCTTTTCTTAAAATCACGTATTTGTTGTTTGCTAATTGTACTTCCACATAAATCCTTATCTTCACCAAGTGGATAATATTCTTCTTTACGAGACTGATTTAAATCATGTAGGTCTTCTATGTTTATTGAAAAAGACCAATTATACCCTAAATCAGGCATATCATACCCCCATTTATTAATTCGCATATTAACTAAATGTCCTTCTTTATAAAATTCAATTGTAAGCAGGTAGTTAAATTCAATGAGGAAAGGTGTATGGTCAGTATAACCAGGTGTTGTGGTTGTAAATTTTACTTGTTTAACAAAACGTGCTGTTTTCTTTAAAAATATATATTGTGATAAATCACTTAATCTAATTAAGTCATTCGCATCTGTAGGGTTTGGATAATTGATTAATTTATAAGTATTCTTCATATTAATATTTTTACTTACACTATATTTTTGTCGTTCAGCCTGTGCCTTTGTATAATAATTTGATAAATCAATATCCTGAGAGGATTTTCCAAAGATAGAACCATCTTTTCCAACATAAGTCATTTATATTAGATTAAAAATGATATCATAAAAATTTTCATTATTGTTGAGTTTAAATAATACATATAAACATAATTGACCACAACATTTAGAATTAATTTCTTGAACTTGAAATGTTTGATAAACACCATTCTGTAAGAATTGTATTACTTCAACAGGTGGTGGCATACCATAACTATCAAAATAATATTTATCCTGACTATTATGAATACAAACCCAATGAGAACCATTCTGTGTGTCTAAATTCATAATAATATTCTTTGTATTCTTATTTATATGTATTAATTCATCTCTCATACAAATAACCACATTATCAATTTTTAGTGTTTTACAATACTTAGCGAGTTCTATATTTGACGTTGTATTCTTTCCAAATTGTTTAAACCATTTATCCATTTATTTATGAGAAAGATACAATCCATTACCCCGTTTAGTTAGTTTAACACCCGCTTGAGCGATAGAGGAAAGCATATCTCCAACTAACAATCTAGCTTTATCAGGTAGACTTTCAAGTTTTTGAGCAAAATCTACAATTACACCACTTCCACTAATTTGTTTCTCCAACTCCTTGTTATGTCTTTCCAATTCTTTTTGAGCTTTTAGTTGTGCCTTCCTTTCGTTAGCAGTTTTTATCGCTGCTGAAATACCACCAGTCAATGCTCCCGCCGCACTTAAACCAGCAAATAAAGGAATTAGAAATGGGAGAAATCCTCCTCTTGACTCGTCTATTGAATATTTCTTTAACATAGGTTTTGTCATTTTAATTTTAAGTGATCCAACATCATTTAGTGTTTTCACCTGCTCTCTTGTGAGTAAAACATCAATTCTTACAGCTCCTTTTCTTTGAAATGTATTAACATTAATAATACAAGGCTTTTGATTTTGAATACAAGATGTTAATTTATCAAGATTGATTTGATTAACATATACCCCTACCATTTATTTATGAGAAAAAACCTATGTGATATTAATCATAACACCATTATCTGTATTAATCTGTAATTCTGTTTCCTCCAAAAGCAAACAATAAGCATCAACTTCTTCATTCTCTCCTCTTTCAATGTATAGAGAAGTATCCACTCTATTAGACTTTATAGTTTCCTTTTGAGAACTCAGGTCAATTGTGTAGATTGTATAAAGTTTTTGAAACGCAACCATATCCAAAATAGGTTCATTATTACCGTTGCTTTCACACACCTTTTGGTAAGACTTGTAGGCTTCCGCATAATCATTTTTTTCCCAATCAATTTCCAATCTATCTCGCGGATAAAATGTCCCATCAAGAGAAACCCGAAGTTGTTTCACCTTAGCATTATCACTCAGGGCATTATTCTTATTAGTACCGTCCTCTCCATCTGGTTTCTTAAAAATGAGCCATAGGTATCGTGGCTTTCCTTCAAGAACACCCAAATTCCAAGTGTAGGTAGTGTGTTCCAGTTTAACGTGTTGACATCTTCTTTTAAGGTATGATACATTTAGCGGTTTCTTTGAGTTAAGTCTTCTATTTAACATCTCTTCCGTTTTAAGATTAGGAGTATATTCACTAATATACCAACACAAATCATTAATAACAAATTTATTATTGTCGCCAAAAGCATTTTCAACCCCAAAAAGCAACCTATTTACATTATCATTCCTTTGTAGTTGAAATCTAATTTTAAGCCCATACAAAACTTTATCATAATCACAAAATCCAAATATACCTTTCAGAGGTACTGCTACCGTAAAACTATTCTCTGCTTTTGCGTCATCATTATACATTGACTTCCTTTGACTATAACCAGGGTCTGCGTTTGTTCCTGTTGACATATCAGGAATAAAACCTTCAACAGCTCCCTTACCCATTCTATCACTAAACGAATATAGTGTAAATTTCATCATTTCAGATGTAGCAGAGACATAATCAACCGCTTCAACCTCTTGTGTTCCAATATACAGGCGGACACTGTCAAACATTTTCCAGAAGAAATCATTTACGAGTGTAGCATTAGTATTATTCGCAGCCTTAGTGAATTTAAATTTACACAGCAAGAAACTATCAGCTATATTCAAGTAAGTTTGTTGATTATTTATTTCAAAACTTTTTGTTCCGTTTGAATTCCAGTCTGTTCCTGTTATAGCATTTACCTTAAAATAGTCTTCCTTTTTAGTGGAGTTTGAAATGATAATCGTATCATCCAAATCATAGATACTATCAATCGCTTCCATACTTGTATTTATATAGCATTAAAATTGTTGAAACCCTGACCCAAGTATTTTAATGATTTTTTGTCGTTCTTGTGAAGATAGTTGAGTTTTACCTTTTTTAATTTCTTTGATTGCTTGTAATTTATGAGACTCCTTTTGAGCATCTTTTATACTCTTTATAGCACCCGCAACTGAGCCCACGGCAGAAGCAGTTGAACCAATTAGGTCTTTATGTTTAAGGATGGTTGAACCAATACCCATTAGAGTATCAATTATCCCATCTCCTTTATTTCTAAATTGATGTCCCACACCCCGTTGTCTCTTTGGTTTATAGTATCCTCTCCCAAGAAACATACCTTCACCCTTATAGTATGGTGAAAGGAACATCCCATCCCCTGTAATTATTTTATATTTTCCCAACTCGTGTTTTCTCACAATAACCATTATTTATTTATTGAAAAACTTCACGTAGGTGAATTCTGATGGATATAATTTCATCATTAAAGGATATCATACGATTATCTTGGTCGGTTATCCTAAAATTTACTCTGTATATGGTTTTTCCTGACACAGGTAAATAGACAAGATTTTTTGGTTCCATATTAAATTTATAACCAATCGGGGTTGAGTATGCGCTGAATGAAAATATTGTATTTGTTCTTATTCCATCGTTATAAGCACCATCAATCAAATCACAATGAATTAATACTGAATTTATACCGGAGGATATTTGAATGACATTATCACTGTAAAACGTTCCGTTAGTTTCAACCTTTTTTGAAGAGAAACCCAATAGCTCTCTAAACGATTTTTCAATGGTGAAATCAACTTTATAATTATTTTTAAGTTTAATAGTTGATTTTGAAGTGTGTTTTTGAATATCTATTACAATATTTTTTGGTTCATCACCTTTTTCTTTCATAAGGCGAGAGACTTCTGAAGATATTTGAGAAATCTCGTAAGCACCGGGTGAAACGGTTATAGTTTTATATCCACTTCCTGGATTATAACTAAACTTGTTGTTTTTCTCTGTGATATTAAAAAGGGTATTGTAAGTCTCCATTGACAACAAAGATGCCTCATATTCTTTTTTGGGGTCAAGTTGTAGTGGGTAAGGGAATGAAGCTGTGTAATCACTCGTTGTGAAATTAAAACTAAGAATTGTGCTTCTCATCTTATTTAATATCTAATAAAATATCTTTGTATTGACATTTATTAATTATTTTCATATTCATCAACTGATCTAAAATGGCGGATGCTTCATTAAAACAATTGTTGTTTCCAGCCTTCTTACTACCTAACAACAATAATAACCTATTAACTAATTGTGATGGGTCATTTGGAAGAAAACTAACACCCGAACCAAGCTTACTTAAAGCATCAATAATATGTTTCTCCTTCTCATTCTTCTTACTTTTACCAGCAACAGAAACTCCATAATCAAGTGTGTTTAGCAACTCAATATACTCTCTATCTTCCTCTCTTTCCATTTCAAGCGGTTCATCAAAATAAGGTGAATTAGAATGTCCATCTTTTGTTAGAAGAAACATTAATCTTGGGGTTAATTCAACATTTGGTTGGTCAGAACTTAAGAACACCAATTTATCATTAAATATCAATAACTTTTCTTTCACAAGATGGAACTGTGCTGGTTCTTCTGTTGGAATGAGACCTGCTCTGGTTTTTGAACCCTTCAAATATTCATTGTTTTGAAGAGCTTCTACAATATAATTGGAAAGTTTATTTACCTTCTCAAGATGCCGAAATAATCCTTCATCATCATATTCTAATTCTCCAAGTTCTTGCTCTGTCATTTGACTAAAATCTTTGAGCATTTGAAATTTTTTTGGAGTAAATTCTACCATGGGAACTGTAGGTGAAATCGTTTGTTGAGTTTTTAAAAGTGGTTTAAAAAATTTCTCTTGTTTTCTTTCAAAGGCTTCTTCACCAGTTAGTTTCTGTCTCCTTTTCTTCTTTATGTCTTCCTGTTGCTTTACAACTTTTGAAAGCAACTCTTGATGTTCTTTAAACTTTCTTACTCTTTCTTCGGTATTCATTTTCTGTATTTATTTATTGAAAAATATCATTTAGTATCTCATCTTGTTTCACAACAATATATTTATATTTTCCGATCGTGTGTTTCATATTATTTTCAAATTCCTTCTTACTACGTAATGTAGAACAATTATCTCTCCAAAAATTATTTGTATCTATTGAATTTAACTTAAATAAAATAAAAGTATTAGCATTGTTTCTTATTGAGCGCCGAGGGAGTTGAAAATATGACTGACTAAGATAAATACAATTACAAGAAGAATGTCTCCCTCTTGTATAGTAGCTATCCATTACTGTTTGGTTTCTCTCATTAACACAATCATCAAAGATAACGAGGTTCTTTTTTGATTTATCTAAATCTTGAGGTGAAGGTATATCATCTGTATTATCACTGAGAATACAAGTTATGGGTTTTAGTTTTGATTTTGATTTCTGTGTATCACAAAATAATTGTATTATATCATCAATATTATAATCATTTAGTTTGTTTTGAAGTTTAAATAAACCGATAATGTCTTCCTTTTTAAGACCCGCATTAAAACCCTGTGAGAGTAGTTGATACTCAGGTTGAAAACTTGACTTTGTAAAAATTATTAAATTATCATAATCTAAAAAATTAGGACTAAGCAGCATCTTTAAAAGTAAACAGGTTTTTCCACATCCGCTTGAACCGACTATTAGACATCTCAATGAATTTGGAAGATTTTTATGGTTATTAAATTTTATCTTATTTTCCCAAACAGGTAAAAAATCATTCATTTATATATTTGGAAAACAAGTCATCTAACTTTTTTTGAGTTTTTTGAGAAACTCTATATTTTATCCTGAGTTCAGGTTTAATTTCAAAATAATCCATTATTTTGTTTATATAGTATCTTGTATTAACATTTCCATTAAAATTATTTTGAATAATAAATATCATTAAACCCTTATACATTTCCTCAATACAAATAGTCTCTTCCCTTGTAAGAAATGGTGTATTATCCCCATAATACTTAACATTCATCTCTCTTATTAATCTTGTAAAGTAATTCATTTTTGGTTCTAATTTAAAAGAGTTATATATTTTTCTATATTTTTTATTATCATTAATTAGAAGATAATCACAGAAAATACATTGTTTATATGCTTCTGATTCTGTATTAAGCCCCACTCTACCACAAGCCGGACAATTCTCTAATTTATCATATGGAGAGTCTGGAAATTCTAAATATCCTTCAGAATTTATCATATTTATATAGTAAAATTATACTTAAAACAAAGTGCCTTTTTTAGAGGCTTTTTTAAAGATGAAACTGTGCTTAAAGTAAAACACCTTTGAGCTTTTCAACTCGTTTTATGTATATAACTTTACTTAAACTAAACGCAAATTTATTAGCTAATAAATACAATGTTTCAAAACACAAAAGACAAATTTCAATCAATCTCTACTTTGGTGGAAGATATAGAAAAATATGTCAAAGATGTTAAATTGAACAAAGATAAATATGGAAATTTTTGGATTAAACCCATAATGGAGAATAACATGTGTCCTTTTATTAAATTTACAGGACAAGCTATGTTAATTAATAACTCTATTAAAGTAAATTTGACAAAAGTTTCTCCACTACTACTAACAATTTACTCAAAGCTTGAAAAGATCATTGATAAAGAAGCTTTGAAAATGAATGATAAAACCATCAACGATTCTAGAGGAAACATTTGTATATTCTTTAATAGACCCAAAGATGTGGGTGAAATTAATAATATGAATATTAGTGGTGAACTATCATTCCGTACTCTGATTATTAGAGATTATTTGAAAATAACATTTAATGTAAAAAATATTGTGGTTATTAGTTCTAATGAAAGAAAATATATAGATATTGATGGAAGTTTAATGGTATGTAAATGAGTGATATTAACAGTCAATACTCTGAGAGTTATTATACTGAGAGTCTAGGATCTGAAGATAGTTATGATACTAATAGTTTGTGTTCAAATGATAGTTATGAGAGTAGCTTTATTGATGACTCAGATAGTGAAATTGAAATTGATGAACTAGAGTATCTAAACTTTCTGGCTAATACATAGACGCTTTACTTTAAGTAAAGTTATATACATAAAACGTGTTGAAAAGCTCAAAGGTGCTATTTTCTGGCTTTCTGGGCCCTGTGCTATTTCTGGTCTTTATCAATGACCTCTCCGACTCTCTGGAAAATCCTCTCTATCTCTTTGCTGATGACTCCACTATCTGCCGCTCCATTCCTCATCCCTCAGATCGGCAGTCTGCAGCCTCCTCACTCTCTGCAGACCTGGACAAAATCACAGACTGGTCAAACAAGTGGAACATGTCTTTCAATCCTGACAAATCTCACACTCTTACAATGTCTCTCCGAAAGGCCCTCGGAGTTGACTACATCGCAGGCAGGTTGGTGGTCTTTCTGTCTTCTACCGACTCCTCTCTGGCCTTGCTCCCCCAGAGAGGAGTTGGTTTGTCTTTTTTGTGATTATTGTTAGCTCTTTCACGAGCCTCGATCTTGTATACAAAAAAAAAAAAAAAAAAAAAAAAAAAAAAAAGGTGTTTTACTTTAAGTAAAGTTATATACATAAAACGAGTTGAAAAGCTCAAAGGTGTTTTACTTTAAGTAAAGTTATATACATAAAACGAGTTGAAAAGCTCAAAGGTGTTTTACTTTAAGTAAAGTTATATACATAAAACGAGTTGAAAAGCTCAAAGGTGTTTTACTTTAAGTAAAGTTATATACATAAAACGAGTTGAAAAGCTCAAAGGTGTTTTACTTTAAGTAAAGTTATATACATAAAACGAGTTGAAAAGCTCAAAGGTGTTTTACTTTAAGTAAAGTTATATACATAAAACGAGTTGAAAAGCTCAAAGGTGTTTACTTTAAGCACAGTTTCATCTTTTAAAAAGCCTCTAAAAAAGGCACTTTGTTTTAAGTATAATTTTACTATATAAATAAATATGATCAAAGCAACGTATTGCGATGTTTGTGAACAAGAATATAAACAATACAAAAGACACCTTAAAACTAACAAACACACATTTAATCTACTTCACCTACTATCTCCTATTCAGAAGGAAACAAAACACTGTTCTGCATGTAATAAAAATATCCTCAAGAAAGGCTTCGAAATACATCTTAAAACAATTCTACATTTATCAAATTTTATCACAACTAAAAACTCTGATGGCGCATTCAAAGAACATATTAAAATAAGAGTCTTTAACTTCAAACCTCCTGAACCAGAGTCTATAGTTGATGCTGTAGAAATAGTTAAACCTGTTGTTCAAACGTTGATTGAAAAAACACTAAAAGAAATGAAACCACTTAAATTTTATATGGGAGTAAAATTAGAAATGACAAAGGACGAAGGAGTTATAGATACACCATACATGAGAACTGAGCCACACTTTATATCTTCATATCAAGATTTTAAAACATCAGGAGTCTATGATGAACTTATTAAACAAGAGCAAGATGTGGATAATTCAATCGTAGGAAGTGGATTCAATATAGGAAAAATTATTTACATAGACATTCATATTCTTAAATCAGATCCTCTAAAAGCTTCTTCCTACATTGATTTACCCAGTGTTATCAAAAATAGAAAAGCAGTTATCAATATCAAAAATAAAGACAATAAATGTTTTCTCTGGTCTATTCTAGCACACTTACATCCTCCACATTTTCATGATGAAAGAGTATCTCATTATAAAAAATATGAGAATACATTAAATACGAAAGATCTAAAGTTTCCGATGGCTTTAAATGATATTCCTAAATTTGAAAAGATAAATAATTTATCAGTTAATGTTTATGGTCTAACAGAAACAAACAGCATTCAGGTTTTAAAGCTTTCTGACAATTGTAAACAAACTCATATTAATCTTCTATATTTTAATTCAGAGGAAAATTCACATTATACATACATTAAAGATATTGCTAAATTAATAAAACCACAAGTATGTAAAAGAACAAATAAAATATATATTTGTTTGCGTTGTCTTAACTTCTTCCATACACAAGAAAGATTAGATAAACATTCAAATTATTGTGGTGAACATAAATCAACGGTAATCAATATGCCTAAAGAAGGCTCAAATATCACATTCAAAGATGAAAAGAAAAAGATCAAACATCCATTTGTTATATATGCTGATTTTGAAAGTATTCTAGAAAAAATAGGTACTGCTTCTCCAGATCCAAAAGATTCATACACAAATAAATATCAAAAACATACTCCTTGCGGTTTTTGTTATTATATCAAATCATCCGTTGGTGATAAATATAACAAGTTAGAGGAGTATAGAGGCTCAAATACCCCAGAGGAGTTTGTGAAACGACTAGAAAAAGACTGTGTCCGATTAACCAAGATAATGAGAGAAACTAATAAACCAATGTCCTTGACGAGTGAACAGAAAAGGGAATTTAGAAAAAACAATGTTTGTCATATTTGTGAGGAAAAAATTGGTGAAGGTCTAAAGGTTAGAGATCATTGTCATCTCACTGGTAAATATAGAGGTCCAGCTCATCAAAGTTGTAATATTAATTATCAACTCCCCTCTTTCATTCCTGTCTTTCTTCATAACAATGCTCATTATGATACACATCTATTTATTAAGGAACTTTCAAAGACATCTGGACACATTTCAGCAATTCCTAACACAGATCAGAAATACATTTCATTCACAAAAACAATTCACACATCTCCTATTACTCATATCAGATTTCTTGATACATTTAAATTCATGGCAAGTCCATTGGCTAACTTGGTTCAAAATCTAAAAGAGTTTCCATGTCTTTCAGAGTATTTTTCAGATAAAGATTTTCTAACACAAAAGGGAATTTACCCCTATGACTATATGGACTCATTTGAGAGATTCAATGAAACACAACTTCCTTTAAAAGAAAATTTCGATAACAAATTAAACAACAGTCATATATCTGATAAAGATTATGTACACGCACAAAATGTTTGGGAAAAATATAACATCAAGAATCTTGGTGAGTATCACGATTTGTATCTCAAAACTGATGTGCTTTTATTGGCCGATGTATTTGAAGCCTTTAGATCTGTTTGTCGCACTGGATATGGATTGGATCCTGCTCACTACTACACAGCACCTGGATTGGCTTGGAGCGCGATGTTGAAAATGACAAAACAAGATTTGGATTTGATAACCGATGTCGATATGCTTTTGATGATTGAAAAGGCAAAAAGAGGTGGAATTTCACAAGTATGCTCGAGCAGATACGCAAAAGCAAATAACAAATATCTTCCAAATTATGATTCAACGAAAGAGAGTTCTTACTTGATGTACTATGACGCAAACAACTTGTATGGCTGGGCAATGTCTCAAGCTCTTCCTTATGGGAAACTAAGATGGGTAAAGGAAAAAGACTACACAAAGGTTTTACAAGATGTATGTATCTCTACACAAAAACAATTGGATGATTCAAAGGTTGGTTATTATTTTGAGGTCGATTTAAAATATCCTGAAGAACTTCATATCAAACATAAAGATCTTCCATTTGCTTGTGAGAAAGAAAGTCCAAAGAAAGAATGGTTGAGTGATTATCAACGATCGTTTGATATAGGTGAATCAACAGAAAAATTACTTACTACATTATATAACAAGAAAAATTATGTACTACACCAAAGAAATTTGCGACAATATTTATCAAAAGGTCTAAGAGTAGAGAAGATCCACAGGGTTCTAAAGTTCAATCAAAGTCATTGGTTAAAGGGGTACATTGATTTTAATACACAAAGAAGAACAGAGTCAAAAACAGATTTTGAGAAAGACTTTTATAAATTGATGAATAATGCGGTCTTTGGTAAGACCATGGAGAATGTGAGGAAAAGACAAAATATCAGACTAGCAACATCTTGGGAACAAGCATCAAAATTAATTAATAGACCGAGTTTTACTAGAGCTGAGGTCTTTACTGAGAACTTTTGTGCGATCCATTTGGTTAAAGAGAGTATTGAAATGGACAAACCTATTTACATTGGAACATCAATTCTTGACTTGTCAAAGTCATTAATGTATGATTACTTTTATATTAATCTAAAATCAAAGTATAAGGATAATGTGTCATTGTTGTATATGGATACTGATAGTTTTATTTTGAAAATTAATACTGATGATGTTTATTCAGATATGAAAAAGGACATTAATATCTATGATACAAGTAATTACAGTCCAGAGAGTGAGTTGTTCTCTTCTAAAAATAAAAAGGTGATTGGAAAGTTCAAGGATGAATTGGGAGGAAATGTTATGAGTGAATTTGTGGGATTGAGGTCGAAGGCTTATGCTTATAAATACATTGTGAATAACGTTGAAAAGACTGATAAGAAGTTAAAAGGTATAAAGAAAAATGTCATTAAAGAAACAATAAACTTTAAGGATTATTATAACTGTTTAACAACAAAGAAAGAAGAGTTTAGAAAGATTAATGGAATAAGAAGTTATAAACATCAATTATATTCAGAAGAGGTGAATAAGAAAGCATTGGGGGCTTTTGATGATAAGAGGTTTATTTTAGAAAATGGAATTGATAGTCTCCCTTATGGTTATATAAGTATATAAGATATATATATATATAAGTGATAAGTTAAAAAGGGGGGTTAGGGATTTTAACGGGCTACCGCCACCTTTTTTACTATTATATAAATGATAGAACCAAGTATCAACCAGACTAAAGAGTGGAGGTGTAATCAACCTTGGTATATAAATGGAAAACATAACGAATGTGAAAAATATCAGATTCAAGAGGTTGAGAGAATCACTGGTCAGAAGGTTCTCAAGACGGATAAACGTATTCATTTGTTAAGTGGGGTAATGGAGGGTGGGAAGAAAAATATATTAGAGTGGAGTGAGAACTTTAATGGTTATCAATCGGATAATAAATATTATAATTTTAAAATGGTATGTGGGAGAGGAGGAGGTCAAACAAGAACCCTCCGTGAAACATACCACTTTATACTTTCACAACAAAAGGTTAAGGAACCTGTATACTTTATAAATATACTTGATGGGGATGAGTTCTATAGGAGAATGGAACTCTTAAAAAAGTTAGAAAGAGATAATATATTTATAGGCTCATTAGCAGAGTGGTCTAAGGAACTACATTAAGGGGGTAGTGGGGGGAATAGGGTAAAAATTACATGTAAGTGAGAAGGATCATAGGTTCATAAGGCTAGAAGGATTATAGGTTCATAAAGGAAGAAAATAATAGGTTCATAAGGCGAGAAGGATCATAGGTTCATAAGGCGAGAAGGATCATAGGTTCATAAGGTGAGAAGGATTATAGGTTCATAGAGGCCTAGAGGGAGACATAGAGGTGTTTATGGTTTTTGAAAAAGACAGGGGGGTAAATGACATTAGATAGGGATTTCCCATGTTAAACGGAGGTGTCCCAGAAGCAACATTTATCATCTACTTACATCATCAATCAAAATGTTACATCATCAATCAAAATGTTACATCATCAATAAAAACGTCATATCATCAATTTAAATATTACATCATCAATCAAAACGTTACATCATCAATCAAAACGTCATATCATCAATCAAAATGCTCTATCCTCATAATCAAAACGTTACATCATCAATCAAAATGTTACATCATCAATTAAAATGTTACATCATCAATCAAAACGTCATATCATCAATCAAAATATTACATCATCAATCAAAACGCTACATCATCAATCAAAATGCTTTATCCTCATAATCAAAACGTTACATCATCAATCAAAACGTTACATCATCAATTAAAATGTTACATCATCAATCAAAACGTCATATCATCAATCAAAATATTACATCATCAATCAAAACGCTACATCATCAATCAAAATGCTTTATCCTCATAATCAAAATGTTACATCATCAATCAAAACGTTACATCATCAATCAAAAGGAGATCTCACGAGTTCTTGCCGGCGACGGCACGGTTTTTCGAAGCTGTACACGTTCTCCACGTTTTCAAAGTTAAGCAACATTGTTCACAATTGTATTTTTGTCGAAACTGTATTTATCTTTCGGTGTGTGTACCGATAGTGTGTCCCTAGGAAGATTCTCGGTGTTAATCTTTCATAAATTAATCGTTTCTGTTTGCCCCGCGTGGGCTTGTAGCCTGAGTCTTCCCCGTCGAAGTTTGTTCACTTAAGTTCCTTCCTTCGCTGTTTTTGCTTGGTTCTTAGATTTTTCCCTTCTCCCCCGAACTTCCCTGAACATCTATTCTTTGTCTAACGTTTTAACCCCCCCCCCCCCCCGCTGCCCCCCCCAAAAAAGCAAAAAAAAGACATTAAAAAAAAACAACAACATTTACAGACTTGGCATTTAATATGGAATTTTTTTTTTGTGGGGGTGAACTTACTTTTCAAGATGTCTTAGAACCAAAAGTTCATTGGAATTATGTTGAAATTATTCTAGATTTTGTTAATGTGATCTTTAAAAGAAACAAAAACCACATTTGACATTTCGAAACAAATAAATTGATCCTTGAAAGTGATGTAAACTGATATCGAACTCAATTCATGGACAGTACTGTGTTAAACTTCTGTACGTTTTCCAGAAGTATCTCTTTATTTTGCACATTAGCCAAATTTTTTTTTAACAAAAACAAAAGTTAAATTAAGACTGGGATTACGGACAGTAAAATTACAGTTCAGTACTTCGTGTAACCCCCACGAGCATTCAGGAGAGCACGTACACGTTGAGGCATGCTGTTCACGAGATTTGCCAAGGTTTGGACAGGAATCGCTTGCCATGCAGTGACAATAGCCTGCTGCAATTCACGCACAGAGGTCGGCTGCTGGTCCAAGTGGTCGATTTGACGCGTTAATTCTGCCCACAAGTTCTCTATCGGATTCATATCCAGGGACATGGCAGGCCACTCCATATGCTCTACACCACGGTCAGCAAGAAAGTGTTGGATCATGCGAGCACGATGAGGCCGTGCATTGTCATCTTGGAAGACAGTTTCCTTGAAAGGCTGCACGAGCAAATGGAAGCAATGTTTCTTCCAGAATGGCCCTGTACTTGAACTGGTTCAGATTTCCATTCAGAACAACCAGGTCAGTTTTGCCCCCTGCATGAAAAGCAGCCCAAAACAGTCACCCCACCACCTCCAGCTTGGACTCTTGGCACTATACAATCTTTGTTGTAGGCTTTATGCACTTGTCTGCGCACTTGGACGCGGCCATCTTGACGATAGACCAGAAATATAGACTCGTCACTGAAGATCACGTGATTCCAGTGTCCTGGCTGCCATTGACGGTGCTCTCTGGCCCACTGCAATCGGCGCTGGCGGTGTTGTCTGGTCAGGCGTGGCTTTCTCAGGGGACGCCTGGCATGATAGCCTGCTTGAACCAGTCGTTGGTTGACTTGCCTTCTGGATACAGGCACATTTGTCAGTTGCTGCCACTCAGCCTTAAGCCGATTAGCTGTCTTGGTACGGCCATTGCGGACTAACCGGTGCAGCTGGCGATCATCCCTCCTTGTGGTTCTGCGGGGACGTCCTGGCCTCGGTATTGGAGTAGGGACACCCCTCTGAGCATTTCGTTTCAGGATCTTTGTCACCTGACCTTGAGAGATGCCATACTGCCGAGCAATAGCACGCTGTTTCATGCCGTAATTTCGTAAAGCCACCACTCCATGACAAACAGCATTGTCAAATTGACGGACCATCTCCAGAGGAAGCGGCAATAACTTTTGGAGACGTGCAGCAGTTGTTTTCCACTAATACAGAACGCAACAACCCTTGTATACCCGACTGTGAAGTCAATCATCAAATGCACCTGTCTGTACATTTTGCCACGCCACCTGTGATATAATCCTGTTGTTGACTTCTTGCTGCGACAGACAATCAGTGACATGGTTCTTTTAACAAATAAATCACCAAAGTGTAAAAGAAACTCACCAGATTGATATACTGAGTTAAGAAAGTAAACCCAAGTCAAGAAAAAAAAATATTCCATATTAAATGCCAAGTCTGTATTTATCTTTCTCCACGTGTGCCGTTGTCTAATCGTGTGCTTCTGTCCACGTGCGCTGTCTCGCCCCGCCCCCATTATCTCCTTGCCTTCCACCTTTTGCCCTGTTCACGTGACTCGTGGTTGTCCCTCGCGGCCCTCTCCACGTTGGTATATTTGTGAATATAAGATTGTTCTTCACGGTTCTGTTTAAATATGTTTAAACTTTCCCCTGCAGTGTTTTATTCAGTGGGATACCACAACACGCTATTTTTCTTCCTATTTAAAATGCACTTTTCAATTTCCTCTTCAATTCATTCCACTTCAAAAAAAATTCAATCTCTTATAATTCTTCCTCACTACATGCTCGAAATTCACATTCATTCCACCCCTCCTCTATCGTTCTTAAACGGATCTCTAACTTGAAAATCACAATAAACCCAATTTGTTATAAATGTTCATCTTTCATTAATCATCCACTTTCTAAACTCCCCCTTGCCACTCCCCTTAAAATCTCCCCCCTTGCCCCTCCCCTCCTAAACTCCCCCTTGCCCTTCCCCTCCTAAACTCTCCCCTCCCCTTCAAAACTCCCCCCCAACCCCTCCCCTTCAAATCTCCACCCCGACCATCCATCTCCAATTCTCCCCATCCCCCCTCCTCCTCAAAGCTGCCTCCTCCCCACTTCGTCTCCCTTCTATCTCATACCTCCAACTACCCCAACCTTCTACTTTCCTCTGCCCCCCCCCCCCCTCAAACAACCCCTCACTGTGCCTAATCCCATCACCATCAAACTTTCGTCCTCCTCATCCTTCCCTTTCTTGTAACTCTTCTGTAATATCTGACATGCTATCAACTGCTCTCCCGACCTCCCCTCTCATCCTTCATCTGACCCTACCCTCCCCTCCCATTTCCTGCACCTGATGCCCCCCCCCCCCTATCTCCTCATTAACGGTTTGGACCGCAAACATCCGGGGCCTTCGCTCAAACCTGATTGATCTCTCCATACAGGTTGCTTCTGACAATCCAGACTTGTTCTGCTTAACAGAAACTTTCCTCCTTCAAGATGTCTCTGATTCCTTAATATCTCTTCGTGGTTACTTCCTCCTCCGGTATGACAGACTTGAGCCTCGCCCTGGTGGTGGGGTTGCTATCTTTATCAAAAACTCTCTTCCTCACTCTCCTTGCACTGCCCTCTCTCCACTCCACCCAGAGGAGTACCTCTGGCTACGGCTTCCTCTCCGCTCCCACCTTTTGTTCATATGTGGTCTGTACCATCCTCCAAACATTGATGACTCCATTTACATTTCGCTGTCTGACAACATGGACCAACTTCTACCAACTCATCCAAACTCTCTTTTCCTCATATATGGCGACTTCAACTGTCATCATGCCAGCTGGCTGGGTGTGGGTTCCTCTCTCACCAGCCATGGCACCTCAGCAAAGGACTTCTGCGACTCATTGGGACTGACACAATCTGTCAATTTCCCGACCTGGACCTCAGTCAATGGAGTATCTTCTCTTCTAGACTTGGTTATGACTTATGACAAACTTCCCTGCAAATGTCTGCTGCTCTTCTTCTGCTCCAATCGGTTCTTCTGATCATGTACTTGTTAAAGTGGACATCTCTATGGCCATTCTCAGAGAGCCTCCTCAGTGCCGACGAGTCTGGCATTTCACTCAGGCTGACTGGCATGGTCTGCAAGCAGCCATCAATCATCTGGACTGGTCTCCCATGTCTACTGCCTCTGACATCAATTCTTCCTGGGAGTTCTTCCAAAGCAAACTGCTCTCTCTCATGCACAGATTTATCCCATCTCGTCTTCAGTTGTCATACCCTTCCTCCCGTCCATGGTACACAGAATCTTGTGGTGAGGCAGTTGCCCTGAAACAACTTGCCTTTGCCTCTTGGAAGGCAAATCCAACTGAAGGCAATCTCAGTTCCTTCAGCCAAGCTCGGAACAAGTGTGTGTCTACCCTCAGGAGTGCCAGGAAGCGCTATCTCTCCACACTCAAGATTGAACTCTCAAACCTGTCTCCTTCCTCCAAATCCTGGTGGCGACTGGTCAAATCCGTTTCTGGTGTTTGTTCCCCCTCCATCCCCCTCCCTTACCTCAAATGGCTCCATAGTTGACACCACACGTGACAAAGCCGAATGCCTCAACTCTGTGTTTGCCTCAAAATCTTGTGTCCCAAACCCATCTCTCTCTGTTCCCACCTTACCGAGTCGAACCCAACTGCTCCTGGACTCCGTGTCCTTCTCTCCTGACAAGGTGGAGAAGTTTTTGTCAAACCTCGACTCTGATTCTGCAACTGGACCAGACGGCATCAGCCCACGGGTCCTAAAATTCTGCTCTGCCGCTCTATCTCACCCTCTCTCTGTTCTTTTCAGCCTCTCTTTTGCTCAAGGTCATCTGCCAGCATCTTGCAAATCAGCAAACATTACCGCTTTACACAAAAAAGGTGCAAAAACAGATCCTTGCAACTGCAGACCAATCAGCCTGCTCCCAATTATCAGCAAAGTCATGGAATCCATCATTGCTTCGGATATCAAATCCTTCCTCTTCTCCAATGGCTTGATCTACGTTCATCAATTTGGATTCAGACCAGGTCACTCTCCTCTGGACATGCTGCTTCTGCTGTCTCAACAATGGGTGGAGGTCCTCAATGCCAAACAGGAAATCAGAGCTGTCTCCCTTGACATATGACGTGCCTTCGGTACGGTCTGGCACCCAACCCTGCTCACCAAACTCTCCTCCTATGGTATCCATGGAAATCCCCACACATGGCTTGCGGACTTCCTCTCTGGTCGTAGTCAACGTGTGGCTCTGAATGGATTTCTCTCATCTCCCCTCCTGTTCTGGCTTGAGTTCCCTCAGGTAGTGTCCTGGGCCCTGTGCTTTTTCTGGTCTTCATCAATGATCACTCCGACTCTCTGGAAAATCCCCTCTATCTCTTTGCTGATGACTCCACTCTCTGCCGCTCCATTCCTCATCCCTCAGATTGGCAATCTGCAGCCTCCTCTCTCTCTCTCTCTGCAGACCTGGACAAAATCACAGACTGGTCAAACAAGTGGAACATGTCTTTCAATCCTGACAAATCTCAAACTCTTACTATGTCTCTCCGAAAAGACCGACTGGACTTCAATGTGAGCCCCGATTGTCACGCGCAGGACATCAAGTCGGTACATGGGTTATTGCCATGTTTGGCTCAGCATGTTTGCGTCCACCAGTGCACATGCAGCTGTGATACGAGATGGAAGATCTTGCAGATTTGCAAACTTAGTGTTGTAGATAACGTCTTTCATAAACCCACACAGAAAAAAAAAATTCAAGGGGTGATGATCGTGGTTGCCAGGCGGTTGGTTTGGCTCTGCCAATCCAGTGACCTAAGGTTTTTGATTCGAATGACTAATACCCATTGAGGGTAAGTGCAGTCCTGTTGAAAAATGATATCGGGTTGCTGGTCAAGTCAAATCTTTCCAACACGTTCACGTAAATTGTTGAGGTCACTGTATCATCCACAAAGAAAAACACGGACCCACTAAGCGGTCACAGAGAAGGCCACACCACACATTGACCTTTGGACTGTCATCTATGTGTTTAATGACGACGTGGGGTTTTTCAGAGCCCCAGACCCTCACACTGTGCCGGTAGACCTTCCCCGATACAGGAAAGCAAGCTTCGCTTGTGAACATGACATCTTTCATGTAGTCATCGTCATCCTCTATGCGAATGAGCATTTCCAATGCAAACGTTTTGCGTTTGGGTCCATCATTTGCTTTGAGTTCCTGCAGAATGCGCACCTTATAGGAATAAAGCTTCAGTTTTTTATGGAAAATCCTGTGTACAGTGGTGGTTAGTAGTCCCAGTTCTCTGGATGTGCGTCAATTTGAATTTCTGGGACTTTGTTGAAATGATTCACACATTCGTTCAACGTCTGCTGCACTTGTGCTTGGTCGACCTGTACTTTACTGTTTCTGACAATTTCCAGTCTCCTTAAACCTCTTGTACCACTCTCCGATTCTAGTTCGTGATGGCGGATTCCTTCCATACCTTGTACGGAAATTACGCTGAACTTGCGTGTCAGATCTCGTCTCGATGAACCATTCGACGCACTGAGCTTTCTCCTGTGGAATCGCCATTTTCTTTCATATTAAACCACCAGACCTGAAAATTAAGAAAGCCTTATGAGTTTATGTATCATATAAAACTAGAACCGCACTCAGTAAAGAGCATACCTCCACCTGGTTGGCCATATCACTCAATGGTGAAGAATCACTTAAAAATTCTACTAGCTGGATCCAGATCCGGATCTTCACCAAAATCTTATCATTTAGTGCTTGTCACATACGCTACAACTCTGCCAAATTTCGTCCGAATCCGTCCACAACTTCTTGAGATATTGTGTTCACAAACGGACAGACAGACAGACAAATGGACAGACAGACAGGGGTGAAAACATAACCTCAATCCACCTTTGGTGCCGGATTAACAACCAAAGTTGTCCAGGTCCTTTTGGAACACACTGTCGCTTATCTACAGACTTGGCATTTAATATGGAATATTTTTTTTGTGGGGGTGAACTTACTTTTCAAGATGTCTTAGAACCAAAAGTTCATTGGAATTATGTTGAAATTATTCTAGATTTTGTTAATGTGACCTTTAAAAGAAACAAAAACCACATTTGACATTTCGAAGCAAATAAATTGATCCTTGAAAGTGATGTAAACTGATATCGAACTCAATTCATGGACAGTACTGTCTTAAACTTCTGTACGTTTTCCAGAAGTATCTCTTTATTTTGCACATTAGCCAAAACATTTTTTGACAAAAACAAAAGTTAAATTACGACTGGGATTATGGACAGTAAAATTACAGTTCAGTACTTCGTGTAACCCCCACAAGCATTCAGGAGAGCACGTACACGTTGAAGCATGCTGTTCACGAGATTTTCCAAGGTTTGGACAGGAATCGCTTGCCATGCAGTGACAATAGCCTGCTGCAATTCACGCACAGAGGTCGGCTGCTGGTCCAAGTGGTCGATTTGATGCGTTAATTCTGCCCACAAGTTCTCTATCGGATTCATATCCGGGGACATGGCAGGCCACTCCATATGCTCTACACCACGGTCAGCAAGAACGTGTTGGATCATGCGAGCATGATGAGGCCATGCATTGTCATCTTGGAAGACAAAGTTTCCTCGAAAGGCTGCACGAGCAAATGGAAGCAATGTTTCTTCCAGAATGGCCCTGTACTTGAACTGGTTCAGGTTTCCATTCAGAACAACCAGGTCAGTTTTGCCCCCTTGCATGAAAAGCAGCCCAAACTGTCACCCCACCATCTCCAGCTTGGACTCTTGGCACTATACAATCTTTGTTGTAGGCTTCATGCACTTGTATGCGCACTCGGACGTGGCCATCTTGACGATAGACCATAAATCTAGACTCGTCACTGAAGATCACGTGATTCCAATGTCCTGGCTCCCATTGACGGTGCTCTCTGGCCCACTGCAATCGGCGCTGGCGGTGTTGTCTGGTCAGGCATGGCTTTCTCAGGGGACGCCTGGCACGATAGCCTGCTTGAACCAGCCGTTGGTTGACTAGCCTTCTGGATACAGGCACATTTGTCAGTTGCTGCCACTCAGCCCTAAGCCGATTAGCTGACTTGGTACGGCCATTGCGGACTAACCGGTGCAGCTGGCGATCATCCCTTCTTGTGGTTCTGCGGAGACGTCCTGGCCTCGGTATTGGAGTAGGGACACCCCTCTGAGCATTTCGTTCCAGGATCTTTGACACCTTCCCTTGAGTGATGCCATACTGCCGAGCAATAGCACGCTGTTTCATGCCGTAATTTGGTAAAGCCACCACTCCATGACAAACAGCATTGTCGAGTTGACGGACCATCTCCAGAGGAAGCGGCAATAACTTTTGGAGACGTGCAGCAGTTGTTTTCCACTAATACAGAACGCAACAACCCTTGTATACCCGACTGTGAAGCCAATCATCAAATACACCTGTCCGTACATTTTGCCATGCCACCTGTGATATAGTCCTGTTGTTGACTTCTTGCTGTGACAATCAGTGACATGGTTCTTTTAACAAATAAATCACCAAAGTGTAAAAGAAACTCACCAGATTGATATACTGAGTTAAGAAAGTAAACCCAAGTCAAGAAAAAAAAAAATTCCATATTAAATGCCAAGTCTGTAGATGTGCCATCTTGACCTTTACAGAAGGTAAAAAAAAGGTTCACCCCCGAGTTATGAGAAAACAGACCCTTAATAATAAAATATAGCATGACACACATCGACTATATATATAAATCCTGTCTGAGCGTTTACCCCAAAAGGTCAACTCGAAGTTCAAAGTCCATTTTCTGTATTGATGCGCACCATTGTGGAACTGCCTTTGGATATCATCGTGGTGCATGTTATAAAACATGTCCCAGATCCTCTCTGGGATTTATGGATATTGTGAATAAATAACAGGAAAATGAACAAGTATTCGGTATGACGTAGGCGACCTTTCTGTCCGTCACAACCTCGCGTGGCGCACTCTCCGCTTGTGAAAGAGGGGACAAACCCAGGAGGCATCACCATATCAACAGCAGACGTGTGAATGTTGCAGGCAATTTTCACAGGCAGTCACGAATCTAATCCGAGGCAGGTGTTCGGGGAGCCGTTGGAGAACGTTCGTGCAAAGTGCTTTGGGACGTGCGCATTTGATATCGGGTGGTGCAAAGTCCTCAGGGTTTTCAAACGGACTCATATGGCAGCAAATTGATTGCTAATTGGTCACTGTACTGCTTGAATCGGGACTCCCTTGAGCTGCCACTTCGACATCATGAAGAATATAAGAAAAAAAGAATACAACCAAATCCTAACCCTAACCCTAACCCGAACAACCCTAAAGGTGTAGGTTAATGCATCAAAAGCATGATTTGGCTATATACACCTTTTAATCTTTGTACATCAATTTGTTGGCGCATTTAAAACATCACATTGCTGTTAGGGTTGGGATTAGAATATTCACCCCATTTTTAGCTCGTATATGACGAAGTATATGGTCTACCGCCCTATAAACTGTTACCCTGGTATTTTGAATTCAGGGTGATGCATCAACGGGTGCACCGTACCTCCCTCGGATGAATGTTACGTCTGAGGACCGATCTACCAACACTGGTCGTTGTTGACATTATAGATCCAACGGTGTCTTTTACGAAGGGGAGGCAAGTTATCGCCATCTCCAGAAACAAATTACAGATCCCAACCCGAATACACAGAGCCACAGCATCAGCGACACAGATGCACCTTAGTAATGGTGCAACCAACGGAGTGAAATCACAATTATTGAATCCCAGTCAATAATGTGCATCTGCTAACAACAACAGCAACACCTAATCTCAACTCCATCAAATTGACTGTTCTGGCCTACTCGCCTCCTTTTAGCTCGTACATGACGGTCGAGATGGGCTGTAAAAGCCTTAGCGGTGTCCTTCGGTCAGGCTGTCCATCCTTCCACCAGTCAGTGATGGGTTTTTTTTTCGTTTTTTCCCTACTCCTCCTGAGTAAAACTCCTGAGAAAAAGGCACACGACAGCACACCTGGAGTTTGCAAAAAGGCACGTGAAAGACTGAGAGCATGAGGCAAAATATTCTGTGGTCTGATGAGACGAAAATTTAACTCTTTCACCTGAATGCAAAGTGCTAATTCTGGTGGAAACTGAGCACAGCTCATCACCCATCTAACACCACACCTACTGTAAAGCGTGGTGGTGGTAGCATCATGCTATGGGGATGATTTTCAGCGACAGGGACTGGGAGACTTGTAAGGATAGAGGGAACAATGAATGGAGCCAAATACAGGTAAATCCTCGAGGAGAACCTGCTTCAGAGTGCAAAAGACCTTAAACCGCATAGAAGATTTATTTTCCAACAGGACAATGACCCCAAGCATACAGCCAAAGCAACACTGGAATGGCTTCAGAACAAGAACGTGAAAGTCCATGAGTGGCCCTGCCAAAGTCCAAACTTGAATCCCATTGAGAATCTGTGGAAAGACTTGAAGATTGTTGTTCACTGACGCTCCTCATCCAACTTGACAGAGCTTGAACAAATCTGCAAGGAAGAATGGGAGAAACTCCCCAAATCCAGATGTGCAAAGATGATACAGACGTACCCAAGAAGACTCAAAGCTGTAATCACTGCTAAAGGCGCTTCTACGAAGTATTGATCTAGGGGGTTGAATAATTATGTAAATTTGATCTTCCTGTATTTCATTTTCAATTATTTTGTAGGAATAAAAAAAAAAAAAAATCCCCTTTGACATTATGGGGTATTATGCATAAATCAATAACAAAAAATCTCAATTAAAACCATTTTAAGTTCAGGTTGTAAAACAACAAAATGTGAAAAAGTCAAGGGTTGTGAATACTTTCTGAAGGCACGGTACCCTTTGGACATTTAGACCCCATATAACTTTTGGACTATTAGACCCCTTAAGATAATTAAGACCCCTTTCGACACGTTGGACTGCTTAGGCCCTTTGACCCCTTTAGACCTTTTTAAACCACTTTGACCTTTTAAGACTTTTACATTCTTTATACTCTTTTGGACCCTATAGACCGACCCATGAGACACATTAGGCCCTAATATTTTTGAGCTAGACTCTAACAACTCCAAGGAAGGAAAAACTGGAAATTTGGAAGGATGTGTGCTTGAGGGTAAGGGAGGTGTTAGGGAGGACAGAAAAGATTGTGGTTTTGGATCAGGGAACATCTGGGGTGGTGGTGAACAGTTGTCTTGAAGACCTGGAGTGAAGAATGAGATCGAAGAGGAAATGGAAGTTGGTTCCACAAGTGGGAAGAAGAAGGAACAAATGAGTGCAGGTGAGCAGTGATGCTGGATTTAGGTAATTTCACCAGAAGGGGATTGATGGTGGACCATGGACCATGCAGAAACCTGGGAGGAGCAAAGCACGGAAAGAGCAGAGTGTGCAAGACCAGAAAGGAGGCGGTAGTAGACAAAAAGACCACTGACATGTCTGCGATGGCAAAGTGATAGGCCCATATACTCAGCTTCATCGCAGGAGATTCCATTAATCTTGAAGACCTAGGTTTCCATGTTGTCAAACTGAGCAAGCTGTGAGGCAGGGGAGCCAGCCCTGAGAGATTAGCAGTACTCCATAAAGCTGCAGATAAAGGCCTTGTAGGTGGATAGGAGTTAAGGTGCACCAAAAAAGGACTTTGTATGATGGAGGATGCCCAGTTGAAGACAGGCTTTGGAGACCACATTGAAATGTGATTTGTCCAAGAAAGATCATGGCTGATAGTGAGACACAGGAGTTTGACTGATTTGACTTCCTCAAGAGGTTTTTAAGAAAGTAGATAGGATCAATTGCCAGGCGGTCCTTTCAGAGAGATTGTGAGGGCATGAGATTTTTCGGGATTGAAAGACATATGCCAAGTGTTTGACCGTATTGTGATTCTATCGAGGTTTGAAGAGAGGGAAGTGGCTTTAGCCCGCCTGTCTGAAGGATGAGCGATGTCATGGCAGAGAGTGGAGAAATCAGAAAATAGATAAAGAGGATTTTCCAGAGAGTCAGAGAAATCATTGATGACTAGAATGGCACTCAGTAGAGAGCATACCTCTGCCAGGTGAACAGTTTGCGATTTGTATTTCAGAGTAGACCAGAAAATCACAATACTGAATTACATTTAATCAAAATCATCTGTCCACCACTTTTTGAGATATCCTGCTATATGTTGGTTTTAGCCCTATCACTCAATGGGGAAGAATCACTTAAAAAATTAAATAATTCAGATATCCGAATCCATATTCAGATCTTCACCAAAATCGAATCGATTCTTCCTTGTCACACACCTAACCTGTCCACCAAGTTTCGTCCAAATCCGTCCACAACTTTTTCAGATATCCTGCTATGTATCGTTTTTGCCCCTATCTCCTAATGGTGAAGACTTACTTAAAACATTCTAGAATCCGGATCTTCACCAAAATCTAATATTTTCGTCCTTATCACATACGCTACATCTCTGCCAAATTCCGTCCGAATCCGTCCACAACCTTCTGAGATATCTTGTTCACAAACAAACGGATAAACAGACAGACAAACAGACAGGGGTGAAAACATAACCTCCACCCACCTTTGGTGGCAGAGGTAAAGATGAGGAATAGGACTGGGCCAAGAACACTGCCTTGGGGCACTCCAGCTTTGACAGGGATAGGAGATTAAAGGATTCTGTTGAGTGCTACATGTTGGCTACTAGAGTAGAGGCATTGCGTGTCCCAGGAGTGGAATTTGCTTTGGATTCCATAGGCAGAGAGTTTCAAGAGGAAGGCTGCATGCCAGACTTTGTAAAAAGCATGAGATATGTCCAGAGTGACGGCCCTGTTCCCATGTCTGACATTGAGGGCTTCCATCCATTGTTGGTAAGTGTTACGGATTTGTCACTTCCGCCTTTGTTGTTATTATATACTTGTAGGATTTTTAGTTTCAGGTAATGTGGTTGTTAAAATTTCTGTGTGAAATGGAGATGACTTTAGTAAAATGTAAAAAGAAAAACGCTGCAAAGAAACCTGAAGAGGAGGAAGGAGGAAAATCTGTGGGGAAAAGAGACAGCCGTGAGTCGCATTGAGGCTGTGAGGGGACTTCCTCGATATTGGTCGCGAATGAATTGAGGCTTCCCGGGAAAGGGATTGCCGGCAACATCGTCTCATATTGCGATTGCAATTAAACCTGCGTCTCAGGTTTTGGTACCGAGCGTGAACTATTGTTGGCGGGAAAGCAAGCGCCTTCGTTACAGGCCGATCTGCCACTTTTCCTCGAGGAGGCCATCCGCCTGGTGAATCGTTTATTGTCGTTGGGATTCCCATCTCGACATCATCGTGTGGATCGCCGTTGGTTTCCATATTGGTTTAATTCCCATATCAACCTCTTTGTGTTGATCGCCATTGATTTCCATATCGGCTTAATTGTTGGTGGACGAGGGGCGTGGATTGAACTCACGTTTTGGGGGATCGTTACCCCGCACTGCTAGATGCCTGACCTCTCACCTCGTAACTCTTCGTCCGTAGCCGTGCCTGTACCTGCCTGTTGTTCTTGCCGTTCTGCACGACTTCAACCTTCACCAAGCATGGGGATTCGTACACGGACTTTGGGATTGTTCCATTCCACTCATGTTCGGCGTATCATGAGTTTATTGCTTTGAGAGCTTTAGGGAATGATGGTATCATCATATTGTTGCGGATATGAGGATTATGTTTTTTTAATTGTGTTGTATTGTATGGTAAATTGTTGTGTAATATTGCTTGAATATCGCCTTCCTGCCTCCAGTCTGTTGTATAAAGGTCAAAGGGCGTTCCGGTAGTTAATTCCATAAAGCATACATTGAAGGACACTATAATACCCTTGTTCAGTAGCTTATATCCTTATTATGTGTGTTAGGGTAAGGCTGTGTCTCCCATTAATTTAAATACTCCATTGCACCAAGTGAAATAAGAGTAGATCCCCTTTCATTTCATTTCAATGGCCAACTGCATTTTGGGGCGGTTTTCTTCAACCACCATTGGCCACGAGGTAAGGTTGGGGAAGAAAGGCGTGCCCGCCCGTCGTCATCAAGGGCGGAGCCAGAGGGTCGCGCGACCAACCAGGGCCGAGGTGAGCACACCGATGGGCGTGTCCTGAAGGCCGGCGGCTTGATCGCCGGAGGCGTTATAAAAGCGCGCGCGCAAGAGTGGTCAGTCGTTGCGTAAGGAGGTCCATGACAAGAGAGGTCCATGACAAAAGAGGTCCATGACAAGAGTGGCGGCGAAGAGATCACCGAGAAGAGAGTTGAGTAAGGGATCCCTGAAGAGAGCAGCTTGAGCCACCGCGGCTGCATCAACAGCAGCTTGAGCCACCGAAACTGCAGCCACAGCAGCTTGGGGCCTGGACGGCAGTTTGGAGCAGGGCCGCGAAGGAACGGCGGCTGCCCAACGTGCCGATCGTGCTGCAGGACCCGTTGGACCTCCCTCTCCCTCCAGCCATCCACCTCCTGCCATTCCTATCATCATCCCCCGTGTAAGTGTGTTCATAGTCTGTCTTTTGTCTTGTCCCTGGGAATAAGTTAAGCCTGTTAGATAAGCTAGTATTTTCACTGTGTCTCTAATATCTTCTGTAAATTATTTTCTTATCTTTCCTTCTTCCTTGGTTATTTTGAGCATGTAAATAATAGGAATAAATTTAGTAGTATTGCCAACCTTTTCGTCTTCTTCTTCTTCACATCCGTGTCGCTTTTGTCTTTTCCCTGTTGAATATCTGTGGCGCGATCTGGCCAACGCTCGGGAATCGGGTTAGTCGGGGTAACTGTATGACCGCGGGGCCTCCGCTCGGCAAAACGAACATCTTATCCACGATCCGTAACAATATGTATTGTTCATGAGATCCAAGTGATATTTTAATGGTACTTTCTTTAAGAGTGTTATTATTGTTTGTGAGAGTTCTTAATACAATTACTTGTTTTGTTCTACACAATTGAATTGGTGTGGTTTTATCATGGTTTATTAGAACACTCAAAATAACAAATCTTTCTGTCACGTTCCCTCTCGAGACTCTGAGGGGCACCGTAAGCGGAGTTTGGGGAGGTAACATGTGACATAAGTAACCTTTAGTTCTCTTTAATTCCT
The DNA here is from genome assembly GCF_964187855.1 of Myxine glutinosa. Taxonomy (NCBI): domain Eukaryota; kingdom Metazoa; phylum Chordata; class Myxini; order Myxiniformes; family Myxinidae; genus Myxine; species Myxine glutinosa. Next base: position 15,996,438 of record NC_136263.1, read on the forward strand.
AACTACTATTGAAACATACCCTTTCGATCTTTAGACCCTTTAGACCCAATGTATTTTTGTACCCCGTAAGACTCTTGATATCATTAAAACCCTTTTGAGACCTTTTAAGACCCTTTAGAAATTCACATCCTTTAAACCCATTAGACCGTAACTTCTTTTGGAACGTACACTTTGGACTTAGACATTTAGACCCATTATGACCTTTAAATCCCTTACAGCTTGCACAATCGTCCTTACACTTGCACACCCTTTTGACCTTTCGACTGTTTATCCACTTTAGACCCTTACAGCCTTTAGACCTCTTGGACCCATGAGACCCTTTATACCTCTTTTATAACACTTTAGACCCTTAGACCCATTACATCCCTTTCGAGTGAATATAATCGTGCATACACTCATGTTATCAGGCATTTCAGCCCCCAGCCCCCCACGAACCCAAACCTTTCCATTGAATCAAACTGAAAATCAACTTTATCGCCATATGCACCTCAACTAAAACGTCCATCGGGAGACGAGCGTCTGTCCGAACTTAGAACTGTTCATTATACTTGTCTCAACACCATTTATCTCAATACAACCCTTCCTTCTTTTCTTTTTTTTTTTTTTTTTTTTACAAATGTAAGATGTATATATGCATACATATGCATACATATACACACTACCAGTCAAAAGTTTAGGTACACCCACCATAATGTGTTTAATGTGCAAAATGAACATAAGATGTGAACAAAACCTTTACTAAAATAATATCTGCTTATCTACTGATAATATATTGTGCTTCAATGCATTTTTCTTGTGCCAAACGTGGGTTTAAAGCAATTTTGGAAAATTGGTCGAAAAGTGCAATACTAAATCCAAACTGAAATGCAAAGTTAATGTTATTAAAGTTTCATCTCAGGAGCAAAAACTTTTTACAAATACTCTGCTCTGTGTGGAATGAATGTTTGTGCGTAGTTTCTTCATCACGTGCCATGTCTATTATTGCCAGGTGTTGCCAAAATGTTTACAGAAAGGCAAGCCATACAATCTAATGAGTGTTTTTGTGTTTCAGATTGCATGAACATGGGTGCCAAAGCTCAGCTAACACCAGAAAAAACACAGGCAATTTACATTTGAGAAACGAAGGCCTTGAAAGAGTTGCAATGCTGGAGCTGTTTAGCTGGGCTCTAATTTCCGGTGCTATAAGACGTCTGTTGTGCAGACTGGTGACTCGGATTACTTGTTCTGCGATTCTGTTGTGATTTTTGGTAAACCATGCGAAGAATGCACATGCGCAAGATTGGAGGTCTCGTCTCTTCAAAGCTGTCCATGCGCGCTCGCTTTCGAAGTTAAGTAACTTTTCACAATTGTGTTTTTGTCGAAACTGGTCTTGTATGTACCTATTGGGGTGTCTTTAATAGTATTCTTGGCGTTGGTTTTTCATACCTGTGTACAGAATCGTCAGTCTTTCTTATCGCGTATTCTGAGGCCTAAGTGTAGTACTAGGCTACCGTGTCCGACCTTGGCTTGAGGCTTTGTTTTTGTCTCAGCGGTTCTCCGATCGCGCTGCAATTATTTTCCGGTCTCTGTTTTTCACAGTCTTTTCATCCCATACTTCCTTGTTTTAAAATCTCAAAAAAACCCCCAAAAAAAAAACATTTCCTTCTGTTCTTATTCGTTTATTCGTTCTTATTTGTTCGTTCGTTCTTCGACCACGTTGTTTGTGATCACGTTGTTAAAAAATGTCTCATCTGAACCCTGAAGACCTGTATTCTGTCATATTCTATAACACCTTTTTCTTCTTCTTCTTCTATAAAAGGATGCTTTCGACTTGCTCACCAAATCCATTCATTCCAAAAAAAAATTCCATCTCTTATCGTGCATCTTTCATTCATTCCCTAAACTCTCCAGCACTCCATCCTCCCTCCAGCGTCCTCAAACGTATTTTTGACTCGAATGTCTCAAGAAACTCATTTTGCAATAAATGTTCGTTTCCCATTAATCGTACATTTTTCAAAATCCCACCACCCCAAAATCCCATTTCCCATCACCCCTCCCCTCTAAATCTACCCCCTTGCCCCTCCCCTCCAAATCATCCCCATCACCCATCTCTTTCAAATCTTCCCCCTTGCCCCTCCCCTCCAAATCTTCCCAATCACCCATTCCTTTCAAATCTCCCCCCACACCCCTCCCCTCCGAGACTCTCCCTCGCTCCTCCCGTCCTAGACTCCCCTCTCACCCCTCCCCCTCAAAGCGTCCTCCCCGCTTCTTCCCCCTTCCAACTTTCACCTTCATCTCCCTCAACCTGCTGCCTCGCTCTTCCCCCTCGTCAAATAACACCTCACTGCGCCTCCCCAATCACCATCAAACCTTTTGTCTGCCCCATTCTTCCCTTTCTCCAAGCTATTCTGTAACCTCCGACACACCTTCAACAGCTCTCCCTACCTCTTCCTCCTCTTCCACATCTTACCCTACCGCTCCCCCCCCCCCCTGTTCTGTATCCGATGCTCCCCCTTCCTCTTCCTTAACAGTATGGACCTCAAACATCCGGGGCCTTCGCTCAAACTTGTCTGATCTCTCCATACAGGTTGCTTCTGACAAACCAGACGTGATCTGCTTAACAGAAACTTTCCTCCTTCATGATGTCTCTGATTCCTTGGTATCTCTCCCAGGTTACTCCCTCCTCCGGTATGATAGACCTGAGCCTCGTCCTGGAGGTGGGGTTGCTATCTTTATAAAAAACTCTCTTCCTCACTCGCCCTACACTGCCCTCTCTCCACCTCACCCCCAGGAATACCTTTGGCTACGGCTTCCCCTTCGCTCCCACCTTTTGTTCATATGTGTGTTGTACCGTCCACCAAACAGTGATGACTCCATCTACATCTCGCTCTCTGAGAATATGGACCAACTTCTATCGACCCAACCCAACTCTCTCTTCCTCATATGTGGTGATTTCAACTGTCACCATGCCAGTTGGCTGGGTGTGGGTACCTCTCTCACCAGCCATGGCTCTTCAGCAAAGGACTTCTGTGACTCACTGGGACTGACACAATCTGTCAATTTCCCGACCCGGATTTCAGTCAACGGAGCATCTTCTCTTCTGGACTTGGTTATGACTAACTTCCCTGAAAATATCTGCTGCTCTTCTTCTGATCATGTGCTTGTTAAAGTGGACATCTCTCTGACCATTCTCAGAGAGCCTCCTCAGCGTCGACGAGTCTGGCATTTCACTCAGGCCAACTGGCACGGTCTTCAAGCAGCCATCAATCATCTGGACTGGTCTCCCATCTCAACCGCCTCTGACATAAATTCTTCCTGGGAATTCTTCCAAAGCAAACTGCTCTCTCTCATGCACAGATTTATCCCATCTCGTCTTCTGTTGTCATACCCTTCCTCCCGTCCATGGTACACGGAATCTTGTGGTGAGGCTATTGCCCAGAAACAACTTGCTTTAGTCTCCTGGAAAGCAAATCCAACGGAAGGAAATCTCATTTCCTTTCACAAAGCCCGAAACAAGTGTGTGTCCACCCTCAGGAGAGCCAGGAAACAATATCTCTCCATTCTCAGGACCGAACTCTCTTATCTGTCTCCCTCTTCCAAATCCTGGTGGCGTCTGGTCAAATCTGTTTCTGGTGTTTGTTCCCCCTCCATCCCCTCCCTCACCTCAAATGGCCACACGGCTGACTCCACACGTGAAAAAGCTGAATGCCTCAACTCTGTGTTTGCCTCTAAATCTTGTGTCCCAAACCCATCCCTCTATGTACCCACCGTACCCAGTCGTACCCAGCTGCTCCTGGACTCTGTGTCCTTTCCTCCTGACAAGGTGGAAAAGTTTCTGTCAACCCTCGACTCGGATTCTGCAACTGGACCTGACGGCATCAGCCCACGGGTCCTAAAATTCTGTTCTTCCGCTCTTTCACTCCCTCTCTCTGTTCTCTTCACCCTCTCTTTTGCTCAAGGTCATCTTCCATCTGCTTGGAAATCTGCCAACATCACCGCTTTGCACAAAAAAGGTGCAAAAACAGATCCCAGCAACTACAGACCAATCAGCCTTCTCCCAATTATCAGCAAAGTCATGGAATCCATCATTGCTTCAGATATGAAATCTTTCCTCTTCTCCAATGGCTTGATCTCTGATCATCAATTTGGTTTCAGACCTGGACACTCTACTCTGGACATGCTGCTTCTGCTTTCTCAACAATGGATGGAGGTCCTCAATGCCAAACAGGAAATTAGAGCAGTCTCCCTTGACATATCACGTGCCTTCGATACGGTCTGGCACCCCGCTCTGCTCACCAAACTCTCCTCTTTTGGTATCCATGGAAATCTCCACGCATGGCTGGCGGACTTCCTCTCTAGTCGTAGTCAACGTGTGGCCCTGAATGGGTTTCTCTCATCTGCTCTTCCTGTTCAGGCTGGAGTTCCACAAGGCAGTGTTCTGGGCCCTGTGCTTTTTCTGGTCTTCATCAATGATCTCTCTGACTCTCTTGAAAATCCTCTGTATCTCTTTGCTGATGACTCTACTCTCTGTCGCTCCATTCTTCATCCCTCAGATCGGCAGTCTGCTGCCTCCTCACTCTCTGCAGACCTGGACAAAATCACAGACTGGGCAAACAAGTGGAACATGTCTTTCAATCCTGACAAATCTCACACTCTTACGATGTCTCTCTGAAAAGACCGACTGGACAACCCTCCCATCCACTTTCTGAATAATCCTCTCCAAGAAGTTCTGTCACTCAAGCTTTTGGGTCTCACTATCTGCCACGATCTTTCCTGGGAAAACCACATTTCAAATCTGTCCTCCAAAGCCAGTCGCCGACTGGGCATCCTCCGTCGTGCGAAGTCCTTCCTTGGCACACCTGAGCTCCTCACCACATACAAGGCTTTCATCCGCAGCTCAATGGAATACTGCTCTCCCCTCTGAGCTGGTGCTCCTGCCTCACACCTAGCTCGTCTTCACGCTGTTGAAACCAAAGCATTCAGAATCATTGGAATCTCCCGCGATGAAGCAAACTCCAAGGGCCTCTCACTCACTCACCGCAGGCAGGTTGGTGGTCTTTCCATCTTCTACCGACTCCTCTCTGGCCTTGCCCCCCCAGCTCTCTCTGGGCTCTGTCCCGCAAATATTCCTACAGGTCGCACAAGATCTGCCTGCAACCCTCTTATGGTCAAACTGCCAAAATCAAGACTCTCTGCTCACCTTCACTCCTTCATTCCTCTTTTCTCCCGCCTCTGGAACAAACTCCCTCACTCTCTTCAATCCCACTCCACCCTCCAGGTCTTTAAAACAGCTGTTCACCACCATCTCTTATCTTCCCCCATCCAAAACCTTGATTTTTTCTACCCCCGCTAATTTCACCCCAATTCCACTTTTTTGAAATACCAACTTCTGTCCTGGACGTCCTTGGTGTCCTTGTGTTTTATACTTCTCCCTCCACCCCCCCCCCCCCCCTTCCCACGCCTCCTCCCCCCAAGCCCTCTCCCTTCCACACATCTCCCTGCTCTCAAATGTTGTGTTTGTGTGCTTCCCCTTTTCTCCCCATCTTGTTTTCCGCTCCCTCTTTTTATATATTTTGTTTGTCTGGTTGATTTGTTTGTGAAGTAAATGTTAGCTCTTTCACGAGCCTCGATTCAGTATACAAAAAAAAAAAAAAAAAAAAAAAAAACCAGAACATTTTCTATCCACATTTTTACCAGTTTTGTTATGTCGTTTAATGGCACAAGAAACTGCATTTACTGACACTTGTATTTTTTTTGCAATTTGTCTCAATTATCTCAAGTATTGTCTCAAGTATTTTTGCAATTGGCCTTCTTTGGAATAGAGTCCAGAGTCTGTACGCAAAATGATCGCATGATATTTATGATGCTTGTTAATGCAATATGGTGATTCCACAAAGAACATGCTCACAATCCTCCGAATTCTGCACATTACTGGGAGATGTCCATCGGGGAGGAGACTCTGGAATCCTTTAGTTTTGTTTTCTCCAATCAGTAATATGAGCAGACTGAATGAGGTCTGATGACTGCAGGAGATGCACTCATCACAGCTATTGAAATACATCTCAAGATTCGAATCTCCAATACACACCTGGCTATCTCCGCACTGCGTGAAACATTCCATGTATTCTTTGGTCATTCCAAGCACCAAAGTCTTGCGAAGGTGGCATAAAATATAATTAAATATTTCATGCACTTGTTACCTTCTTATTTTGTCAGTTGCTGTAATAGCTTTGGTCAGGAATGAAAGTGTGCATTTTTCTGCATATCTCCTCCATGCACATCCCTTTTTTTAAATTCCTTTCTTCTCCTTGATTTACATTATACTTTCCTCTTCTCTGCATTCCCTAGTTCTTGTCATCCTCTTTCTAATGCCCCACCACGGATCCTCAATCTTCATCTGGCATACACTCCAATTCTGATAAATGAATTATGTTCCATTGGAGGCATATTTTCAAAGATTCCTTGAATCAAGAAAGGGTATTTACAGAATTGAAATTACAAGCTGCCTAAAAGCATTGATCTTGGTTATGGATATCATATCGTGAGATGAAAAATTTCAAAATAACATTGCTTGGTTAGTTCTCTTCCTACTCCTTGGTTTGACAAATTCACCTACATTCAAGCAAATGAAACCTTCCTGGCTAAACAGTTGAGTGTGCTGTTGAACAAGCAGATTCATGGGCAAGGAATACACAGGGTCATTTTCCTTTGTCTTCCCAGAAGAAGACACTTCAATGCCTTCTCATTTTCCTTTGTCTTCCCAGAAGAAGACACTATAATGCCATCTAATTTTCCTTTGTCTTCCCAGAAGAAGACACTATAATGCCTTCTCATTTTCCTTTGTCTTCCCAGAAGAAGACACTATAATGCCATCTAATTTTCCTTTGTCTTCCCAGAAGAAGACACTATAATGCCTTCTCATTTTCCTTTGTCTTCCCAGAAGAAGACACTATAATGCCATCTAATTTTCCTTTGTCTTCCCAGAAGAAGACACTTCAATGCCTTCTCATTTTCCTTTGTCTTCCCAGAAGAAGACACTATAATGCCTTCTCATTTTCCTTTGTCTTCCCAGAAGAAGACACTATAATGCCATCTAATTTTCCTTTGTCTTCCCAGAAGAAGACACTTCAATGCCTTCTCATTTTCCTTTGTCTTCCCAGAAGAAGACACTATAATGCCATCTAATTTTCCTTTGTCTTCCCAGAAGAAGACACTTCAATGCCATCTAATTTTCCTTTGTCTTCCCAGAAGAAGATACTTCAATGCCATCTAATTTTCCTTTGTCTTCCCAGAAGAAGATACTTCAATGCCATCTAATTTTCCTTTGTCTTCCCAGAAGAAGATACTTCAATGCCATCTAATTTTCCTTTGTCTTCCCAGAAGAAGACACTATAATGCCATCTAATTTTCCTTTGTCTTCCCAGAAGAAGACACTTCAATGCCATCTAATTTTCCTTTGTCTTCCCAGAAGAAGATACTTCAATGCCATCTAATTTTCCTTTGTCTTCCCAGAAGAAGACACTATAATGCCATCTAATTTTCCTTTGTCTTCCCAGAAGAAGACACTTCAATGCCATCTAATTTTCCTTTGTCTTCCCAGAAGAAGACACTATAATGCCTTCTCATTTTCCTTTGTCTTCCCAGAAGAAGATACTTCAATGCCTTCTCATTTTCCTTTGTCTTCCCAGAAGAAGACATTTCAATGCCATCTAATTTTCCTTTGTCTTCCCAGAAGAAGACACTTCAATGCCATCTAATTTTCCTTTGTCTTCCCAGAAGAAGACACTATAATGCCTTCTCATTTTCCTTTGACTTCCCAGAAGAAGACACTATAATGCCATCTAATTTTCCTTTGTCTTCCCAGAAGAAGACACTTCAATGCCATCTCATTTTCCTTTGTCTTCCCAGAAGAAGATACTATAATGCCATCTAATTTTCCTTTGTCTTCCCAGAAGAAGACACTTCAATGCCATCTAATTTTCCTTTGTCTTCCCAGAAGGAGACACTTCAATGCCATCTAATTTTCCTTTGTCTTCCCAGAAGAAGACACTATAATGCCATCTCATTTTCCTTTGTCTTCCCAGAAGAAGACACTATAATGCCATCTCATTTTCCTTTGTCTTCCCAGAAGGAGACACTTCAATGCCTTCTCATTTTCCTTTGTCTTCCCAGAAGAAGACACTATAATGCCATCTCATTTTCCTTTGTCTTCCCAGAAGAAGACACTATAATGCCATCTCATTTTCCTTTGTCTTCCCAGAAGAAGACACTATAATGCCATCTCATTTTCCTTTGTCTTCCCAGAAGAAGACACTATAATGCCATCTCATTTTCCTTTGTCTTCCCAGAAGAAGACACTTCAATGCCATCTCATTTTCCTTTGTCTTCCCAGAAGAAGATACTATAATGCCATCTAATTTTCCTTTGTCTTCCCAGAAGAAGACACTTCAATGCCATCTCATTTTCCTTTGTCTTCCCAGAAGAAGACACTTCAATGCCATCTCATTTTCCTTTGTCTTCCCAGAAGAAGATACTATAATGCCATCTAATTTTCCTTTGTCTTCCCAGAAGAAGACACTTCAATGCCATCTAATTTTCCTTTGTCTTCCCAGAAGAAGACACTATAATGCCTTCTCATTTTCCTTTGTCTTCCCAGAAGAAGATACTTCAATGCCATCTAATTTTCCTTTGTCTTCCCAGAAGGAGACACTTCAATGCCTTCTCATTTTCCTTTGTCTTCCCAGAAGAAGACACTATAATGCCATCTAATTTTCCTTTGTCTTCCCAGAAGAAGATACTTCAATGCCATCTAATTTTCCTTTGTCTTCCCAGAAGGAGACACTTCAATGCCTTCTCATTTTCCTTTGTCTTCCCAGAAGGAGACACTTCAATGCCATCTAATTTTCCTTTGTCTTCCCAGAAGGAGACACTTCAATGCCATCTCATTTTCCTTTGTCTTCCCAGAAGAAGATACTTCAATGCCTTCTCATTTTCCTTTGTCTTGGCAAGAAGTCAGTTTGATTGTCTTCACTCACATGCTTTTGTTTGACTGCATTGAACTGTGTGGTACTGTATTACACTGTTCTCTACCATACTGTGTGCTATGAACTGACATTCTCCTTTAAGGAGCCGAGAGCAAATCCCCCAGGATCAACTAGCGGCTCTGATGGAGGAATCTCAGTCAATCCGGGAGGCTCTCCCGGGGATAAGGAGTCTGGACTCAAATTCCACTTCATTCCCACCAAGTACCTTGGGCATTGCTCACGCAGCACAGGAGTGACTGGGATGATCTGAAATGCATGCAGGGGTATACCGCGTGGGTGGTGTGAGACCAGTGGGTGTGTGAAAGGAAGCCCGTGGGTACCGCAGAGTAAAGAGGAGTCAGTTAGAGAATGAAGCACAGTCGCTCTGAAATGAAAAGTACAGTCGATGGGAGTGAGTGGGTCGGCACCTTTTAGATAGTGATGATGGCAGAGATCTGGAATGGTCACCAGCATCACGTGATCTGCGCACCACCATCCACTGCACCACCGTCATCTGCACCACCCAGTCCGCAACTCCGCACAAACCTGCCCAATGCCCATGCCATGGTAACCCAATAGGTTCCAACCACACTCCTGTCCTCTAATTGTACCTGCTAATATGCTGTGGTTCGTCACCTTTTGTTACCTGACTTGAAGTTAGTTCAGTTGCGTCTTGTGAGGGATCCATACCCTCACTGTGTCAATAAAGTGATGTAATTGTGATTTGTGTATTATTTATGTTTAGTGCTCACGTGTATTTTCATGCCTCCGCTGGCGAAGTCGCCAGAGGCATTATGTGTTTGGGTTGTCCGTCCGGCTGTCCGTCCGTCCATCCATGATATTATTTCGTTACCACGATAACCTGAGAATGGCTGAAGGGGTCTTAGTCAGGCTTGGTGCAGATATGTATAATTAGGTAAAGATTAACTGTTGAGAATGTGGGGTCAAGAGGTCAAAGGTCAAATGTCAGATGTCCCTTCAGGTAAAAATTATGTTGCCGCGCAAACTTGTGAAACGATGATCGGATATTGAACAAACTTGGTATGTTCTTGGTATGGCTTTGCATATATGATGCATCCTGTCCGGATACAGAATTTACAGCTCATCCTGAATCCCGTCTCTGAGCTTTGCAGGCAGTTCCTTCGACGTCATGGCTTGGTTTTTGCTCTGATATGCATTGTCAACTGTGAGACCTTATATAGACAGGTGTGTGCCTTTCCAAATCATGTCCAATCAATTGAATTTACCACAGGTGGACTCCTATCAAGGTGTGGAGACATCTCAAAGATGATCAAGAGAAATCGGAGGCACCTGAGCTAAATTTCAAGTGTCATAGCAAAGGGTATGAATACTTATATCAATGTGATATTTCAGTTTTTTCTTTTCAATAAATTTGCAAAACTTTCTAAAATCCTGTTTTCTCTTTGTCATTATGGGCTATTGAGTGCAGATTGATGAGGGAAAAAATGAATTTAAACGATTTCAGCATAAGGCTGCAACATAACAAAATGTGAAAAAAGTGAAGGGGTCTGAATACTTTCTGAATGCACTGTATATATATATATATATACAGTGCATTCAGAAATACTGTGGCCAAATACTGTGGTACTGTGGCCAAATAGCTCCACCCTTCACTCATCTGTCCAGAGCACATTGTTCCAGAAGTGCTGGTCTTTGCCTCGGTGTTCATTGGCAAACTTTAGTCTTGCCCTGATGTTCTTTCTGGACAGCAAAGGTTTCCTCCTGGCACACCTCCCATGTAGATCAAATTTGTGCAGCCTCTTTCTAATGGTAGACTCGTGCACTTTGACATCAACAGTTGCGAGAGCTACCTGTAGGTCCCGTGATGACATTCTGGGGTTTTTAGAAACTTCTTTCAACATCTTGCGGTCTGCTCTCGGGCTGAACTTGCTGGGGCGGCCTGGCCTGAACAGGTTGGCAGTTGTTTGGAATCTTCTCCACTTGTAGATGATCTTCCGGACAGTCGAATTATTGATTTCAAATTGTTTGGAGATCTTTTTAAATCCCTTCCCAGACTCGTAGGCAACTACAGCCTTCTTTCTGAAGGCCTCAGATAGCTCTTTTGAGCTTGGCATGATGACGCCGCACACTTCAACAACAAAGAGCAAACCAAACTAAATGTCTGAGGTTGAAATAAGAGAGGTTCCTCCAAGATCCTCTCTAACGATGTTCTAGTCATTTGCACCTGAGCTGGTGCACCTGATTCTAATCTTAGGTATTTGAAGTAGTGATAAATTTCCGGGTGTACTTACTTTTTCACGTGACTGTATTTGTATATATATATATATATATATATATATATATATATATATATATATATATATATATATACACATATATAATTTTTTTTAGTTTTTCAGGTGGTTCTAAGTCAAAATCGTAACTTGAACCTGAGTTATTCAAAGTTGAGTTTTGGCACAATCGTAATCACGTTTCCATAATAACAAGCATTCTGAGTATTGCGCTGCAATACATGTCCCCTACCGACAGTCTGTCGTCCGGAAAACTGTTGGGTAAATTACCAAAGGTTATTTATCCACAGGTTCTGAATCGTTCCCAATCGCTAATTACCTCAGGACTGGCTCACCTGTGATTGGCACTCGGGACTTCGATTTATACACCTTGCAGACAGGTCAGCAGAAGCACAAGAAAATAAGTTGTTGATAAAGAACCTTTCGAGTCGCTAAATATCAGTAATTTATTATATTTTCCGGTTCACGATCAATGATCGATGTGTATATATATGTTGCTCGGCTTGACTCCGCCCCTCCGGAAAGCGTGCGCTGTGTCGCGCTGTTGACGTTCGCGAGACGAGGCTGAGGGCGCGCGGTGCGGCTTGAGGAGACCTCTAGAATAAACAAGAGATATCCATTTTTTTTATTAAATATTTTCGTTTAATTAACGATATCTGCCAAACCACGTGTCCTATCACAAATTCCAAAAGGACATTTTAGTAGACTGACATGCTGAACAGATCTGTGAAGTTTCCTCTCGATTAGATCAAAAATGACGGAGGAGCTCGGTTTTAAAGGTTCATGCTTAAAAACGTCATAACTCAAACCATGTGACGCATGACGTCATGCTCGCTGACTTTTTTGTTCGTCATGGGCATGCGATTCTGCCTGCAAAGATTCGTCTCGATCTGTTCAGCCGTTGCAGAGAAAAAGGGGCTTTCGTGTTTTCACGAAAAACAATATGGCGGCCGAACCACGTGATCGGTGACGTCATAAACTGCCATTAAAATATTCTACAGACCGAGTCCCCCCTACGGTGAAAATTTGATCTCAATCGGTCCTATTATTGCAGAGAAAATCTTTTTTAAAGGAAATTAAAACTTTAAATGGCACTGAGTTAAGGATCATCAGAATTAACAGAATTCCCAAAGTTCAAAGTGCCATAACTTTGTCAAAAATGATCGAAACGTCGTGAAGTTCGAACTGGATCTGTAACTTATCATGCGGAAGCCATGTGCCAAGATTGAAATCATTAGCATTAAGAGTTTAGAAAAAAAGTCCGGAAAACTGTTCTTTGCGTGACGGACTGACGGACTGACGGACGGAGGGACGGCGTGCAAACCTATAGTCCCCTCCGGTGTACACCGGTAGGGGACTAATAAGAGGCAATGGCAGACCCATTCTGTAAATTTCACAACCCGGATTTGTGCAGCTGGTACGTCCTCCCTCCTCGATCTAGCAATGACTCGCAGTTGATGATAAAGCAGTCGTTAACCCTTAGTTGAAGCAAAAATACTTTTGCTCAGATGAATATATAACACCTGAAACATCAGTTTATCCTTGATGCCTCCTGTATATAGCATACCTCAATCAGCATTCTGTTGATTCCATCCTTTCTATTTTTAGGAGAAATGGATGGATGTTCTTTTGAGATAATAAAATGTCTAATGCTGCACAAGTGTTTTTGACAAAATTAATGAAAAGTTAAACTGTCTGTGAAGAAACCATCCTTTCCACAAAACGTTATTTTCCACTTCCCAAAATCCAAGCAGGATGCCAACGTATGGCATTCTGCTTTGCTTGGCAACATATGGCATCCTGCTTTGCTTGGCAACGTATGGCATTCTGCTTTGCTTGGCAACATATGGCATTCTGCTTTGCTTGGCAACGTATGGTATCCTGCTTTGCTTGGCAACATATGGCATCCTGCTTTGCTTGGCAACGTGTGGTATCCTGCTTTGCTTGGCAACATATGGCATCCTGCTTTGCTTTGCAACATATGGCATCCTGCTTTGCTTGGCAACATATGGCATCCTGCTTTGCCTGGCAACGTGTGGTATCCTGCTTTGCTTGGCAACATATGGCATCCTGCTTTGCTTGGCAACATATGGCATCCTGCTTTGCTTGGCAACGTATGGCATCCTGCTTTGCTTGGCAACGTATGGCATCCTGCTTTGCTTGGCAACATATGGCATCCTGCTTTGCTTGGCAACATATGGCATCCTGCTTTGCTTGGCAACATATGGCATCCTGCTTTGCTTGGCAACATATGGCATTCTGCTTTGCTTGGCAATGTATGGCATCCTGCTTTGCTTGGCAACATATGGCATCCTGCTTTGCTTGGCAACATATGGCATCCTGCTTTGCTTGGCAACATATGGCATCCTGCTTTGCTTGGCAACGTCTGGCATTCTGCTTTGCTTGGCAACATATGGCATCCTGCATTGCGTGGCAAGATATGGCATCCTGCTTTGCTTGGCAACATATGGCATCCTGCTTTGCTTGGCAATGTATGGCATTCTGCTTTGCTTGGCAACATATGGCATCCTGCATTGCGTGGCAAGATATGGCATCCTGCTTTGCTTGGCAACATATGGCATCCTGCTTTGCTTGGCAATGTATGGCATCCTGCTTTGCTTGGCAACATATGGCATCCTGCATTGCGTGGCAAGATATGGCATCCTGCTTTGCTTGGCAACATATGGCATCCTGCTTTGCTTGGCAATGTATGGCATCCTGCTTTGCTTGGCAACATATGGCATCCTGCTTTGCTTGGCAACATATGGCATCCTGCTTTGCTTGGCAACATATGGCATCCTGCTTTGCTTGGCAACATATGGCATCCTGCTTTGCTTGGCAACGTATGGTATCCTGCTTTGCTTGGCAACGTATGGTATCCTGCTTTGCTTGGCAACGTATGGTATCCTGCTTTGCTTGGCAACATATGGCATCCTGCTTTGCTTGGCAATGTATGGCATTCTGCTTTGCTTGGCAACATATGGCATCCTGCATTGCGTGGCAAGATATGGCATCCTGCTTTGCTTGGCAACATATGGCATCCTGCTTTGCTTGGCAACGTATGGTATCCTGCTTTGCTTGGCAACGTATGGCATCCTGCTTTGCTTGGCAACATATGGCATCCTGCTTTGCTTGGCAATGTATGGCATCCTGCTTTGCTTGGCAATGTATGGCATCCTGCTTTGCTTGGCAATGTATGGCATCCTGCTTTGCTTGGCAACATATGGCATCCTGCTTTGCTGGGCAACATATGGCATCCTGCTTTGCTTGGCAAGATATGGCATCCTGCTCTGCTTGGCAACATATGGCATCCTGCTTTGCTTGGCAACATATGGCATCCTGCTTTGCTTGGCAATGTATGGCATCCTGCTTTGCTTGGCAATGTATGGCATCCTGCTTTGCTTGGCAATGTATGGCATCCTGCTTTGCTTGGCAATGTATGGCATCCTGCTTTGCTTGGCAACGTATGGCATCCTGCTTTGCTGGGCAACATATGGCATCCTGCTTTGCTTGGTAAGATATGGCATCCTGCTTTGCTTGGCAACATATGGCATCCTGCTTTGCTTGGCAACATATGGCATCCTGCTTTGCTTGGCAACATATGGCATCCTGCTTTGCTTGGCAACATATGACATCCTGCTTTGCTTGGCAACATATGGCATCCTGCTTTGCTTGGCAACATATGGCATCCTGCTTTGCTTGGCAACATATGGCATCCTGCTTTGCTTGGCAACATATGGCATCCTGCTTTGCTTGGCAACATATGGCATCCTGCTTTGCTTGGCAACATATGACATCCTGCTTTGCTTGGCAACATATGGCATCCTGCTTTGCTTGGCAACATATGGCATCCTGCTTTGCTTGGCAACATATGGCATCCTGCTTTGCTTGGCAACATATGGCATCCTGCTTTGCTTGGCAACATATGGCATCCTGCTTTGCTTGGCAACATATGGCATCCTGCTTTGCTTGGCAACATATGACATCCTGCTTTGCTTGGCAACATATGGCATTCTGCTTTGCTTGGCAACATATGGCATCCTGCTTTGCTTGGCAACATATGGCATCCTGCTTTGCTTGGCAACATATGGCATCCTGCTTTGCTTGGCAACATATGGCATCCTGCTTTGCTTGGCAACATATGGCATCCTGCTTTGCTTGGCAACATATGACATCCTGCTTTGCTTGGCAACATATGGCATCCTGCTTTGCTTGGCAACATATGGCATCCTGCTTTGCTTGGCAACATATGGCATCCTGCTTTGCTTGGCAACATATGGCATCCTGCTTTGCTTGGCAACATATGGCATCCTGCTTTGCTTGGCAACATATGGCATCCTGCTTTGCTTGGCAACATATGGCATCCTGCTTTGCTTGGCAACATATGGCATCCTGCTTTGCTTGGCAACATATGGCATCCTGCTTTGCTTGGCAACATATGACATCCTGCTTTGCTTGGCAACATATGGCATCCTGCTTTGCTTGGCAACATATGGCATCCTGCTTTGCTTGGCAACATATGGCATCCTGCTTTGCTTGGCAACATATGGCATCCTGCTTTGCTTGGCAACATATGGCATCCTGCTTTGCTTGGCAACATATGACATCCTGCTTTGCTCGGCAACATATGGCATCCTGCTTTGCTTGGCAACATATGGCATCCTGCTTTGCTTGGCAACATATGGCATCCTGCTTTGCTTGGCAACATATGGCATCCTGCTTTGCTTGGCAACTCTCTTCCTGTGGTATTCAAGGTTTCCTTCATTTTTGGATTTCTGACTTCCACTAAAGCAGTCAACGTGGAGCTATCGATGGAATCCTCTCCTTCCATCTTCTTGTCTCGGATGAAGCTCCCCAAGGCAGTGTCGGATCCAATCTTGTGCCTCATCTACATAACTGACCTCTTCAATGCCATCTCTTCCTTTTTGCAGACTATTCCACACTGCCATACACTACACCACTTCAATGAGCTATATCACTCTCTGATGATTTGCAATTAAATCGATGCTGGTGTCTTCTTCTTTTGTGTGGCGGAGTTGTCGGTCTATGACGTGAAGTTCACCGTTTTAATCCAGCCTTGGACCTTTGTGGTCAGTTGCTGCAGTTCTTGTCATCCGCCCTCTTGACGATGCATGGGACAGTCTTGCACAAGATGATGTGTAGTCTGGAGGAGGCCACACTCGCAGTCGGATGAGTCAGCAAGGTTTCAGAAGAACATCTCATGATGCAATCTGCTAACACCCGTTCGGAGCCAGTTAAGGCAACGCCATTTCCTACAAGGCAGATCACAACCAGGGGTCTTGGTGGAAGAGGGAAGGTGTTGTATAAGGGCGCTGGTTTGGTGGGTACAGAGTTGCCTCATCTTCCCCTCAGGAAGACCACTTCCACTTCCTTCATCTCCACTAAGAGCTGGGGCTCCAGCAACACACTGGTTGTTACATTTTTTTTTTGTTGTTGTTGTCAACACAGACTGGTTTAAATCACAGACTGGTCAAGCAAGTGGAACATGTGATTTCAATCCTGACAAATCTCACACTCTCACAATGTCTCTCCGAAAGGACCGACTGGACAACCCTCCCATCTACTTTCTCAACAATCCTCTCCAAGAAGTTCTGTCACTCAAGCTTTTAGGTCTCACTATCTGCCATGATCTTTCCTGGGAAAACCACATTTCCAAGCTGGCCTCCAAAGCCAGTCGCCGACTGGGCATCCTCCGTCGTGCAAAGTCCTTCCTTGGCACACCTGAGCTCCTCACCCCATACAAGGCTTTCATCCGCAGCTCAATGGAATACTGCTCTCACCTCTGGGCTGGTACTCCTGCCTCACACGTAGCTCGGCTTCACGCTGTTGAAACCAAATCTTTCAGAATCATTGGAATCTCCTGCGATGAAGCTAACTCCGAGGGCCTTTCACTCACTCACTGCAGACAGGTTGGTGGTCTTTCTGTCTTCTATTCTTGCTCCCCCAGCTCTCTCTCTGCTCTGTTCCCCAAATATTCCTGCAGGTCGTACAAGATCTGCCTGCAACCCTCTTATGGTGAAACTGCCAAAATCAAGACTCTCTGCTCACCTTCACTCCTTCATTTCTCTTTACTCCCGCCTCTGGAACAAACTCCCTCACTCTCTTCAATCCCACATGTGGAACAAACAAACTCCCTCACTCTCTTCAATCCCACCCCTCCCTCCAGGTCTTTAAAACAGCTGTTCACCACCATCTCTTATCTTCCCCCATCCAAAACCTTGATTTTTCTACCCCCGTTAATTCACCCCAGACCCACTTTTTTGAAATACCGACTTCTTTCCTGCAAGCCCCAGCAGTGTCCATGGTTTTACCTCTCCCACCCTCGCCCCTTCCCATGCCCCTCCCCCCAAGCCCTCTCCCTCCCACAGATCTCCCGATGTCCCTGTTCTCTACTGTTGTACTTGTGTGCTTCCCTCTCTCTCTCCATTTCTCTCCCGCTGCCTTTGTCTCATAGTTTATGTCAGTTTGTTTTTATGTGATTAATGTTCGCTCTTACACGAGCCTCGATCTTGTACGCACAAAAAAACCCACATCTATCTCACCTGGATTATGTAGATTTGAAACCTCTCAACATTAATATAATCTCCCGTGATGAGGCCCAACCACAAGACTTGTCATTCTCACATCACATTCAGGTCGGTGGTCTCTGTTGTTTTTTTAGAACCACTCGCTTGTTTTAGCTAACTCTGCTCTTTCGGATACGCAACCCTCCGCAACAAATCCACAATGTGCACGTTCTTCCAAATTATCCGCCTCCTGGTGAAAAATAAGAAAAAGATCCAGGCTACTTGGAAACCTCAACCCTTTTCTTCCTCACTTTCGGATGTGGTGGAACCTTTCATAGACTGTGCTGTCCCACTTTTCTCTCCGGGGCTTCAAGCAATGGGCGCATCACCATCTATTGTCACCTCCATCCTTACCCACAATCTTTGTTGCCTCCATTAACACTTTCTAAACCAACAACAGACTTGGCATTTAATATGGAATATTTTTTTGTGGGGGTGAACGTACTTTTCAAGATGTCTTAGAACCAAAAGTTCATTGGAATTATGATGAAATTATTCTAGATTTTGTTAATGTGACCATTAAAAAGAAACAAAAACCACATTTGACATTTCGAAACAAATAAATTGATCCTTGAAAGTGATGTAAACTGATATCGAACTCAATTCATGGACAGTACTGTGTTAAACTTCTGTACGTTTTCCAGAAGTATCTCTTTATTTTGCACATTAGCCAAAAAATTTTTTTAACAAAAACAAATGTTAAATTACGACTGGGATTACGGACAGTAAAATTACAGTTCAGTACTTCGTGTAACCCCCACGAGCATTCAGGAGAGCACATACACGTTGAGGCATGCTGTTCACGAGATTTGCCAAGGTTTGGACAGGAATCGCTTGCCATGCAGTGACAATAGCCTGCTGCAATTCACGCACAGAGGTCGGCTACTGGTCCAGGTTGTCGATTTGACGCGATAATTCTGCCCACAACTTCTCTATCGGATTCATATCCGGGGACATGGCAGGCCACTCCATATGCTCTACACCACGGTCAGCAAGAAAGTGTTGGATCATGCGAGCACGATGAGGCCATGCATTGTCATCTTGGAAGACAAAGTTTCCTCGAAAGGCTGCATGAGGAAATGGAAGCAATGTTTCTTCCAGAATGGCCCTGTGCTTGAACTGGTTCAGGTTTCCATTCAGAACAACCAGGTCAGTTTTGCCCCCTGCATGAAAAGCAGCCCAAACGGTCACCCCACCACCTCCAGCTTGGACTCTTGGCACTATACAATCTTTGTTGTAGGCTTCATGCACTTGTCTGTGCACTCGGACGCGGCCATCTTGACGATAGACCAGAAATCTAGACTCGTCACTGAAGATCACGTGATTCCAGTGTCCTGGCTGCCATTGACGGTGCTCTCTGGCCCACTGCAATCGGCGCTGGCGGTGTTGTCTGGTCAGGCGTGGCTTTCTCAGGGGACGCCTGGCACGATAGCCTGCTGGAACCAGTCGTTGGTTGACTAGCCTTCTGGATACAGGCACATTTGTCAGTTGCTGCCACTCAGCCCTAAGCCGATTAGCTGACTTGGTACGGCCATTGCGGACTAACCGGTGCAGCTGGCGATCATCCCTCCTTGTGGTTCTGTGGGGACGTCCTGGCCTCGGTATTGGAGTAGGGACACCCCTCTGAGCATTTCGTTTCAGGATCTTTGACACCTGACCTTGAGTGATGCCATACTGCCAAGCAATAGCTCACTGTTTCATGCCGTAATTTCGTAAAGCCACCACTCCATGACAAACAGCATTGTCGAGTTGACGGACCATCTCCAGAGGAAGCGGCAATAACTTTTGGAGACGTGCAGCAGTTGTTTTCCACTAATACAGAACGCAACAACGCTTGTATACCCGACTGTGAAGCCAATCATCAAATGCACCTGTCCGTACATTTTGCCACGCCACCTGTGATATAATCCTGTTGTTGACTTCTTGCTGCGACAGACAATCAGTGACATGGTTCTTTTAACAAATAAATCACCAAAGTGTAAAAGAAACTCACCAGATTGATATACTGAGTTAAGAAAGTAAACCCAAGTCAAGAAAAAAAAAATATTCCATGTTAAATGCCAAGTCTGTATTTTTCTTGCAGGTTGCAGTCTTTCATTTCCCTTCTCTCTCTCTTTTCCTTTTTCTGCATTCCATTGCTTGTGATGAAACAGTTGCCATGCTATCCTATAGTCACACCCTCTGTCACCTTGCTCTTCCATGAGCTTTGCTATTGTAGGAAAAAACGAATTTACAATTTACAGAGATACAATGTCCACTCCAAAATGACAGCATACTCTCTGATGCAATGAGCTACCTGAAAAGAACTGGGATAAAGGTTTATCGTCGGATCATTTTCCATCGGGAAGCTATTTATGTTTTATGTGTCTGTATGTCTTTTTTGTGTTTAATGCGTTCGCTCTTACACGAGCCTCGACCTTGTATACAAAAAAAAAAAAAAATCCCATCCCAGACCCCTCAAAAGGAATTGTCAGCTAACATTGTGACATTACCACTGAAATAGTCCATGCAGGTCATTAAACAATCAATTCCAACTCCATTGTACAAGGAATATACAGCTCGGGGAAGAACATTGAAATTCAGAGTTTATTAATTAAAATTCAGAAAGTTCTTAATGAGCAACAAATATAACCGACTGACGACGGATAAGTCGGGTAGGCACGGACCGCAAAGAGTAGGTGAGATTATCAAGGAAGGAAAGCATCACCAATGGTTGACTGAGGTCAACCAAATTAAAAAGTTGGAAGAGATGTCGGAGGTGATGAGTTGAGTTGTAGTTCATAACAAACTAAAGAATTGTGGCGGGAAAAAAAGGAGCAAATACAAGGAGAGGAAGGGTCAGTGGAAAGATAGCATATCAGGTGGCTATGATGGAAACGAACCAAATGCAGTGCAAAAGAGATTGATTTATTTATATAATTCAGACTACATAGTTCCAATCTAATCTACATGTGTATTAATCCCAGCCTGTCTGCATGGGTTAGGAAAGGTAAGGCCCAAGAACGAAGGAAGGGCAAACACGTTGGCAAAATGGGAAAAGGCAAAGGCAGACATCACGTTCAGCTCACTATCTCTGCTCGGATGTGTAAGCCGATAATACATTGCTGATAATCTCAGTTTGAATCCCACGATTTAAAATAGGGGTGAAATTTTTGTAAAATCGTTTTTGATAAAGCGGAAAAGAAAGATAGCACCGAACCACAATATAAACAAGAAAGAGCAATCGGAGATTGCAGGACATGTTTGCGTGGTGTATTTTGTGTGGTGTTTGTTAGCTGTTGTGTTTGTGTAGTGTATTGACGACATAGATTTATGTTCATACGACACACAAACAGACATTTTCAGTTTGATTGTATCCATTCACATTCCAATCATATGTATTTTATAGACGTACTCACATTCCAATTGTACATACTCTATAAACATACGCACATTCTAATAATACATACCCGACAGAGAAAAACACATTCCTAATCGCGTGTACTTTATCGACATACTCACATTCTTCATTGATTTTGATGTACCATACACGTTAGAGAGCGTTGAATGCCGCAAAAAAGTTTCTTGGCTATGTTTATACTGGGTGGTTTGCCATTAACTTCCCAGCATTGTTTGTTCATGCTATATCCTTTTAAATGCTGAATGTCAAGCAAACCTTCGATTTTCATTCCAACCACTCCAACCACTCTAACTACCAGAAAAACCTTCCACCCACGTGACCTATGACATCAAAAATGTACACTCCACATATGATTGGGTAGAGGATCACATGTGTGAAGTTTCGTGTTGATCGGATAAGGTTAGTTTTTCTATCCAACATGGCTGCCAAACTGCGTTACCTATGACGTAAGAATTTCCACAATATATGCAGCAATGGTGTGAGATGATATTTAAAAAATTTCGCATGGGTAGGGTAAACACTTTCGGAGAAACAATTTTTTTTTATATTTCCCTTAAATCCAATATGGCTGCCAAACCATGTAACCTATAATGTTTTTCGTTTCAACTTTATATCCCCATGGGTAGTTGAACATATGGTTAAAATTTCACATCCATCCATTCATTGCTTTCAGAGAAGAACAATAATTTAATTTGCGCAGTTTTTGCATAAAATCGAATATGTCAGCCAGACCGTGTGACCCATGACTTCATCGTTTTCAAACTTTATTCCCCAAAGCCAGTAGATAATGTTTGTGACGTTTCGCATTGACCTAATGAACCGTTCTGGAAAAGGAGATTTTTGAAGGTTTTCATTTTCAATCCAATATGGCTGCCGAACCACATGACCAATCAATCATGACCAATCAGCGTCATTAATTTAATTCTCGAATACAATTTTTGTTTAGATCACGCTCAATAAATTTCAAACTGATCGGAAGAAGCGGTCTACTTGTCTAATTATGATGTCATAATGAAGGCATTGATGACATCATCATGAATATATGTTGTTCCTCATGGGGAGTACTTAACAATGAGCCATGCTTCAATGTTTTCCATGGAGCGATTTTGGAGATATAGAGGTGCAAAGTTTTTCGGTTTTTCCAAGATGGCGCCGGTAACACGCGACCTATGATGTCATAATTATCAGTAAATGTTCTACAGGAGCAGGCACTCCTCTGGTGAAAATTTCATGTCAA
This sequence comes from Myxine glutinosa, assembly GCF_964187855.1. Classification (NCBI taxonomy): domain Eukaryota; kingdom Metazoa; phylum Chordata; class Myxini; order Myxiniformes; family Myxinidae; genus Myxine; species Myxine glutinosa. The sequence continues at coordinate 16,018,937 of NC_136263.1, forward strand.
TCAGAGCAACTGTTGGAGAGAAAAGCATACAGTACTCACGTTCTGTGCAGACAAACAAACAGACAAACAGACAGACAAACGAACGGAGCCATATGCAATGCTCTCTCCTCTTTTTAAAAACATGTAATGATGTAATATGAACATGTAATAAAACACATTTCCAGGTTCATCCATACTTGTTAGAGATTCTCAACCAGTGGGTCGTAACCAATCAGTGGGCCCCAAGGCGCGAGCAACCTCGTGGTCCGCGGAGATCATACCAACCTGATCAGTCAGGTTATTCGTTTACCTCATGACAGTCATGAGTGTTCGGAAAATTTACCTTACAAAAAAATGTGAAATTAATGCTATTGTATTAATTTGTGAATGGAATGATGCTATTTAAAATGAAAATATAGAGAGATTGAGTTTAAAGGTGAATTAGGAAATGACGTGAGGGTTTCCACCCGTGACATTCGCGGATTCGGTATTTGCAGTTTCGGCATTGACCGTATTTGGTTGATCGTAGGTGCTCCCGGTGCGGAGAACGTCTCGGGCGTCTCGTCTTCACGCGAAAAGGCAAGCTGCTGTATTTTACTTTTACTGTATTTTATTTTGGCAAACATGGACCGTTTCCTGAAAAGAAAAACCGATGATGGCGAAACTTGAGGAGTTGCTAAAATGTCGGTGAAACGCAAAGTCGGAAAATACGACCCCGAATATATTAGGTTTGGATTTACAGTGACAGGAGATTTAGTCAGAGTGGGCAATCACGTTTCTGTTGCCTTTCACCACCACAAGACCACATACCTACAGCTACATATAACTGTAAGTTCAGAACACCCTATTTTAAAAGTTATTATTTGTGATGTGGGCCCTGACCTTTTTGACATATACTCAAGTGGGGTGGGCCTTAAGGTGCAATAGGTTGAGAACCCCTGTGTTAGAGCATTTCCTTTAAGAGCAAAGGGTGCGTAAAAGGTTGGATTCTTCTCACACCAATCCCCATCCCTCCATTTCTTAAATTCACCCATATAATGTCAATGCATCTAATCAATGAGAACCAAGACCATAGACGAAGCACGAATACAGCAATGACATTTTATACGAGCAATCTACTCATACTACTTTAACGGCCCAAATTATCTATCTTAACTTGTCTGGTAGTCCAGGAGAGGTTTATGGCCTAAGTCTTTCACGAACCGGCTGGCCAAGTCTCCCATTATCCAAAAGTGATTTAACTATTACACGATGAGGGTAGTATGTACATGATATTGTCGTGTGACTACCTTGTAGTGAACACCGCAGGGCGACACGGATGACCAAACGAGTTTTACTCCAAGGCGTTCAATCCAATGGCGGACCTTTGTTACACGCGAGGGAAAGAAGGATGACAAACTTACCTGGACGGCTTCCACCCGACGTCTTCGCACCTGGATAATCAATTAACTCGAACCAACACATTATTTACTGTACAAAATACCGGCTTTATTAAAGAAATGCCAGTAACAAAATAATGCACAATAAAAACAAACAAACTATGATTCCTAATTGGAGCGGTCCCCCACAGACTTGATTACACACAAAGGGAAATATAAAAGAACGAAAATAAATGTCTGTTATTTATTGTGGGCACTTAGCTCTGATCTGCTCTTGAACCTCGTCAGGAATCATCCCGGTTCGTCCCAGTCCTCTATGTCCTTGCTCGGGAAACAGCAGGCTGCACTGCCCGTGGTGTGAACGAGGCCTCGCTGCACGGTCCGCTCACTCCTGGCTCCATGCGCGAAGCGAACAGACCACGCCCGCTCAGTCGCTCCAGCCGCGCTCGTCCTCACTATCTCGTTCACCAACACCAAAGCCAGAAGATGTGAGGAAGTCAAGATCCTTGACAGTTCTCTATCAAAGTCCGGACCTAAGAGAGAGATGTCGGGGCACGACCCGACTTTGTTCGTTGTCAAAACCAGGACTCCAGTGAAGAAGAGGAGAGAGAAGAGCAAGCCAAGAGGAGGAAATGTCGGGCAGAGCGTTCTTTTATACTCAAGGCTCTGATATCATCTCACGATGTCTCCGTGTCTGCTCCTATCAGCGATTGCCATCTTAGCAGTCCTTACTTGAACCAAATTACAGACCAATCACTGATCTTCGGGACGTGGCCTCACGGACCTCCTGTGCCAGTGTGCTCACCAGGTCGGTGTTATCAGTGGTCGTGCTGAATGTCCTGCTTCCGGCTGGTTTTTATTTAGTGTGGTAAATGTGTGATTTATTGGCTAGGTGTGTGTGCAGCATGTGTCTTAAGGAACAAAGGAAAAACAACAGAGGCCATTACATGCAGGGAATTTACCATTAATCCCTAACTAATTAACATAACCCCAACCCTCATGATGGGAACGAAGATACGCTCTTCCACGACATATGGTCCACCAAATCCATACTTATGATACATGGGGTTTCTCCTTCTTCATGACAGTCAGAGCACACTACCTATGCAATTCTACCTGGATTAAGGTATTGCCTATCCGCCCCCACCCACAAACGTAACAACGCCCCCTCCCCACCCCCCGGAACTGTAGCTTCCGCAAGGTTCACTGCAAGTGCTACCGTTCCAGTGTTAACACTTACCGACTCACACTTAATTAGCCTATGGAAAAAATTAAGGGGGCTGTGGGAAGCGAGCCGCAGTTACTTACCTATTCTCCTTACCGTTTTACCCCCTTAAAGTGCAAGTAAAGTGAAAATGTATATTGGGCCTTATTAGGGAGAATTATGTTCATTTTTAACATTTATTTGGCAATACACAATATTTAGTGATTATAGTTAACATAATTAGCATATTTTTGCCATTTTTCAACACATATCTTCATATGCAATAAACCGGAAGCGTTCGGCATTTTCCGGAATGTGACGTCACGAAAAGACCGCCTGCGAACAGATGATTTATCGCCATCACAAAGCTATCGCGTTGATTTTCCGTGTGATGTTTACCTGATTATTTTTGGATGTATATGTGTGTATGTGTGTGTGTGTGTGTGTGTGTGTGTGTGTGTGTGTGTGTGTGTGTATGTGTGTGTGAAGGAGCTGCGCTCCAACGCGAGTCGAAAGAATTGACGCGACCAAAGACGGAATTCGTCCGAGTTGCTTTAATGAAACAAAACAGCTCAGGTATTCTCACAAGCCCGTTTATCGGGCAGCAATATATATATACACATTTATGCTGGGGCATTTGCCCGGGAAAACCGAGACCGGGCATGCCCGGGTGTCAAGGGCGAGTCCTGGAAAGGCGAGTCTGGACATGCCCGGGCGTCCTGAACGCGGCCTGGCAAGTCGAGGCTGGGCGAGCCCGGGCGCTCTGGGTGAGCCCTGGAAAGGCGAGAGCGGGCATGCCCGGACGCTCTGGGCGAGCCCTGGAAAGGCGAGTCTGGACATGCCCGGGCATCCTGGACGCGGCCTGGCAAGTCGAGGCTGGGCGTGCCCGGGCGCTCTGGGTGAGCCCTGGAAAGGCGAGAGCGGGCATGCCCGGGAAAGCCGAGAGCGGGCGTGCCCGGGAGGTTCGGGCGTGCCCGGGAACAGCGAGTCCGGGCATGCCCAGGAGAGGCGCGTCTGGGCCCGTCCGGACGAGCCTGGCATGGCGATCGCGCCCTGGCCGCGTCCTGGCAGGTGCAAGGCGATTGTGTACATTCAGCGGTAACCGCTACACACACCCCTCCAGAATCGACCTGCACCGGCAGGGTCAATTTAAGGGGGGTCCGGATGACCCGGCCGAAGCGACCCCTTGAGGGTCGTGGGGGAGGGGGGGTCCGATCTGGTGGTGGGTGGTCGAGCGGGGGGAACTGTGGACGGGGGGCGGCCTCGCCGCGGAGGAAGGGCCAACCGTGGTGGTCGGTCGACGTCCACGTGCGCCGGTTTGAGGCGGTCCACAGAGATCCGGTCCGACCGGCCGCCGACGTCGACGACGAAGGACTTGTCGCCCCGTCGCAGGACCCGGAAGGGCCCGTCGTACGGCGGCCGGAGTGGCCCCCGGTGCGCATCATGATGCACAAAGACGTACTCCGCTGTGCGAAGCGCCGGGGGGACGTAGGACTGGGGGCCACCGTGGCAGGACGTTGGCACGGGGGCAAATCGTCGGGCGGCCTCCTGGAGGTCCGAGCGCTGGTGTGCGGCGGACCAGGGACTGGTAGCGTCGGGCACGAACTCGCCCAGGACGCGGAGCGGCTGGCCGTAGACGAGCTCGGCGGCGGACGCCCGGAGGTCCTCCTTGGGGGCCGTGCGGAGGCCCAAAAGGACCCACGGCAGCCGGTCGGTCCAACCGTCGTCCTGAAGGCCGGCCATGAGTGCGGCCTTCATGGAGCGGTGAAACCGCTCGCACAATCCGTTGGCTTGGGGGTGGTAGGCCGTGGTGCGGTGCAGCGTGACCCCCAACGAGCGGGCGACCGCGCCCCAAAGTTCGGACGTGAACTGTGGGCCGCGGTCGGACGAGATGTCTGCCGGTGCGCCGAAGCGCGCGACCCAGGTGGCGATGAACGCCTGCGCCACGTCGGCGGTGGTGGTGGAGGTGAGGGGCACGGCCTCCGCGATGGGGGCAGGGGACCCTCCAGGTCCACGTGGACGTGGTCGAAACGCCGTGCAGGCACGGTGAAAGGTGCTAGCGGGGCCTGGGTGTGGCGGTGGACCTTGGCCCGCTGGCAGGCCGTGCAGGCATTGGCCCAGTCGCGGACGTTCCGTCGAAGGCCGTGCCAGACGAAACGCGCCGACACCAGCTTCTGAGAAGCTTTCCGGCCCGGGTGAGAAAGGCCATGGATGGAGGCGAAGATGCGGCGCTGCCAGGAAACGGGCACGATGGGGCGAGGCTGGCCCTGGGAGACGTCGCAGAGCAGGACGGTGCTCGCGAAGGGGATGTCGGCCAGGCGGAGGCCCGTGTCCACCGCCCAGAGGGCCTGCACCGAGGTGTCGGTGGTCTGGTCGGCCGCCATGAGCGCAAAGTCAACGCCGAGGTGGACCGCGTTCGCGCTGGCCCGAGAAAGACAGTCGGCCACGGCGTTGTCTTTGCCGGCGACGTGCCGGATGTCCGTGGTGAATTCCGACACGGCGGAGAGGTGGCGCTGCTGGCGGGCCGACCACGGCTCCGTGACTTTGGCCATTGCGTAGACCAACGGCTTGTGGTCGACGAAAGCCGTGAACGGGCAGCCCTCCAAGAGGTGTCGGAAATGGCGAACGGCCAGGAATAGCCCGAGCAGCTCGCGGTCGAACGTGCTGTATTTTAACTCGTTCGGCCGGAGTTGCCGGCTGAAAAAAGCGAGTGGCTGCCAAACCCCGTCCACCCATTGTTCATGGACGGCGCCCACCGCGTAGTTGGAGGCGTCCGTAGTGAGGGTGATGGGCGCGTTGAGCACCGGGTGAGCCAGCAGCGTTGCGTCGGCGAGGGCCCGTTTTGCGCTCGCGAAGGCTGCGTCCATGGCCGTGGACCAAACGATGTCATGCTTGGCCGGCTTGCCCCGGAGGGCCTCGTAAAGGGGCCGCATGAGCTGAGCAGCGCGGGGCACGAATCGGTGATAAAAATTCACCATGCCGAGGAACTCTTGTAGGGCCTTGATGGAACGGGGACGCGGGAACGTGGTGATGGCCTCGACCTTGGTTGGCAGCGGCACGGCCCCGGTCTTGGTGATGCGGTGGCCCAAAAAGTCAACGGTCGTCGTGCCGAAGTGGCATTTGGCTGGGTTGACAATTAAGCCGTGCTCGCTGAGGCGACCGAACAATGTTCGGAGGTGGAGGAGGTGCTCGGCGCGGGACGTGCTGGCGGCGAGGATGTCGTCCAGATAGACGAAAAGAAATGGCAGGTCGCGCAGCATGCCGTCCATTAAGCGCTGGAACGCCTGGGCCACGTTCTTGAGACCAAACGGCATCCTCAAAATTCGAACAGGCCGAACGGCGTGATGACGGCCGTCTTCGGGACGTCAGCCGCCCGGACAGGTACCTGGTGGTATCCCCGTACCAGGTCAATTTTGGAAAAGATGACCCGTCCCGCCAAACGGGCGGAAAAGTCCTGGATGTGCAGGATCGGGTACCTGTCGGGGGTGGTAGCGTCATTGAGGCGGCGGTAGTCACCACACGGGCGCCATCCGCCCCCCGGCTTTGGCATGATGTGCAGTGGTGAGGCCCACGCGCTATTGGAGCGCCGCATGATGCCGAGGTGCTCCAACGTGTCGAACTCGGCCTTTGCCACGGCGAGGTTGGCCGGGTCGAGGCGGTGGGCCCTGGCGTAGACCGGCGGGCCCGTAGTGGGTATGTGGTGCTCGATCCCATGCCGCACTGCGACGGCCGAAAACGTCGGCCGCGTGAGGGCCGGGAATTCCGCGAGCAGGTGAGCGAACTCGTTCGCCGTCGGGAGGGCGCACGCCAGTTCGGTTGGCGCGGAGCTGCTCATCGTGCATGCCAGGGAGCTGAAGGTCTCGGCGTGGACAAGGCGACGTCATTTGACGTCGACCAGCAGCCCGTGCGCGCAGAGGAAGTCGGCGCCCAGCAAAGCCATGGGGACGCAGGCGGTCACAAAGGTCCACTGAAAGCGCTGGCTGCCGAAGCAGAGGGTGACGTCGCACGGGCCAAAAGTGCGTATGGCCGAGCCGTATCTCCCCCCCCCCCCACCCCCCCCAGAGTCCCACCAGAATGTTCCAAGCAATTTTTTTTTAATTTTGCAAATTTATTAAACAGACAAAACTGAAATATCACATTGACTTAAGTATTCATACCCTTTGCTATGATACTTGAAATTTAGCTCAGGTGCCTCCCATTTCTCTTGATCATCTTTGAGATGTTTCTACACCTTGATTGGCGTCCACCTGTGGTAAATTCAATTGATTGGACATGATTTGGAAAGGCACACACCTGTCTCTATAAGGTCTCACAGCTGACAATGCATATCAGAGCAGAAATCAAGCCATAATAATAATAATAATACATTTATTTTATATAGCGCTTTTCAAGAAGCCCAAAGACGCTTTGACAGAGTACAAAAAACAGGTGCAAAAAGACAAAAATAAATAGGTAAATAATCAAAGCAAAAGGAAGGAGAAGGAGGAGAGATAGTCAGGGTCATGAGGTCGACCATGAGGTCGAAGGAACTGCCTGCAGAGCTCAGAGACAGGATTGTGTCGAGGCACAGATCTGGGGAAGCCTACAAAAAAAATTCTGCTGCATTAATTGTTCCCAAGAGCACAATGGCTTCCAAAATTCTTAAATTGGAAGAAGTTTGGAACAACCAAGACTCTTCGCCAAGCTGGCCGCCCGGCCAAAGTGAACAATCGGGGGAGAAGGGCCTTGGTAAGAGAGGTGATCAAGAACCCGATGGTCACTCTGGCTGAGCTCCAGAGATCCTGTGTGGAGATGGGAGAAACTTCCAGAAGGACAACCATCACTGCAAAACTCCACCGATCTGGGCTTTATGGCAGAGTGGCCAGACGGAAGCCTCTCCTCAGTGAAAGACACATGAAAGCCCGCTTGGAGTTTGCAAAAAAGCACCTAAAGGACTCTCAGACTGTGAGAAATAAGATTCTGTGGACTGATGAAACCAAGATTGAACTGTTTGGCCTCAATTCAAAGCGTCATGTCTGGAGGAAACCAGGCACCACTCATCACCTGCCCAATACCATCCCAACGGTGAAGCATGGTGGTGGCAGCATCATGCTGTGGGGGTGTTTTTCAGCAGCAGGGACTGGGGGACTGGTCAGGGTTGAGGGAACAATGAACGGAGCAAAGTACAGAGATATCCTTAATGAAAACCTGAAACAGACCGCTCAGGACCTCAGACTGGGCCGAAGGTTCACCTTCCAACAGGACAATGACCCTAAGCACACAGTGAAGACAACGCAGGCGTGGCTTAGGGACAACTCTGTGAAGATCCCTGAGCGGCCCAGCCAGAGCCCTGAATTGAACCCAATCGAACATCTCTGGAGAGACCTGAAAATGGCTGTCCACCAACGGTCCCCATCCAACCTGACAGAGCATGAGAGGATCTGCAGAGAAGAATGGCAGAAAATCCCCAAATCCAGGTGTGCAAAGCTTATAACCAAGACCCAAGAAGACTCGAGGCTGTAATCACTGCCAAAGGTGCTTCAACTATTTACTGAGTTAAGGGTCTGAATACTTATGTGAATGTGATATTTCAGTTTTTTCTTTTTAATAAATTTGCAAAACTTTCTAAAATCCTGTTTTCTCTTTGTCATTACGGGGTATTGAGTGCAGATTGATGAGGGAAAAAATGAATTTAAACGATGAGCCTTAGATAAATGTAAAAACGGTTGATATTTCATGCATACACATCCAGACACTTGAAAACAATTGTTTTTATTTGTATCTGATGATATCAAAGATCATTTCACCTATTTTGCATTTTGCATTTTCTCACCGTCTCCGAGCTATAACGGCCGATTCAGTCCTGATGCCGAAAGAGAACGGATGGTCATTTGAAGTCATCTATTTATTACGTACGTGCAGCAGGATCGTGGTTGCGCTTAGAACATTTTGATTAAATTGAGTAAAGGAAGAGAATGAAGTATGAATTGTAGGAGAGAGAAAATAGGGAGCATAGAGTTTGCTGGAGATTAGAGCAGAGGAAGAGTAGGGAAAAGGGGGGAATGTAATGGGGGGGGGGAGGGGAGTGGGGGAGTCAAGAAGGGGAGGAGGGGTCAACCATTCCACCATATTTGCATTTGTAATAAATGGATGAGCCCTGAGGTTTATGCCTGCAATTATATCCTCCATGGAGTTTCCTTCCAGCTTGGCCTTTTTATCCAATTAGGATCCAATATGGTGCACTGTTGTGCGACACTGGTTGCAGTGCATCAGTAGGTGGTGTGTTACCGCACAATTTCCTGGCAAACAAGAAGTGTGGAATATTCTGGCTGAATGTTATTCCAGTTCCATAGCTTCTGGCTCCACTTTGGTGAAAGAGTTCATGCACTTGAAAAGTGAGTCATGACAGAGTGGAAAATTGGGGCTACATAACCGGAATTTAATATTGAAGGCCATTTCACCCCCATGGTAAAATGAAGTAGGAACATCTGAATGAAAAGCATGGAGTTCCTTCTCCCCATAAACTAAACATAAAATTCAACAAGTACACATACATTCAAAGTACACCGCCCCATGCCAAATAATTAAATATGCTGCAGCGCGGCATTGCCAGGGCGCCTCCGGCGCCCGGCAATACCGCAGTGCAGCTCATTGAGGCTGCATTGGGAGGGAGAGGTGTACACTAATTGATTGATTAATTGTATAATTAAAATCAATAAAAGATTATCACAAAATATTTTCATAATCAATTGGCCAATCGCATAACTAAACCACTAGTGCTTCATCCGAAGATGTATCTTTTAGAAATTTAATTAAATAAGTCATTTATAAAAAATTAAATAATTAATTGATTACTCAATAAATAATTAATCGATTAATCAATAAATAATTAATAGATGAAATGATTAATCAATAAATCAAAAATATCCTTGATAGCTACATCACTTGGTCACTCATGTCCAAATATTAGCTTCCCAGCTCAAAAGGTGCCTGAGATATTGGCCAAATGAGAAAGAAAATAAATAAATGATTAATAATGAAAATAAATAAATAATAATAATAATAAAATTAAATTATTAATCAATTTGGTCAGAGAACACATAAACTACCACTATTTCATCAGAATCTGTAACTTTAAAAAAAAAAAATTTTTGGTCATAAATCGAATAATTAAATAATTAATCGATTAATTGATTAATTAATAAATCAAAAATATCCTTTGCAGCCAAATCACCTGGTCATTGGCATGTCCAAATATCAGCTTCCTAACTCAAAAGGTGCCTGAGTTAATGGTCAGAAGAGAAAGGAAATTTGATTAATTAAATTAATACTTAATTAATCGCTAATAATTAAATAACTCCTAAATTTATTGATTAATCAAAAAAAAAGAATACGGTTTTGACAAAGGACTTACTCACTATTGTGCCGAAATTTCAGCTTCCTAGCTCAAAGGATGGCTGAGATATCGTCCGGACAAACAAACAAGAAAACAAACAAACAAACAAGGAAACAACCAGAGTGAAAACTGAGTACTCTCTTTCAGCGTGCGTCACTGCCGAGCCCCCTTCGGTGCCCAGCAATGACGATTTGCAATGCCTGGAGATGGCATAGGAAAGGAGCGGTGTACAATATATGAAAGACGCAGGTGCAGTGGCAATGGTAGTGTGTAGTGCAAAGAAGTGGGACGTTGAGATACTCTCAAATGTTGGAGTTATCCGAACAACTGACAACAACAACCTCAACTAAAGGTCGTCGTAGTGAGAGACACCTGTTTCAATCTAGCATGCCATCGATGGCAGAGACGTGACGGTAATATATCCCACTTCTCCTCCCGTAACACTGCCCTCCCCTCCATGCGACGAGAAGGCCGCGGATGAATAACAACCGGCTGGCAAGGCAATTGGCGAACATCTATTTCGCTTACAACATTAACCATAAATGATTCCATTGAGCAATATATAATGTTGGAAAAGGTTGAGGTTAAACAATAGAGTAACAAACGCAGTATTTGCTGTTCTTCTTCACCCCAAAAATGTTCTTCTTCACCACAAAAAGCATGTAATGGTGTAATAAAGGGAACTTTTGATGTTGACAGCAACGTTCGTTCTCTTTTTTTCCATTACAGTTCATTGTTGAATCCTGAGCGGGGAAGCTGCACAAGCAAATGTGATTTATGTGATGAAGAGGATCCTGTGTGAAGGTAATTCGCAAAGATCGATCACCAAAATAAAGGCCTGTATCCTCCACGAGGCCCTTTTTTGGCCCAGAATGTCAGGTGCAACAAGCTCTATATGAACGTGTTAACCTCCTACAATGAGGCCGCTGTGTTCTGTCTTTCAGCAAACTTGGAAATAAGATTGCACTTTGTTACATCACGACAATGTCTTTTCATCTATTACTAAAAGGAGGTCCGCCCGGCCGTCCCGCTTTATTCTAAATGGTTTCTGTTGTCTTGGAATAACAGGAAATGCTACCGTTGAAAAGCTAATAATCACTTGACTTGGAACAAAAATTTGTCCATTTAATTACAAAATGCCTGGTTTTTAAAAGCCCGTCTTTTTTTTCCTTTTTTTTTCTATACAAGATCGAGGCTCATGTAAAGAGATAACAGATCACAAAAGACAAACTGACACATAAAACATAAGATAAAGGGAGCGGGAGACAAGATTGGGAGAGAGAGGGAAGCACACTAGTACAACATGTGAGAGCAGGGACATCGGGAGATCTGTGGGAGGGAGAGGGCTTGAGAGGAGGAGGCGTGGGAAGGGGATGGAGGGGTGGGAGAGGTATAAAACACATGGACACTGCCCGAACATCCAGGAAAGAAGTCGGAATTTCCAAAAAGTGGATCTGGGGTGAATTAACTGGGGTAGAAAAGATCAAGGTTTTGGATGGGGGAAGACAAGAGATTAATTTTTTTTTTTTTTTTTTTTTTTTTGTATACAAGATCGAGGCTCGTGAAAGAGCGAAAATTAATCACACAGAAAGACAAACAGACACATAAAACAAATAACATCGGGAGCGGTAGACAAGATGGGGAGAGAGGGGGAAGGACACAAACACAACATTTGAGAGCAGGGACCGAGAGACATGGAGACATCGAGAGATCTGTGGGAGGGAGAGGGCTTTGGGGGGGAGGCATGTGAAGGGGGGAGGCATGTGAAGGGGGGGAGGCATGTGAAGGGGGGGGGTGGGAGAGGTATAAACATATGGACACTGCCAGGATTTCCAGGAAATAAGTTGGAATTTCAAACAAGGTGGATCTGGGGTGAATTAGTGGGGGTAGAAAAGATCAAGGTTATGGATGGGGGAAGATAAGAGATGGTGGTGAACAGCTGTTTTAAAGACCTGGAGGGAGGAGAGGGATTGAAGGGAGTGTGGGAGTTTGTTCCACAGGCGGGAGAAAAGAGGAATGAAAGAGTGAAGGTGAGCAGAGAGCCGAGATTTCGGCAGTTTAACCATCAGAGGGTTGCTGGCAGATCTTGTGCGACCTGTAGGAATATTTGGGGGACAGAGCACGGAGAGAGCTGGGGGAGCAAGGCCGGAGAGGAGTCGGTAGAAGACAGAAAGACCACCTACCTGCCTGCGGTGAGTGAGTGAAAGGCCCTCAGAGATAGCTTCATCGCGGGAGATTCCAATGATTTTGAAAGCTTTGGATTCAACAGCGTGAAGCCGAGCCAGGTGTGAGGCAGGAGCACCAGCCCATAGGGGAGAACAGTATTCCATTGAGCTGCGGATGAAAGCCTTGTATGTGGTGAGGAGCTCAGGTGTGCCGAGGAAGGACTTCGCACGACGGAGGATGCCCAGTCGGCGACTGGCTTTGGAGGCCAGCTTGGAAATGTGGTTTTCCCAAGAAAGATCATGGCAGATAGTGAGACCCAAAAGCTTGAGTGACAGAACTTCTTGGAGAGGATTGTTGAGAAAGTAGATGGGAGGGTTGTCCAGTCGATCTTTTCGGAGAGACATAGTAAGAGAGTGAGATTTGGCAGGATTGAAAGACATGTTCCACTTGTTTGACCAGTCTGTGATTTTGTCCAGGTCTTCAGAGAGTGAGGAGGCTGCAGACTGCCTATCTGAGGGAAGAGGAATGGAGCGGCAGAGAGTGGAGTCATCAGCAAAGAGATAGAGAGGATTTTCCAGAGAGTCAGAGAGATCATTGATAAAGACCAGAAAAAGCACAGGGCCCAGCACACTTCCTTGGGGAACTCCAGCCTGAACAGGAAGGGGAGATGAGAGAAATCCATTCAGGGCCACACGTTGACTACGACCAGAGAGGAAGTCCGCAAGCCATGCATGGAGATTTCCATGGATACCATAGGAGGAGAGTTTGGTGAGCAGAGCTGGGTGCCAGACCGTATCAAAGGCCCTTGATATGTCAAGGGAGACAGCTCTGATTTCCTGTTTGGCATTCAGGACCTCCATCCATTGTTGAGACAGCAGAAGCAGCATGTCCAGAGTAGAGTGACCTGGTCTGAAACCAAATTGATGATCAGAGATCAAGCCATTGGAGAAGAGGAAAGATTTCATATCCGAAGCAATGATGGATTCCATGACTTTGCTGATAATTGGGAGCAGGCTGATTGGTCTGTAGTTGCAAGGATCTGTTTTTGCACCTTTTTTGTGTAAAGCGGTAATGTTAGCTGATTTCCAGGATGCTGGCAGATGACCTTGAGCAAAAGATAGGGTGATGGTGGTGAACACCTGGCTTTTAGCTGAACAGCTTTTAAGGGGAACAGTTGAACAGTTTTTAAGGAATGGAAGAAGAAGAAGCAAGACTGTGTGCTTTCATGTTTCATTTCCAAGGGCAGCACGACATCAGGAACCCGTTAGAGTTTAGAATAAAGCGTGATGGCCATGGAAGGAGCACACAAAATTATATATAGTAATACTTCTCGGAACAATCAAAAATATATAATAGTACACGAAACAAAGCCATAAAGAACAACCACAACCATGATGACAACAACTATATCTGATAAAATATCCTTCTTTTTGTTGTTTCACTTCATTTTACATCCTCATTGAGACTCACAGATAGATATGCAACATTGGTTGGTAACCATAGGGTGGAGGAAATTTCTCCTTCGGAAAGGCCCTGCTTTGTGTGGCGAGAAAACCGGCGAGATTGTTGTGGTGTGTGTGTGTGTGTGTGTGTGTGTGTGTGTGTGTGTGTGTGTGTGTGTGTGTGTGTGTGTGTGTGTGTATGTCAACCTTATATTAAAATAAAGTATTAGGAGCCTTAGACCTTGTATTAAAATAAAGTATTAGGAGCCTTAGACCTTGTATTACAATAGAGCGGTACTCCATCAAGCTGCGGATGAAAGCTCAGTTGTGCGAAGGAAGGACCACACGCCGGAGGATGCCCAGCCGGCAACTGGCTTTGGAGACCAGCTTGGAAATATGGCTCTTCCAGGAAATATTTGCTGAGTAGATAGGTTAAAGGGAGTAGGTCTGCAGGTGTTAGCTAAAATTGGCCGTTTAGTAATTACTAAAGATTGCAGATCAATTAGTGCCCTCTGTTGGTTATAGGAGGAATTATTTATAATTTATCCAGGTGCGAGTGATAACTTGCCTACTCTTCATCAAAACACTGGGAATGTAACATCCACCAGACAAAGCTATAATTGTGGTCTTTAGCTTAACAACCATTTAGTGGGACAACTCACTGTGTGATACAAATATTCTGCCCGTAAAGCATCAATCTGACAGTTTTATGGTCAGGTTGGGAATCAAACCGAGACCAGATAGCTCAAGGGAAAGTGCACTACCTGCACACAGTCCTGTCAGACCCACAGCCCTGCGAGGCTCTACCTGGTTGGCTACGAGTCAACTCCTTGGCCATCTACCCCAGTCCAGGCTTTCCATTCGTCTTCGGCAATTTATCCCTGTCTTTCCCAGATTTTGGAGTCTGCTTCCCAACGTTGTCCAGTTTCACACCTCCCTTACAGTGCCTTCAGGATGGTGATGCAGCATCACCTCCCCTAATACCTCAAGTTGGTGTGAAATTTGGTTTACCCTGTATTATCAGCATCTTCAGTTATGAGCTGCTTGTTATCTATCGGTGTAATCATGATATTTCAGTCCCCCAATCCTTTTCTTAAACAGCAGTACACTTACTGTATGCACACCTATTTCTTAGTTTTGAAACACTTAACATATTTATTGCATAAGGTTATTTTATATGGCAGAGTGAGAGAGAGGGAGTTGTTTCAACCCCCAAATTACCCTTGGCCATGAAACGATAATACAACATGGAAGACCACAAGTATGGCATCCAAACAAGTGTCACCCACAGGCCACGACAATATGTATCTTTTTTTACAATGAATTGCATTGTCCTCAAATTTACTTACCTATGTGAAGTATTCCATCAACTGAAAGGTAGTGATGCACAATTGGTCGGACGTCACAATCCTTCTTACTTGCCGACACTATTTCATACAAGCGAACCTTCTTTTGTTAGGGGGGTGGATTGCTTCAGGAGCATTGTTCAATGCCTCTTTAAAGCACAATAACCTCCTTATTGCTTGCCACAAAATATTGCCGGTGTTGCTATTGATCTGCAAACGTCGCCATTTCAGGAAATTCTGAGAAACAGTCTTCATAGATATGTACGTCAGTTTAGACATTGAATTGTGGGATGACCTATTTTGAGTGTTCCCAGTATCCTTCACATTTATTTAAATTTTTCCTGAATATAACTTCGCATAACTCCAACTTATGTAGGTCTTACAGATAAAGTTGCATATTTGAATAAACATTTAAACAAGTAGAGCCACGTTCAAAGTACACCACCTCCATGCCAAATAAATAAATAAATAACATATCCTCCAGCGCATGACATTGCCGGGGTGCCTTCAGCGCCCAGCGATGCCGCAGTGCAGCACATGGAGACGAAATTGGGAGGGAGCATGTGCAATAATTGATTGATTAAATGATTAATTGCGTAATTAAAATAAATAAATAATAATTCATTTCTTAATCAATTGGCTAATACATACATAAACCACCACCATTTCATCCAAATCTGTAACCTTTTGAAAATCAAGAAATAAATCCAATAATTAATCGATGCATTGATGAATCAATTAATCAAAAATACCCTTTACAGACAAATCACTTGGTCACTGTCCTGTCTAAATATCAGCTTCCTAGCTCAAAAGGTGCCCGAGATATTGCCCAGATGAGAAAGGAAATAACTAAGTTCTTAATGAATCGATAATATTTAAGTAATTAATCAATTAATTGATTAATCAAAAAGTAAAAAAATGTATTTTTTTTTTGGCCAAAGCACTTGCTCACTATTGTGTGCAAATCTCAGCTTCCCAAGTCAAAGGATGGCTGCGATATTGCTTGGACAAACAAAAAAACAAACAAACAGTGAAAACTGAGTACTTCCTTTCGGCGTGCGTCATCGCCTGGAGATGGATTAGGAAAGGAGCAATGTACAACAACATTTGGCTCGGATGTGCACTTGATCAACCCCGTGTTTGAAATATCAACCAAGTACATGACACGTTTTGACTTCGACAGTTAATTGTGTGACTTTCTGCAATTTCAAAATTTGTTTGGACGGATAAATGGCAAAAATGTTCTGTGCATCCTTAATATGAAAACACCAAAGTTCCTCGAAAGCATAATCAGTGGCATTTGTGCAATCAAACATTTTCATGTCTCACTGTTGGCACTGGACAATGGTGATTGGTGTTCATTTAATCGAAGTTGTTTACATTTGGAAATGGTGGCCGAGACTAAAGCGCGTACTTTATGGGAAATAAATTGTTGCAGCAAAGCAAAAGGAAATTGCAAATATTGAAATGTCCTTCTCATCAAATCGGACTTTCCTTGCTGCAGTGAGAAGTTTCAAGCAACTAAAACACCCAAAGTCACTATATCATAGCGAGGCCAACTCCGGTGTGGTTTCGCTAATTCAATGTTTCTTGCCCTCCATAAGCAACACTTTTTGCAGGTATGAGAAAAACAAAATAACACAACAGAAGAGCTGGCAGAAAATAATTAAAACGGGTCCTGATCTTGAAGAAGCGTTATGTATGATATGTTGTGATGAACCAAGATGTGTCATGTCTGGGGAACATTTTCAACTCAGAAACTGAAATATTCAAATGGACGAAGAAATTATCATCCAGGTCAGTTTTACCTTTCTCCAGTCAATGGGCAAATCAAATGGGAAAATCAAATCAATTTTATGGTTTTTTTTTTAAATTTCATGAGGTCTGATAAAAATCCTATGAAAATCTTATTAGACTTCATGACAGTTGATGCCTCGGAGGGAGCAATTGGGATATGATATTTTTTAAATATCATGACAATCTCATTAAAATTTATATAAGGGTTAATAATTTTCAGTCAAATAAATCACAGAACTAGAGGCAGGAATGACATCTTGGTTTCATAATGTTCTCATGTTCCAGCCGGCGAAGTAAACGTCCATGACATTACATTTGGTTGAAAAAGGGTATCTGCAGGCGACATGTTTTTGACTAATAGGGTCTTGGAGGCTTTAGAAAATGGTCGTTTCACAAAGCTGCAGGGCCGTCGACACAACTCGCGGACGTTTGACTGACAACCACCCTTAGTTATGTGCCAGTTGTTTGTATCTTCATTGGATGGGTTGTTATAGCATGTCGGCAATCCAGTAAATTTATTTCCTTGGGGCCTTCGATGCCTTGTGGTGAGGCACGTCAAACCATTTGTTAAAAGATGCTCGAAAATGACCAAAGGAGTTTCTCATTTTCATTCACTGGATTGTTTTTATTACACATACAGGGTGGCTCCATGAAATGGTGACATTACTGTTTCTTCATATATTGCTAAGCAATGATTTTTGGTTTTGCTAAGAAATGATTGTTGGTAGTGCTAAGCAATGATAATCAGTGTTGCAAAGCAATTATTGTCAGTGTTACTAAGCAATGACTTCGGTGTTGCTAAGCAATGATTGTTGGTATTGCTAAGCAATGATAAATCAGTGTTGCAAAGCAATGATGGTCAGTGTTACTAAGCAATGACTTTGGCGTTGCGAGGCAATGATTGTTGGTGTTGCTAAGCAATGATTGTTGGTGATTCTAAGCAATGATTGTTGGTGATGCTAAGCAATGATTGTTGGTGATGCTAAGCAATGATTTTTTGCTGTTGCTAAGCAATGATTTTTTTGGTGTTGCTAAGCAAAGATTGTTGGTGTTGCTAAGCAATTATTTTTGGTGATGCTAAGCAATGATTCTTGGTGTTGTTAAGCAATGATTGTCGGTGTTGCTAAGCAATGATTGTCAGTGTTGCTAAGCAATGATTGTCAGCGTTGCTAAGCACTGATTGTCAGTGTTGCTAAGCAATGATTGTCGGTGTTGCTAAGCAATGATTGTTGGTGATTCTAAGCAATGATTGTTGGTGATGCTAAGCAATGATTTTTTGCTGTTGCTGAGCAATGATTTTTTTGGTGTTGCTAAGCAAAGATTGTTGGTGTTGCTAAGCAATGATTTTTGGTGTTGTTAAGCAATGATTGTCGGTGTTGCTAAGCAATGATTGTCAGTGTTGCTAAGCACTGATTGTCAGTGTTTCTGAGCAATGATTGTCTGTGTTGCTAAGCAATGATTGTCAGTGCTGCTAAGCAGTGATTGTCAGTGTTTCTGAGCAATGATTTTTGGTGTTGCTCAGCAATGATTTTTGGTGTTGCTAAGTAATGATTGTTGGTGTTGTTGGCAATGATTGTCAGTGTTGCTAAGCAATGATTGTCAGTGTTGCTAAAAAATGATTGTCAGTGTTGCAAAGCACTGATTGTCAGTGTTGCTAAGCAATGATTGTCAGTGTTGCTAAGCAATGATTTTTCCTGTTGCTAAGCAATGATTTTTGGTGTTGCGAAGCAATGATTTTTGGTGTTGCAAAGCAATGATTGTTGGTATTGGTAAGCAATGATTGTCAATGTTGCTAAGCAATGATTGTCAGTGTTGTGAAGCAATGATTGTCGGTGTTGCTAAGAAATGATTGTTGGTGTTGCTAAGCAATGATTGTTGGTGTTGCTAAGCAATGATTGTCAGTGTTGCTAAGCAATGATTTGTGGTGTTTCTAAGCACTGATTGTTGGTGTTGCTAAGCAATGATTGTCAGTGTTGCTAAGCAAGGATTGTCAGTGTTGCTAAGCAATGATTGTCAGTGTTGCTAAGCAATGATTGTTGGTATTGCTAAGCAATGATCTTTAGTATTGCAATGCAATGATTGTCAGTGTGCTATACAATGATTGTCAGTGTTGCTAAGCACTTATTGTCAGTGTTGCTAAGCAATGATTGTTGGTGTTGCGAAGAAATGATTCTTAGTATTGCTAAGCAATGACGTCAGTGTTTCTAACAATGATTGTCAGTGTTGGTAAGCAATGATTTTTGTTGTTTCTAAGCAATGATTGTCAGTGTTGCTAAGCAATGATTGTCGGTGTTTCTAAGAAATGATTGTTGGTATTGCTAAGCAATGACGTTGGTGTTTCTAACAATGATTGTCAGTGTTGCTAAGCAATGATTGTTGTTGTTGCTAAGCAATGACTTCGGTGTTGCTAAGCAATGATTTTTGTTGTTTCTAAGCAATGATTGTCAGTGTTGCTAAGCACTGATTGTCAGTGTTGCTTAGCAAGGATTGTCAGTGTTGCTAAGCAATGACTTTGGTGTTGCTGAGCAATGATTTTTGTTGTTTCTAAGCAATGATTGTCAGTGTTGCTAAGCACTGATTGTCAGTTGCTAAGCAATGATTGTCGGTGTTGCTAAGCAATGATTGTTGGTGTTGCTAAGCAATGATTGTTGGTGTTGCTTAGAAATGATTGTTGGTATTGCTAAGCAATGACGTCGGTGTTTCTAAGCAATGTTTGTCAGTGTTGTGAAGCACTGATTGTCGGTGTTGCTAAGCAATGATTGTCGGTTTTGCTAAGCACTGATTGTCGGTGTTGCTAAGCAATGATTGTCAGTGTTGCTAAGCAATGATTGTTGGTGTTGCTAAGCAATGATTGTCAGTGTTGCTAAGCAATGATTGTTGGTGTTGCTGAGAAATGATTGTTGGTGTTGCTAAGCAATGACTTCGGTGTTGCTAAGCAACGATATTTTTGTTGCTAAGCAATGATTTGTCAGTGTTCCTAAGCAAGGATTGCCAGTGTTGCTAAGCAATGATTGTCAGTGTTGCTAAGCAATGATTGTTGGTGTTGCTGAGCAATGATTGTTGGTGTTGCTAAGCAATGATTGTCAGTGTTGCTAAGCAAGGATTGTCAGTGTTGCTAAGCAATGATTGTCAGTGTTGCTAGGCAATGATTGTCAGTGTTGCTAAGCAATGATTGTCAGTGTTGCTAAGCAATGATTGTTGGTGTTGCTTAGAAATGATTGTTGGTGTTGCTAAGCAAAGATCTTCAGTGTTTCTAAGCAATGAATTTCAGTGTTGCTAAGCAATGATTGTCGGTGTTGCTAAGCAATGATTGTTGGTGTTGCTAAGCAATGATTGTCGGTGTTGCTAAGCAATGATTGTTGGTGTTGCTAAGCAATGATTGTTGGTGTTGCTAAGCAATGATTGTTGGTGTTGCTAAGCAATGATTGTTGGTGTTGCTAAGCAATGATTGTCAGTGTTGCTAAGCAATGATTGTTGGTGTTGCTAAGAAATTATTGTTGGTATTGCTAAGCAATTACTTCGTTGTTGCTAAGCAATGATTTTTGATGTTGCTAAGCAATGATTGTCAGTGTTCCTAAGCAAGGATTGCCAGTGTTGCTAAGCAATGATTGTCAGTGTTGCTAAGCAATGATTGTTGGTGTTGCTGAGCAATTATTGTTGGTGTTGCTAAGCAATGATTGTTGGTGTTGCTAAGCAATGATTGTCAGTGTTGCTAAGCAAGGATAGTCAGTGTTGCTAAGCAATGATTGTCAGTGTTGCTAGGCAATGATTGTCAGTGTTGCTAAGCAATGATTGTCAGTGTTGCTAAGCAATGATTGTTGGGGTTGCTAAGCAATGATTGTCAGTGTTGCTAAGCAATGATTGTCAGTGTTGCTAAGCAATGATTGTCAGTGTTGCTAAGCAATGATTGTCAGTGTTGCTAAGCAATGATTGTCAGTGTTGCTAAGCAATGATTGTCAGTGTTGCTAAGCAATGATTGTCAGTGTTGCTAAGCAATGATTGTCAGTGTTACTAAGCAATGATTGTCAGTGTTGCTAAGCAGTGATTGTCAGTATTGCAAAGCAATGATTGTCAGTGTTGCTAAGCAATGATTGTCAGTGTTGCTAAGCAATGATTGTCAGTGTTGTTAAGCAATGATTGTCAGTGTTGCTAAGCAGTGATTGTCAGTATTGCAAAGCAATGATTGTCAGTGTTGCTCGGCAAGATTGTCAGAGCAATACATTAGATCATATACATAAAGAGCTTCTTGTCCAAAATAGATATTTAGTAAATCTTTGGACATGGAGATTAAAAGTCGTTGATCGACTTAAGAAAACAGCAACGGAAGTGTTATTTTGACTCTTTGAAGCTTGCTTTTGGACAAAATGGACACCGTGCACAAGCACGACTAACTCTTCAATTTCGTAGAGAATTTGCATAGAGTGACGGCATGATGGAACCAAATATGTCTCGGGCAACTTTCAGCGTGCACACCAACGGAACGATTGGAGCACTTCGACCTGCACTGAATCCGTGTTGGCAAATCAAGCAGAAAGGCAAAACAACAATTTGGGACATTTGAAGAGTCAAGCCATTACACGAAGGCCAAAAACCTCTCATTGAGCTGAGGATGACAGCTGTGCTAAGGGTGAAATCAATCTCGGAGGACTTGTGTGGAAGAAAAGCGAATGATCTCATCAGTCGAGCAAATGATGGACACTGAATAGGTTGTTCATGAATGAATATCCATAGAATGTCACAATATGAGTGATACATTTGTATTTTATATATATTAAAGATTTTCACTTGCATTCGTAATTGTATCACTACATGAGCCACCTTGTACTTTGATAAAGAACAAGCATGACTATTACAAACAGATCCACCTATTCAGTCTATTTTTACCTGCACCACCTTCAAAGGTGGAAGGAAGTTATGTTTTCACCCCTCTTTGTCTGTTTGTTTGTGAGCAGGATATCTCAAAACATTAAGGATAGATTCGGACAAAATTTGGTGGACAGGTTGGGTGCGTGACAAGGACGAATTTATTAGATTTTGGTGAAGATCCGGATACTATATATTTTTTAAGTGATTCTTCACCATTGAGAGATCTATAAGGCGAAAAACGATATATTCCGCCAGGTGGATGTATGCGCTCTACCGAGTTCTGTTCTAGTTTCTTTTTAGCCGCGTCGCAGACGCTGCTCATAGAGTGCCCTCTGCTGTGTTCTTGTTCTTGTTCTTGTTCTTCTTCTTGTTCTTGTTGTTCTTGCAGAGAAGACAAAACCTCAAAGCTCCACCCATTCTGGGAACCATAGCTCCACCCATTGTGGGAGTGGCTTCATATAAACAAATATCCACCATTTTATTAACTCGCATAGCTTTGAGGCCTGTTTTGTAGGCCCGTGGTGTCTTGCTCTCTCACACAGTTTTCTTTCAAATCAAATTCGATATATCATTTCATTTTTCACAGTCGCTAACATAGTTTTAGACTCGGTTGAAAAAAAACGTGAAGAAAATCCGATGAAAGTTGCCCTTTATAGAACGAAATGAATTCTCAAAGGCCTGTAACTTCAAGTCCATTGAGATTTTTTTTTTTTAATCGCGGCATGGTCAGTCATACACCGCCCGAAATAAGAGACGGGAAAATGCCGAGATATATATATTTTGTTTAAATCGCGGCATGGTCAGTCATACACCGCCCGAAATAACAGACGGGAAAATGTCGAGATATATATATTTTGTTTAAATCGCAGCATGGTCAGTCATACACCGCCTGAAATAACAGACGGGAAAATGCCGAGATATATTAAAAATTCGTCGCCACACACGGGAAATTGCCGAGATATATTTTCACTTTGCACAAAAATAACATCAAGTAATCGAATCAATAGGAATGTCCTGTGCCTATAACATCGACTTTATAGGCATAGCTGCATCTAGGCATTGTGTAACATCGACGCGGCTTTTGTTTTAATTAAAACTTTTTGTACTTGTTTCTGATAGATTGGTTGATTTGAAATAATAACTTCAGTCCTATTACTATTCGAAATGAATCAATTGAAATGCAGGTGGAGTGGAGGAAGGTGTGGAGCGTGGGAGGGGTGTTCATTTAAGTTATCAGACATTAGTTAAAGTACCTTGATGTAAAAATTTGAGATATAATTGGAATTTCCTACATTCAAACCACAGCTGGTTTCTCAACGACTGATTTTTCTCCACCTAATGGAAGTTTTCTTTGCTTTCAATGAAGTTTTGAACTCATTCGACTCTTTAAATGATCATCAAACTACTCAGAGAATATTTCACTGCCACCCTAAGTCTCCTTGGTCTATCTTATTGAAATTTGAATTGTCACATGACCAGTCACATGATGCTTGCTTTGCAGGAAAATTGATTCAAGGATGGAGATATGGTGTTTTGATTAAAAAATTACCATGATGTTGGCTTTGTGAAAGGACAGAGAAAAATTTAACTATCCTTGGATTTATACATAATCTACAGACCTTGGAAGTAAGAATTGCAATAAATAACGGCGCATTTTTGTTTTGCTTTTCGCAAGAGGTTTCATGGCTTACATGAGATCAGTCACACAAATCACGCACACACATGCAGTCCGGATAACACAGGGCCTGGCTACAGACAAAAACAGCCGTTGACCTTGGGGAAAGGGATATATCTTCCCCCCACCATACTGGGTACTGGTGAGACTATTTTGTGACTGAGATTTCTGTCTACGGAAGGCAATTAAGGAAATATTTGCCCCACCTCCCACCACCCCCCACCCCTCTATCCCCAATACATGAGGTGCAACCCATTGAGTTTGACCATGCTCTAACCTCTAAATGTTGACCATCAAACAAGGATGCAACACATACAAATTTTTTAAAAGTTTTTGATATGATTCGGTGAGGGCCACAATCCTTCTGCAATGACATACCAAGGGGCACGAACATTATTTTTCCAAAAGATGGTCCCAGGTTGTCTGAAAAACAGCAAAAACCAGGGTAAGATAAAAAAAAAAAAAAGGATTTTGGGCCAGAAAGTCTATTTGTATAGATGTTACACTCCTATGGCCGAGGAGGAGACCCAGGCTCCTTATCCACCACCTTTGTTGTGCTCCTACGCAGACCAGCCTTGATGGAATGAAAAATCACAGAATGCACAATGCCCTTGGGTTCTTCTTGAGAATTATAATGGAAATCCGTGGAGAGTATATTGTTGCAAAGTTGATTCCTGGCCCAAACTAGTCCTTCAATATTTTTGATATCAAAGAGAAGCACAGATGAAGAAGAATGTTTATTATGAATTTATCAAATTTGAGATTATTATAAAGCAATCTATAATTGTGAGATTTCTGCAGCCTCTGTGTTGGGTTCACGATCATGTTCCATATAATTGAATATTTTTTATTTTCCATAATTAGAGGATTATTTTTTCTATCGTGTTTTATTCATATAAATATACAAGCTGTGCTTTGTCCCCCTGTCCCCCTGTGCCTCGGTCCCCCTGTGCTTTGTCCCCCAAATATTCCTACAGGTCGCACAAGATCTGCCAGCAACCCTCTGATGGTTAAACTGCCGAAATCTCGGCTCTCTGCTCACCTTCACTCTTTCATTCCTCCTTTCTCCCACCTCTGGAACTCCCACACTCCCTTCAATCCCACTCCACCCTCCAGGTCTTTAAAACAGCTGTTCACCACCATCTCTTATCTTTCCCCATCCAAAACCTTCATCTTTTCTACCCCCACTAATTCACCCCAGATCCACCTTGTTTGAAATTCCAACTTCTTTCCTGGAAGTCCTGGCAGTGCCCATATGTTTTATACCTCTCCCCCCCCCCCCTCCCCATGCCTCCCCTCACCCCAAAGCCCTCTCCCTCCCACAGATCTCTCGATGTCCCTGCTCTCAGATGTTGTGTTTGTGTTCCTTCCCCTCTCGCCCCATCTTGTCTACCGCCCCCCATGTTATATGTTTTATGTGTCGGTTTGTCTTTCTGTGTGATTAATGTTAGCTCTTTCACGAGCCTCGATCTTGTATACAAAAAAGAAAGAAAAAAAAAGCAGGGGTACCCTGCATTCCCCGGTGTGGTCTAATCCTGATGGAATTTGGAAGAAATCAAATTTTTTGATTTTTTATTTTTGTGGGAGGTTGAAAGACTTCCCTTCACCGACGAAGGAATGGGGTCAGTGATAATTTAATAAGGGATTTAAAAATATCCCCCCCAAAAAAAATCCAACTTTTATTTTCCCCTAAACCAGTCCCCGGCACGAACTGATTTAATAATAAAAAAATCCA
This sequence comes from Myxine glutinosa, assembly GCF_964187855.1. NCBI lineage: Eukaryota > Metazoa > Chordata > Myxini > Myxiniformes > Myxinidae > Myxine > Myxine glutinosa. The sequence continues at coordinate 16,043,901 of NC_136263.1, forward strand.
TAATTAGAGGATTCTTTTCTCTATTGTGTTTTATTCGTATAAATAAACAAGCAGGGGTACCCTGCATTCCCCGGTGTGGTTCTAATCCTGATGGAATTTGGAGGAAATCAAATTTTGGGGGGGGTTTCTTTTTTGTGGGGGGCTGAAAGACTTCCCGACACACACAAAGGAATGGGGTCAGTGATAATTTAATTAGGGATTAAAAATATATCCAAAAAAAATCCAACTTTTTTTTCCCCTAAACCAGTCCCCGGCACTAACTGATTTAATTTAAAATTTAAAAATCCATAATCTTTTCTCTGTTGATCAGTGACAAGAAAGCTCAATTTAATCCATTTCAAATTCAGGCTGAACACAAGAAAATGTGAAAAAGTCATGGGGTGTGAATACTTTCTGAAGGCACTGCATCACTGTAATGGGGTGATACAACAACCGTTTGTGTAATGAGCTAGTAATAATAACAACAACAAGAACAACAACAATAAAGAGTAAGAAGAGAAAGAAGCTTCATTATTCCTTTATGTAGAACTAGCAGAAGTACCCGGCATTGCCGGGCGGGGAAGAGGATGGGTGGGGATGGAGGGGGTGGAGGGGGTGGAGGGGGGAAGGGGGGGGTAAGGGGCAGAGAGCGGGAGGGGAGAGGGGGAAGGGGAGGGGGGAAGGGGAGGGGAGGGTGGAGGGGGGTAGGCAGGAGAGGAGGGGGGTTCATATATATGCTGGTGGGAGAATGTGGCGTTCACGGGTTCTGAGTTAATTGTGATGCCGATCAGTAAGAAGAAGAAGCCATACTACCAAAGTCGTGCACTTCTGGAATTGTTTGATTTATTTGTATTCAAATGTCTGGTGATTGTTTTGTATTTATTTATGCGAACGTGTACTTGTATATAACTGTTATTAATTGTAAAAGGCTCCAGCACTATCGTGCGATTTTTTTTTAAACTCCAAAAAAACGAACTTTTTTTTTAAATTTATTTATTTTTTGCCTAAAACACTCCCAGGCACTCACTGATGAACCCCTGAAAGTTTGACGAAGATACGTTCATCCATATCTGAGAAAAATGGCGACACAGACAGACAGACAAACATCTCTCTTATAGTATAGATTCGATTATGTAATCTCACATTGTGGGTGTATCTATCGAGTAGGAGCGACAGTGATTCGGTTCACTTTTTAGCAATCCTGTTTTGTTTTTTTTTAGCAATCCTGCAGGGGTTGTGTTTAGCAATCCTGTTTTTTTATCAATCCTGTTTTTTTTCATCAATCCTGTTGTTATTTTTTAGCAATCCTGTTTTTTTTTTTAGAAATCCTGTTTTTTCTGTCAATCCTGTTTTTTTATCAATCCTGTTTTTTTTAGAAATCCTGCTTTTTTTTTAGCAATCCTGCAGAGGTTCAGTTTTTAGCAATCCTGTTTTTTTTCATCAATCCTGTTTTTTTTTTTTAGCAATCCTGTTTTTTTATCAATCCTGTTTTTTTATCAATCCTGTTTTTTTTTAGCAATCATGCTTTTTTTATTTTTTTTTAGCAATCCTGCAGGGGTTCAGTTTTTAGCAATCCTGTTTTTTTATCAATCCTGTTTTTTTTTAGCAATCCTGCTTTTTTTTTAAAGCAATCCTGCAGGGGTTCAGTTTTTAGCAATCCTGTTTTTTTTATCAATCCTGTTTTTTCATCAATCCTGTTTTTATTTTTTACAATCCTGTTTTTTTATCAATCCTGTTTTTTTATCAATCCTGTTTTTTTTTTAGCAATCCTGTTTTTTTATCAATCCTGTTTTTTTATCAACTTTTTTTTTATCAATCCTGTTTTTTTTTAGCAATCCTGCTTTTTTTTTAGCAATCCTGCAGGGGTTCAGTTTTTAGCAATCCTGTTTTTTTATCAATCCTTTTTTTTAATCAATCTTGTTTTTTTGTAGCAATCCTGTTTTTTTATCAATCCTGTTTTTTTGTAGCAATCCTGTTTTTTTTTAGAAATCCTGCAGGGGTTCAGTTTTTAGCAATCCTGTTTTTTTTATCCATCCTGTTTTTTTAATCAATCTTGTTTTTTTGTAGCAATCCTGTTTTTTTTATCAATCCTGTTTTTTTATCAATCCTGTTTTTTTATCAATCCTGTTTTTTTTTAGCAATCCTGTTTTTTTATCAATCCTGTTTTTTTATCAACTTTTTTTTATCAATCCTGTTTTTTTTTTGCAATTCTGCTTTTTTTTTAGCAATCCTGCAGGGGTTCAGTTTTTAGCAATCCTGTTTTTTTATCAATCCTTTTTTTTAATCAATCTTGTTTTTTTGTAGCAATCCTGTTTTTTTATCAATCCTGTTTTTTTGTAGCAATCCTGTTTTTTTTTAGAAATCCTGCAGGGGTTCAGTTTTTAGCAATCCTGTTTTTTTTATCCATCCTGTTTTTTTAATCAATCTTGTTTTTTTGTAGCAATCCTGTTTTTTTTATCAATCCTGTTTTTTTATCAATCCTGTTTTTTTATCAATCCTGTTTTTTTTTTAGCAATCCTGTTTTTTTATCAATCCTGTTTTTTTATCAACTTTTTTTTATCAATCCTGTTTTTTTTTTGCAATCCTGCTTTTTTTTTAGCAATCCTGCAGGGGTTCAGTTTTTAGCAATCCTGTTTTTTTATCAATCCTTTTTTTTAATCAATCTTGTTTTTTTGTAGCAATCCTGTTTTTTTATCAATCCTGTTTTTTTGTAGCAATCCTGTTTTTTTTTAGAAATCCTGCAGGGGTTCAGTTTTTAGCAATCCTGTTTTTTTTATCCATCCTGTTTTTTTAATCAATCTTGTTTTTTTGTAGCAATCCTGTTTTTTTTATCAATCCTGTTTTTTTGTAGCAATCCTGTTTTTTTTTAGAAATCCTGCAGGGGTTCAGTTTTTATCAATCCTGTTTTTTATCAATCCTGTTTTTTATTTATCAATCCTGTTTTTTTATAAATCGTTGTTTTTTTTAGCAATCCTGCTTCTTTTTTTTTGCAATCCTGCAGGGGTTCAGTTTTTATCAATCCTGTTTTTTTATCAATCTTGTTTTTTTGTAGCAATCCTGTTTTTTTTATCAATCCTGTTTTTTTGTAGCAATCCTGTTTTTTTTTAGAAATCCTGCAGGGGTTCAGTTTTTATCAATCCTGTTTTTTATCAATCCTGTTTTTTATTTATCAATCCTGTTTTTTTATAAATCGTTGTTTTTTTTAGCAATCCTGCTTCTTTTTTTTTGCAATCCTGCAGGGGTTCAGTTTTTATCAATCCTGTTTTTTTTATCAATCCTGTTTTTTTGTAGCAATCCTGTTTTTTTTTTGCAATCCCCCCTGCAGGAGTTGTTTTTATCAATCCTGTTTTTTTATCAATCCTGTTTTTTTGTAGCAATCCTGTTTTTTTTTTTGCAATCCTGCAGGGGTTCAGTTTTTAGCAATCCTGTTTTTTTATCAATCCTGTTTTTTTATCAATCCTGTTTTTTTATCAATCCTGTTTTTTTGTAGCAATCCTGTTTTTTTTTAGAAATCCTGCAGTGGTTAAGTTTTTAGCAACCCCGCAATATGTTATGATGTATCTGCAAAATAATAAATTAATTAAAAATCCTTCCACTGCGTACAACCATTACACCATAAGGCCCAAAAATGAAATGCATCGTTCGATAAGGTTAAGTACAAAGGCTGGATTGTCGTACCGCTTGTCTTCCCAGTTAGGACACGGACGTTGGCGGGCCGACGTCTGTGCGCTGGCTGGGTCACGAAGGGAGCAGGAATTTGGAATTTTGACAGTATGCCCAATCAGCGAAAATTAATTGGTTGGACCTTCTTTGTCCACTAGCACCCGATGCTGGCACGCGGGTCCTCTGGCTTGTCGTCCGTGCGATGGATGGCGCGCGCACCGATGCCACGTCCTGCATGCCAAGCACCAGGGTGGCAGTTTAAATCTGGGTCGACATTCAAACACAGCCTGTGTGCATACAGTCAAACCAGACAAAAGCCAGACCAAATCAGTCGAACCCAGACTCAACGGCGAGTGTGCATACCTCTAGCATATCCTGCCTGACCGGATATGAAGATATGAAGAGCAGGATATGAAGAGAAGATAAATATGTTACAAAATAACAGCTTTTCAAATCTCGCAGGTAAACAGATGCTCAATCATGTGTGATTGTGGCATTCTGTACTCTCGTTAACAGGTGTTTACATCGAAATGGTCAATCGGGTGTGGACCCACGGTGGTCACCTCATGAAACAAACAGTTACTGGGGAGATTTAATGACACTATTATCATCACAATGCTTTAGGCTTTTTTAATAATGGAAAAGGGCTGACAATATGACTTTTTATTACAATGGGGGATTTCTGTGCTAATAAGGCAGAACAGGAACAATTGTTTATACATCGCTCAATTCACTAAGGGATTTCTGCTCAAATTAAATCCAGCACAAAATGCAGCAATTTAATGTTTATTGGCATCTTATGTGAATTTTGCACTTGCTAAAGCACATTCCCTAGGAGACTTATGGAAAAGGATGTATCACACTGCTATGTCGCACCAATTACATAAGGGTACGCATGAATGAGTAAAACAACAGAAAATCATTCCAATGCATAATTATATTTCTTTTGAATTACACAAGATTATATGCTTGATTGTATTTATTTCTATTGATCGAGGACTCAAAGTGGAGCTTCTACAGAGATCACATGTAGGACAAGGACATCGGTAGACATTAGCATTCTTCAATGTGAACTGGAACAGCACTTGGAAGACAGGATACCTCCGCCAGGCTGAACATTTCACCTTTTGTATCCCACTAATAGGCCGGATCTGGATTCCGACCTGAACCAAAATCGAATCGGCTTGTTTTTGTCACCTAACCAACTCATCCACCAAGTTTTGTCATAATCCGTCCACAAGTTTTTGAAATATCGTGCTATAGATCGTTTTTGGCCCTTTCACTCAATGGTGAAGAATCACATAGTAATTTAAAAAATTCTCATATCCGGATCCGTATTCGGATCTTCACCAAAATCGAATCTGTTCGTCCGTGTCACACACACAACTTGTCCACCAAGTTTCGTTCAAATCCGTCCACAACTTTTTGAGATATCCTGCTATGTATCGTTTTTGGCCTTATCTCTCAAGGGTGAAGATTCACTTTAAAAATTATCGGATCCAGATCCGCATCTTCACCAAAATCTAATAATTTCGGCCTCGTCACATACCCAACATCTCCACCAAATTTCAACCTAATTCGTCCACAACTTTTTGACATATCCTGTTCACAAACAAACAACCAAGAAATATGTCGTGCATAGCACAATAGTTGCGAAATCCCTAAAATAATCTTGACCTTTGGCATATGTTGACTTCAAAAATACTTGGTGGTTGAATTCAGTGATCTGAAATGCAAATCCTCTTCAAATTTCAAGTCAATTGGATGAAAATTGAGGATTTTATAAATTTGGCCTATGTTGACCTTTTGGCCTATGTTGACCTCAATAATATTTGGTGGTTGAATTCAGTGACCAGATATGCAAGTCCTCCTCAAATTTCAAGTCAATTGGATGAAAATTGACGATTTTAGAAATTTGGCCTATGTTGACCTTTCAACCTCAAAATCAATAGGCTTCCTTCCTTATGACCAACTCTGTCATTGGTGAAGGTTCGTAAAGATCCGTTTAAAATTGTGACCTGTAGGAGATTGACAAACAAACAAACAGACAAACAGAATAACACACAAGACCAAACAATATACTTGGAAAAATCCTCAATTTTCACAAGTAACAAACAAGAAAGTCGTTGTGCAGAGCACGATACTTTACAAATCCACTCCCCACCCCTCCCCCCCCCCCCAAAAAAAAAATTGCCATGGATACATCAAATTGTCTGTTTCATTAAGATTCAAATTAACTATCTTAATCAATGCTCAGGTCAATCGGATGAAAATTTACGATTTTAGAAATTTGACCTTGATTTGACATTTGACCTTTTGATCTCAATAAATAGTTGTTTTCCCAACTCAGTGAGGCACTATGCAATTGCTGTTTAATTTTCAAGTCAATAGGAGGAAAAGTGACGATTTTAGAAATCTGACCTTGATTTGACCTTTGACCTTTTGACCTCAATAAATAGTGGTTTCCCAACTCCATGAGGCACTATGCAATTGCTGTTTAATTTTCAAGTTAATCAGAGGAAAAGTGATGATTTTCTCAGATGAAAATTGATGATTTTAAAAGTTTGACCTTGAGTTGACCTTTTGACCTTTTGACCTCAAAAAAACGTTAGTTTCACAATTCAGCGCCCCAATATGCATTTCCTGTTCAGCTTTCAAGTCAATCGGAAGAAAAATGCCGATTTTTGGAATTTGACCTCAGAATGACCTTTGACCTCAAAATCAATAGGCTTCTCAGTTGTGACCGTTTCTGCAACTCGGTGAAATTTAATGATGATCAGTTTAGAATTGTGACCTGCAGGCGATCGACAATCAGACAAACAGAAAGACAGACAGACAGGGGTGAAAACACAAGTTCCATCAACCTTCGGTGGCGGAGGGAATTCCAGGAATGACAAGATGGCCGAGAGTTCACACACTCACCTCGGATGCACATCAACCTGGAGGTCCCATCTTCCAGCACGAGTTGGTGTGCGCTAAATATCCCACGGTCTCTTTCGCAAAGAGTAAGAGTTATCGCCGGCATCCTGAACATTGACAAAACTCTTTGGTCCTGATTAGGCTGTGGAGTGGGATATGAAGTAAGCAGCCAGGTACATACAGATCAAAGACAAAAAGGTATTCGGTCGAAATGTTGCTTTAATAGGTCGAAATGACTGCATTTCAAAGTTGGCACGAGTCCACAATGTGTTGGGGTGAAGGTGGAAGGGTCGACATTTGGCCCACAATTAATAAGCACTTTTTTCTTTGTACAGGTAAGTCAAATCCATTTTTCAGGATACTTGGACAACGAAGCGTGTTGTAGCATTGAGCATAAGAAAGGCAAAGAGGATAATGTGAAAGCAATTCCCCTCTTCTCTGTGACGTCACAATACGTGCACCTGCAAGCTATCGACGAAGAGTCAAGAACCCTTGGCGAAGCTCGAGAAAAACGCGCGAATGATGGACAGGTCGCAGAGTCGTGCGCGTCGCCATGCTCTGGGTTATCAAACACAAGGCTCGTGATTTTGAACCCGCGCGGAACCAATAAATGTCGTTACAGAAGCTTGTCGAGCACCTTGCAGGAGCAGGTGTATGCGGACCGAGCTTTGTGATGTTCTCCCAGTTTGCTTTGGCCAAACAGCTAGAATGGCCCACGGTTTACAGCTCTTTGTCATTTCCGCTGCCTCGTATTGGATTTTGGGAGAGGTTTTGTTGTTTTTAAATGAAGGAGCCACGCACCGGCTTGATAAGGTCGAAAGAGGCAGGTAAGCCGAGGCCTGGTCGATTGTTTGAACTGCCAAAGCAATGTGTTTGGCACCTGGCCACTACTGCGTGCAATGCACGGTGGGCACTGGGCACACCTGTGGGTGATGCTCTCCGGCTAACAAAAGCTTTAATAAAAGGAGGATTAGCTTTCATTTTGAATGAGAGCTGTGCGCAAAGTTCTGCGGATAAATGTACCTTTCCCTCATTGCAATATCAGGTAGCAATATCCGGTTTTAGCGAGGTATGATATTGGAATCCGAGGCAGGGAAATAATCTTCGGCCTATATTGTGAATGTGACAAATATGCAAATATCATAAGCCAATTAATGCTTCTACTAATTATAATTGTTATGGAATATTTCATTGCATATCTGGAAGCAGGTTCGGTGGGTCAAACGTTCATTCATTTAGAGTTTGGGTTTTTGGGTGATTCTACGATATAAGAGAGATGTTGGTCTGTCTGTATCTGTCCGTCTGTCTGTGTGTCGCCATTTTTCTCAGAGATGGCTGAACGGATCTTCGTCAAACTTTCAGGGGTTCATCAGTGAGTGCCTGGGAGTGTTTTAGGCAATAAATAAATAAATTGAAAGAAAAAAGTTCGTTTTTTTTGGAGTTAAAAAAAAAATCGCACGATAGTGCTGGAGCCTTTTTAATTTAATGACAGTTATATACAAGTACACGTTCGCATAAATAAATACAAAACAATCACCAGCCATTTGAATACAAATAAATCAAACAATTCCGGAAGTGCACGAATTTGGTAGTACGGCTTCTTCTTCTTACTGATCGGCATCACACTTAACTCAGAACCCGTGCTGAACGCCACATTCACCCAACAGCATATATATGAACCCCCCTCCTCTCCTGCCTACCCCCCTCCACCCTCCCCTCCCCTTCCCCTCTCCCCTCCCCCTCTCTGCCCCTTACACCCCCTTGCCCCCATCCACCCCCCACCCATCCTCTTCCCCGCCCGGCAATGCCGGGTACTTCTGCTAGTTCTTCATAAAGGAATAATGAAGCTTCTTTCTCTTCTTACTCTTTATTGTTGTTGTTCTTGTTGTTGTTATTATTACTAGCTCATTACACAAACGGTTGTTGTATCACCCCATTACAGTGATGCAGTGCCTTCAGAAAGTATTCACACCCCATGACTTTTTCACATTTTCTTGTGTTACAGCCTGAATTTGAAATGGATTAAATTGAGCTTTTTTGTCACTGATCTACAAATAATACCCCATGATGTCAAAGTGGAATTTTGTTTTAGTAGTTTTTTTTAGTTTTTTTACAAAATAATAAAAAATGAGAAGCTGAGATGTTTTGAGTCAATAAGTATTGAACCCCTTTGCTATGGCATTCCAAATTGAGCTAAGGTGCATCTAATTTCCTTTGATCATTCTTGAGATGTCTCGTCAACTTACCTGATTATCCTCCCACCTAGCTCGGCTTCCTGCGATTGAAACCAAAGCATTCGGAATCATTGGAATCTCATGCGATGAAGCTCATTCTGATCTCCTTTCTCTCTCTAACCGCAGGCAGGTTGGTGGTCTTTCTGTCTTCTACCGACTCCTCTCCGGCCTTACACCCCCAGCTCTCTCTGTGCTCTGTCCCCCAAATATTCATGCAGGACACACAAGTTCTGCCAGCAACCCTCTGATGGTTAAACTGCCAAAATCAAGACTCTCTGCTCACCTTCACTCCTTCATTCCTCTTTTCTCCCGCCTCTGGAACAAACTCCCTCACTCTCTTCAATCCCACTCCTCCCTTCAGGTCTTTAAAACAGCTGTTCACCACCATCTCATATCTTCCCCCATCCAAAATCTTGATCTTTTCTACCCCTTTTAAAACACCCCAAATCCACCTCTTTAAATCCCCAACTTTTCCTGAAATTTCTAGTCGTGTTAATTTGCTTTATACTGTGTACCCCCTCCCTCCTTCCCCAGCCCTCCCCCTTCCACAGATCTACGGACGTCCCTGTTCTCTTCTGTTGTTGTGCTTGTGTGCTTCCCTCTCCCCCCCTCTTGTCTCCCGCTCCCTTCATTGCATGTTTTATGTGTCTTTGCATGTTTTCATGTTCAATGTGTTAGCTCTTACACGAGCCTCTATTCTATATACGGGAAGAAAAAAAAACTCCATTGGAGTCCACCTGTGGCCAATTCAATTGATTGGACATGATTTGGAAAGAAACACACCTTTCTATATAAGGTCCCACAGGTGACAGTGCATGTCAGAGCAGAAACTCCACCATGAAGTCCAAGGAACTGTCCATATAACTCAGAGATAGAACACTGTGAGGAGGCAAAGATCTGGGGAAGGGTATAAACCAATATCTACAGTGTTGAAAGTTCCCAAGAGGACTGTGAGCTCCATCATTAGGAATTGGAAAGAATATGGAACTACCCAGACTCTTCCTCGAGCTAGACGGACTATTAAAACAGGCATCATCATTATTAAACGGACACAAATGTTTGCGCCAAGTAAATCGATTATCAGCTTTCCAGCCAAATGAATTGATTACGTATTTGCTTTCGATAGAAAAATACCTTTCATAATAAAAGTGAATAAAGGTGAAAGAGTGAGGGCGGAAAAAATAGGTTGAGGGCTTCGACCGACTTTCCACAACAATGGTCAAGCATGGTTGTGGACGACTAATACTAGTATTATTAGCACCCATTGGACTTAGTCCGAAACGGGGGGTTATGGATTGGGTCTCGTCCGTCCGTCCGTCCGTCGGTGCGTGCGTAGTCGACCATTGTAATTCCCCATTGAGTTTTGTCTATTTATCTGTTTATATTATTTAATAGCGAGGTACGCGTGCTACATGCTATGCACAGGTGGGAGGCCATAAGCAAACAGACAATGCAGAAACGGTGAATGCAAAAGCATGAAACCAACAAATTCCACATTCGTGTAGCTGCTACAGTGTAGCACCTTCAGTCGCACGTCAGACATGGACAGCAGGTTCGTGAAAGACTTAGGTGAAAAAAAACGACAAATGGGAAACCATGGAACCAAAAAATTCCACATTCCTATGCCACCTGTAGTCAAACATCAAGCATGGACAGCAGGTTCGTGAAGGACTTCAACGAAAAACGTACCCGTTTGAATGGTTCTATACCCAGTCAATGGCGAATCTGCATATGGCAATTCGCGAATGTCACGCAAAGAAAGTAGAAACCGTCACGGCATTTCGTTATTCACTTGAACTCAATATCTCTATTTTTATTCCAAACAGCACAACTCCAATCACAAATTAAATAGCATTAATATAAAAAATAAACTTTACCAACATTCGTGACATAAACAAATATTTAAATCCGGATGTTAAGTAGTTCTGTACTGTTTGGTGAATACAATTACGAATTCAAAATCGTAATTATATTCACTCAATTCCAAACGTCATTACAATCATAAATTGATACTTTAACAAAATACTGTTTTAGATGACGATTGTATTGAGATATTATCAAACCAGCTCATTGCCGTCATCTATCCACTTCCGGATTCGTAGCCGGTTCGTATGGAGTTAATTTCAAAATCATAATTTATTGAGGATTTTTTGAAACCTCCTACCTACCTTACAACATCCGCTGGGACCCCCCAAAACGTTCTACAGGGGGTTTGGCGGGGCTATCCCTAAAACTGAGCGAGGAGTTTGTGGACGGACAGACGGACAGACAAACACTCCTGTTTTATAATAGAGACTAGTGGGGTCACCTGTGGGAATCCCACGGGCATGGACTTGTGTGACATTTGGATATCTTCATTTAGATGCTGCACATTCAGTTTTACAAAATTGTGTCTGGCAATTTATCAGATCCAGCTCATTGCCGTCCAGCCGGTGGTCACACACGGGGGAAGTGGGTCACACACAGGGGAGAGTGGTGGTCGCTTTACTCCTCCACCCTCATTCCTTTCCAACTCCTCCTCACTCCTCTCCTCCTCCCCTAGTCTCCTCTCCCCCTTCCCCATTCTCCTGTTCCCCTCCCCCAATCACCTCTCCCTCTCCCCCAGTCTCCTCACCCCCCTCCCACAGTCTCCTCACCCCCTCCTCCAGTCTCCTCTTTCCCTCCTCACCCCCTCCCCCAATCTCCTCTTTCCCTCCTCCAGTCTCCTCCCCCCCTGCCCCAGAGTCCTCACCCCCTCCTCCAGTCTCCTTACCCCTCCCCCAATCTCCTCTCCCCTCCTCCAGTCTCCTCACCCCCTCCCCGTCTCCTCTCCCCCTCCCTCAGTCTTCTCTCCCCCTCCTCCAGTCTCCTCACCACCTCCCCCAGTCTCCTCACCCCCCTCCTCCATTCTCCTCACCTCCTCCCCCAGTCTCCTCTCCCCCTCCCTCAGTCTCCTCTGCTCCTCCCCCATTCTCCTCCCCCCCTCCTCCAGTCTCCTAACCTCCTCCCCCATTCTCCTCTCCCCCGCATCCAGTCCCCTCACCTCCTCCCCCATTCTCCTCTTCCCCTCCCCCAATCTCTTCACCCCTCCTCCAGTAGCCTCACCCCTTCCCCAATCTCCTCACCCCTCCCCCAGTCTCCTCACCCCCTCCCCCAATCTCCTCACCGCTCCTCCAGTCTCCTCACCCCTACCCCAATCTCCTCACCCCCTCCCCCAGTCTCCTCTCCGCCCTCCTCCAGTCTCCTCTCCCCTCCCCCAGTCTCCCCTCCCCCAGTCTCCCCTCCCCCAGTCTCCCCTCCCCCAGTCTCCTCTCCCCTCCTCACTCCGGCAATTGTTCCAATCGAGCAGGTATGGCAAATATTAGAGGTAATTGAACTTTTCTCTTGTAACAACACAATGTAAATCCGCCCCCTTGTCCTGTTCATTCATTAGTGAAATGTTTCGCAGAACAGTACACGCATGGTGACGTCATCAGACTCACACCGCAATGATAAATCTTCAACAATATTATCCGATACTTCATCCGGATTCATTACAGCTGCTCTTGTATATGTTTGCTGGGCACACATTACCTTCCAATGTCTTTGTTGCTCAGCATCCGACTGTGTTAACGTTCTAACAACTCGCCGTGATGTAATCGGGATGAGATAATGTCATGAGGAACAGATATCTGCAATATGAAAGCGAAATGTTAAACGGTTTTTGAAATATCGCATATGCAAGCCAAGTTACCATGCTCTAATATCATGCGTGTTCTGATCTTTTCAATTGCCTGATCTAACATAAGTAATAGTAATAATAATAATAATTGGCAATAATAATGAGGATAATAATGTTGCGGTTTTGTAAATCAAGGCAACCCCCCTATAGTTAGTTACACCACAACATGTAGCCTCGCTTAGTTAATTATTTCTTATTAAATGTGAAGTATAGTCTCCTTCCGAGTGTTAGCATGCGTTGAGGCAGGTAGAGTAAGGGTAGGCCTCATTGCAGCCTGAAATGCCATGTCATGGGCCTAGGAAAAGTCTAGCAGGCCCGAGGGAGGGCGTGGTTGGTAAGCAGCGAACAGCCAATGGAAGCTAAAGGGAGTGGCCAATAACGGCGGCCAATGAGAGCTAAAGGGAGTGACTAATAAGGGGCTGTCACGACACGTGACCCCCGGCGGCCAGTGGAGGCCTGTGGAACATTCGAGTGGGATACAGGGGGGGGGGGGCTATAAAACCCGGCCCCGACCCCTGTTCTCTCTCTCTCTCTGGCTCTGGATTCGCTCTCTGGTCTCTCTCTGGCAGGAACGCTCTCTGGTCTCTCTCTGGCAGGAACGCTCTCTGGTCTCTCTCTGGCAGGAACGCTCTCTGGTCTCTCTCTGGCAGGAACACTCTCTATCTGGCCCGGGACTCTGAACGCACTCTCTGCCCTGACGACCTCTGCCTGGACTCCCTGCACGTGCGCTCTGCCTCGCTGACTTTGGGATACGCTCCTCGGATTCCCGTTACGTGCACGACTGTGATCGATGCCCTGCCACGAACATCCTTGGGGGGATCCGCCAAACGAGCCGTCCAGGCGAACTGCACCAAGCTGCCGCGTTTTGGACGCATTCCCCTCTTCCTCCCCTTCCCCGAACGAGTCTGAGGGCCCTTGTCCGGGAACGTACGTAAGGCCGTTAAGGTTCTCCACTGTGTCCCTTTTCTATAACTATTGTACATTTGTGAATAAATCCTGTGGCTTGTTTCCAACCTGGCCGTCTTCGTCCTTTCACCTTTGGCCTAGCATTGCACGAGTTAAAACCGCTCGATCCCTCCTCCAGTCTTTGTGATCCAGATCCTCCAGTTAACCCTTCCACGCGTTAGCTGCGGGCTCGGCGGCTGGAATTGCCCAGCAATCCGTCCACCACGAGTATAGTGTGGGGGGCGGCCTCGTGGACTCGAAGCTCGAGGGGGAGCAGGGCTTAACCCCCCCTCAGTACGTCGATGAGCTCGAGATCCGCAACAAGAACACGTCCCCCTGCCGCTCCTGTAGTGAGTGGGTGTACTAGTTTACGAAAGAGGAAGGGAAGACGTATGTATGAAGGATGTATATGAAGTTTTCTGAGTTCATACAACAACGTCACAACATCAGTCCTGCTAATATCCTAAGATTGGTGTGAGGTTTAGACTTTAGGGTTTTGCATTCAAATCAAATGCCATTGAAAAACTGGAAGAGTTGCATCGATGCATGTTGATGGTCAGTATATTTAAATGTTTGTCAGTTCAACTCTTTCACATTTCTCACTTGCCTCTGTTATATTAAAGCTCTAATCAAGATAGGGACAACAATAAACTGTTAGAAAAATTAAAAAAAGGAGCGTAAAGAAAAATAAAAAAGATACTACAACTTTTCTCAATTGACTAAAATAACATCGATTCTCATATTAAAAGTGGGAAACGATTTATGACAATATTTGAAGGCATCATATTAAGATGTTTCCACATTGTAAAGTAGGCATTTCAAAACGAGGCAACATATGATACACATTAATTTTCTTCTTCTTCTTCTTTTGTATGCAGCACATGGCATCATTTACTGTGCGGGTGCTCTTGGCGGAGGACACCGTGGGATCTCTAATAGTCACAAACTAAAGCTTGCGTGGCAAGAGATGCCCATGTATGAATCGCCCTGCCAGCTAAATACCAGGAGGGCAGTTTATAGCTGGGTCAATATATTCGAACCCAGACTAGACAGCCTAGAGGCAAGTGTGGCATCCATGTAGGCTATCCTGCCAGCCTGACATTTATTTTTGAAAATGGCTAACTCACGACTGTCGATTGAACATACACATTCACCCCTAAATATCACCCCAACCCATCTGTAGTATGTCCTAAATAATCTCCAACCTCATTCTGCCCTATTTAGATAGATAGCCCCTACTCTCCCATGTATATATGGGCCACACACAGCCATTTGTCAAAAAAAAAAAATTTTTTTTTTTTTTTTTTTGGTATACAAGGTCGAGGCTCATGTAAGAGCTAACATTGATCACAAAGAGACAAACTGACACATAAAACATAAGATAAAGGGAGCGGGAGAACAAGATGGAGAGCATGGACATCAGGAGATCTGTGGGAGGTAGAGGGCTTGGGGGGAGGGGGCGTGGGAAGGGGGGTGGGGGTGGGAGAGGTAAAAAAAAAAGCACATGGACACTGCTCGGACTTCCAGGAAAGAAGTTGATATTTCAAAAAAGTGGATCTGGGGTGAATTAACGGGGGTAGAAAAGATCAAGGTTTTGGATGGGGGAAGATAAGAGATGGTGGTGAACAGCTGTTTTAAAGACCTGGAGGGAGGAGTGGGATTGAAGAGAGAGTGAGTTTGTTCCAGAGGCGGGAGAAAAGAGGAATGAAACAGTGAAGGTGAGCAGAGAGTCTTGATTTTGGCAGTTTCACCAAAAGAGGGTTGCTGGCAGATCTTGTGCGACCTGTAGGAATATTTGGGGGACAGTTGGGGGGCAATGAGCTTTAAAAGAAAAGGAAACCGTTAAAACACACTCAGAGAAGTTTGAATAAACAATGATAAGACTAATCAGCAGTAAAACGTTTAAACCGATTAGATTAAGGCACAAAGGAAACTACTTTGCATATTTAAGGCACCTATTGTGAGTTGGTTTATTCAATAGTGTCAAGACCTGTCGCTAAATAGCTTGACTTGCAGGCATATGATGTCATAAATAATATAAAACGTACTTTTATAGAGATAGGCAGGCCTTCATTTCCTGCTTCAATGTCAAGGAAGCAGCTTCACTGTTATCAGTGTGTAGCTGCAGTGTGTAGTGTGTGTGTGTGTAGTGTGTAGTGTGTGTGTGTAGTGTGTAGCTGGCATTATGGGAAGGTTGACCTGATCTGTATATTGTGCAATGTCCCTAAGGTTGACGATGTATTCGAATGTGAGACAATACTCAGATCCTCCGAGGTATTTAATTTAAAATATGTCGTTAGGGTACATATAATTAGTAAGGAAATATTTTTCCGTAAGGAAATAATTAGTAAGGAAATAGGGTGTCATTGAAATGTAGACTTTAATATTTCAGGGGAATTAATTAAATAGCAAGGAGACGAGTGATTGCTAAAAGATGACGTCATAAGTCAGCTGTTACCCATAAGGCAGTCAGTGCAGAACGACAAGATGGTATCGTTTTCAATGTAACGATATAAAGTAACATGTCGCTGTGTCTTGGACTATTGTGAGCACCTCATTGCTAGAACACCCCAGGTAATGTTATAAATAGCTGAACAGGTGTCCAAAACAATTACCTTCAGGTTGATGTGCATTCTCTGGCAATAGCTTTATTATGACAGAGATGGTGATGCTATTATTGCATTCATCACGTTCTGCAAATGATAGATCTTTAGAATTCCTCAGGGCATAGACACTCATGAGTCGACGAGAGAGCGAAGGTGGAAGGAGGAAGAAGAGGTCGTTTGGTGTGACAGTGACGATGCTCATTTGAAGAGTTTGTGTACGCCTGAGGACAGGGCCAAACGTAAGCGTCCCTTGGTGATGTTTATTCGTTGTGATATATTGATTTCAGCATCATGAAGACCTTTGTGGTTTTATCATTCACATGTGCTATAGAAAGCTGTTTCTGTCCACGCACTCACTGATATAAATGGTTAGTACCTTATAGGTGGCATATCAAGGTGAAATTGTGCATACCTACTGCTTCAACTCGAAGCCAATATCCGAGGGGAAAATCACAAAACAGTCGGAAAATGTCCTGACACACAAATATTCGCGAATAGGAATTGGCAGGCGCAGACCCTGTCTGCCCATTGCAGGTAGACAATGGAGCTGACACGGAACTAGTTGCTAGGCAACGGTAACAAGCGCCGCTTCTACCTCTACTCTTATTACCTCCGCCATCGAAGGTGGATGTCGGTTGTTATCACCTCTGTCTGTCTCTTTGTTTGTCTCTGAACAAGATATCTCAAAAGGTTGTGGACAGATTCTGACGACATTTGGCAGAGAGGTAGTGCATGGTACAAGGACAAAATAGATTTTGGTGAAGATCCGGATTCGGATCCGACTAGTAGAATTTTTTAAGTGATTCTTCACCATTGGGAGATGGGGCCAAAACGATACAAAGCAGGATATCTCAAAAAGTTGTGGACGGATTTGGACGAAACCTGGTGGACCAGTTGGGTGTGCGACAAGGAAGAATCGATTCGATTTTGGTGAAGATCTGAATATGGATTCGGATATAAGAATTATTTAATTTTTAAGTGATTCTTCACCATTGAGAGATAGGGCCAAAAACGATACAAAGCAGGTTATCTCAAAAAAGTTGTGGATGGAATTGGACGAAACCTGGAGGACCGGTTGGGTGTGTGACAAGGAAGAATCGATTCGATTTTGGTGAAGATCTGAATATGGATTCGAATATATGAGAATTATTTAATTTTTAGGTGATTCTTCACCATTGAGAAATATGGCCAAAAACGATACAAACCAGGTTATCTCAAAAAGTTGTGGTCGGATTTGGACGAAACTTGGAGGACAGGTTGGGTGTGAGACAAGGACGAATCGATTCGATTTTGGTGAAGATCTGAATATGGATTCGAATATATGAGAATTATTTAATTTTTAGGTGATTCTTCACCATTGAGAAATATGGCCAAAAACTATACAAAGCAGGTTATCTCAAAACGTTGTGGTCGGAATTGGACGAAACCTGGAGGACCGCTTGGGTGTGTGACAAGGAAGAATCGATTCGATTTTGGTGAAGATCTGAATATGGATTCGAATATATGAGAATTATTTAATTTTTAGGTGATTCTTCACCATTGAGAAATATGGCCAAAAACGATACAAACCAGGTTATCTCAAAAAGTTGTGATCGGATTTGGCCGAAACCTGGAGGACCGCTTGGGTGTGAGACAAGGAAGAATCGATTCGATTTTGGTGAAGATCTGAATATGGATTCGAATATATGAGAATTATTTAATTTTTAGGTGATTCTTCACCATTGAGAAATATGGCCAAAAACGATACAAACCAGGTTATCTCAAAAAGTTGTGGTCGGATTTGGACGAAACTTGGAGGACAGGTTGGGTGTGAGACAAGGACGAATCGATTCGATTTTGGTGAAGAACTGATAATGGATTAGGCTATGAGAATCATTTAATTTTTTAAGTGATTCTTCACCATTGAGAGATTAGGGCCAAAAACGATACAAAGCAGGATATCTCAAAAAGCTATGGACGAGTGATGACTAAACTTGGTGGACGAGTTGATTCGGTGACAAGAAGAAGCCGATTCGATTTTGGTTCATGTCTGAATCCAGATCCGGCCTATCAGCGGGATACAAAACATAACCTGTTCAGCCTGGCGGAGGTATGCTCTAGTTTTGTAAGTTTTGCCGTGTTTACATAAAAAATTACTGTAGCTGTAAATTTTTTAATAAAGAGCTCATTCTAATCACAAATTGTTTATTTACTTGGGTTATTTATCCTTTTGCAGAATAGAAGCACAGGAGAGCGGACTTTGTAGATTACAAATGAAGCAATTACAAGTGATTCCCATGTCACTGAGCTATGATGTGCTGAAGTATTGATATGTTTAAATTCATGCTAATTACCAAGAAATGATAGTAATTAGCAATTTGTCAATTATTAAGTTATTGTGATGATAGCACACTCGACATATGGCATATGTAATTAAACTAATTATATGGCATTTTGGGTCACATGAGCATGACCTTTTTGTTCATTGCTTGATTCAGTTAATTATGAATATGCGACATTTTTAGTTTATCTTTTGGCTTGAATATCATTGTAACCTCGTGCTCTTGAATATGAATCTCTCAAACAATCAACATCATCAAATATAACGCTTGTATTTATTATGTCTGCATGTATTCATGGATTTACCCGTGTAGTTACTGGCAGAATGCAAGCATTCCCCACTGGTATATACATACAACACAACACCAATGGACCATACACTTGACAGAGCGTGGATCCTGCCAAAGCAGCCTCTTGAAAGGGTCTGTGCTGGGCAGTTTCAGAATCATTGGAATCCCCTGCGATGAAGTTAACTCCGAGGGCCTTTCACTTACTCACCGCAGGCAGGTTGGTGGTCTTTCTGTCTTTTACCGACTCCTCTCCGGCCTTGCTCCCCCAGCTCTATCTGTGCTCTGTCCTCCAAATATTCAACACCGTTCATTCCATTATGAAGGAGGATTTGGGCTTCAGGAGAATCTCAGCGAAGTTCGTACCAAAGCTGCTAACGATTGAGCAGAAGCAACTCCGTTTGGAGATCGCACAGGACATGCTGGAGACTGTGAACAGCGATCCCAGCTTCCTCAACACAGTGATCACTGGCGATGAGTCCTGGGTTTATGGGTACGACCCAGAAACCAAGTTGCAGTCATCACAATGGAAGCATCCAACATCCCCGAGGCCAAAAAAAGCAAGGCAGGTCCGCAGCAATGTCAAAGTCATGCTGACCGTCTTCTTCGACTCCAGAGAAGGCATCATGCGGAATGCGACGGACCAGCTGCGCGCCATCCCAAAAGAGGCGTTCCAGCGCTGCTTCCGACAGTGGCAGAACCGTTGGGAGAAGTGTGTGGCAGCCCAAGGGGACTACTTTGAACGAGATTATTATGAAAATTTTTTTTATCTGGATGCGAGTATCTTTTATGAACAAAGGTCGGATACTTTTTGAACACACTACGTATATGGGAAGGGGATCACGTTTGTGAAGTTTTGTGTTGATCGGAAAAGGTTCGTTTTTCTATCAAAGATAGCTGCCAAACCACGTGACCTATGTCATCACCATTTTCAAACTAAATGCAACAGTGCTGTTAGATGATATTTGTAAAATTTCGCATCGATAGGGTGAGCGGTTTCAGAGATATAATTATTTTATATCTTCCTTCAATCCAATATGGCTTCCACACCTTGTGACCAATGATGTTTTCGTGATCATCTTTTAATCGCCATGCCTAGTCAATGACACATGTAAAGTTTCAAGTAAATTGATTTGATGGTTTGGGAGAAGATGTTTTTTTAAGCTTTTAGATTAAATTCAATATGGCTGCCAAACCATGTGACCTATGTTGTCATAAATTTAATATTTCAATACAAATGGGTCATAGATCATGTGCCTGCAATTTCAGATTTTTAGAATAAGGAATTTGATTAAAACATTTTTGGCTGGTATACCACTTCACTTATGATGTCATCATTATCATGCTTTTGTTCCCCATTGGGAGTACTTGACAATGTGCCAAGTTTCAATTTTTTCCATTCAGCAGTTTCTGAGAAATACTTTTTTTATTATTTGCTTTTAATCCAAGATGGCTGCCATACCACGTGATCTATGGCATCACAATTATCATAAAAAACATTCTGCATGGGTGACACTCCTACCCTGAAAGTTTCTTTTCAATCGGACATATGGTTGCTGAGAAAAACGAGGTTTAGCCCATACGGAGGGACAGACAGACGGACGGACAACCTGAAAACATAATGCCTTCCGTGTCTTCGTCGGCGGAGGCATGAAAATCAAAATATTGGGGTCTGATATCCAAGCCTCCCTCTTTCGGCTTTCCTTCTTCACACTGCTCTCTCATATCGAGCTTTCTCTCCGACCCCTCTATAACTGTAAATGTTGATGGTTCAACATCTCCCTCCTTCCGTTTTGACAGCGGTCTCTCTCATGGTTCTGTCCAAGTCTCCAACACACTTCCTTAATTTTATCAATAACCTTCTTTCTTCTACAAATAACCCAATGCACCTGTATGCTGATGACTCAAAATAACATTCCTCCATGTTTTTCCCATCTGCCCCATCTTCCCTCACTCGATCTACATCTCGTTTGATCAAAGCCACCTCTTTAAATTCGGATTTCAACAATATTTACCAGTGGGGCGAATGTAATCAAGTTAAATTCAATGCTTCTAAAACTCAATTTCTCCCAATCTCTGTATCTAAACCTCCTCTCAACTCTCCAATCTCCTTTGAAAGCTCCACAATTACACCGTGTGATTCAATAAACATACTAGGTATTACCCTAACATCACATTTATCCCAGAATCCACACATCACACAAATAGCTAAGTCTGCCTCAAATAAACTAGGAGTCCTGTTCAGAAGTTGAAGATTCTTCTCCTCTTAACAGTTGCTTCAACTATATAAAGGATTGATTCGTCCTTGTATAGAGAACTGCTCTCACATCTGGGGAGGTTCTAGCTCCTTACAGGACAGAATTTAATCCAAAGTAATTCGACTTATCAACTCTACCAATCTGACCTCAAATCTCTGACCTGCTCGAATTACGCTGCCAAGTTGGCTCTCTTTCTCTTTTCTACAGATATTATTTCAGTTTCTGCTCCCAAGAACTTGCTGCTTGTGCACCTCCGCCATTAGCGAGACCACGGAATACTCGACAGGCCATTACATCTCATGATTATTGTGAGGCCATTGGCACCTCACGTGTGGGCCGTTATGATGTTGGTTTCGTCCCCTCCACTGCCAAACTCTTTAATTCTTTACCTTCCCATGTCTTCCCAAACACTTATGATCTTCCCTTTTTCAAAAAGCAGATTTTTTACTTTCTCAAAAACTCTTAGACTATTCTCTCTTTCTTCACTTTTCTATCAATGTAGCTCTTATATTTAGGCCTGACCTCGATGAGGACTATATAGTCCGTGACTGGAGCCTTCAACATAAAATATATATATATCTTAGAGATGTTTCGGGTGTTCACCCTTCATTTTACAGATGTCTCGGGCGTTCACCGTTCATGTGACAAACGTTTCGGGTATTCAACCTTAATGTGACAGACATTTCAAGCATTCACCCTTCATCAGACAGACTATTCAAGCATTCACCCTTCATCAGACAGACATTTCAGGCATTCGCCCTTCATCTGACAGGCGTTTCGGGCGTTCACCCTTCTTCTGACAAACGTTTCAGGCGTTCATCCTTCTGAAGACACCGCATATATATTGTTTGCCCCAAGGAAGGTTCAGTGCTGTCAAAGCCGTCCCAAAAGGCCAGGATTACACTCGGGAGAGGAGGTGTGGGGTGGTAGGGGGTTTGTCCTTGCCTTTCTCGTGGTAGCGAGGGCAGGAATTAGTAAATTGTTCAGGGTGCTGATGATGATACAGCACCAGAAAAATCACAAGAGATTCGCTTTCTGACTTCTATCTTTTTAAAACGAATCTCTGCCCGGGTGAAAGTTCCAATAATGATAAATCCTTCATGTTGTTTTCAAAGTTAAAACACCAAGCTGTGTTGTCAGTTCTCGCAATATCTAGCACTTGCTCCCAACCATGCTGACATTGCCCTCCGAAAGCTCGAGCAGTGTTTTCACAAGGCAGTGCTAAGGGCTCGAATCAGTTTGACTTAATGTCGGCAGAAATCCGATAAGTCAATGATATTTTCATTGCCTTTGTCTTCCTTGATCATTCCGTCCTTATTCAATATTCGCAGCACACTCTCGTTTTTACAAAGCCATTTGGAGTTCTCTTAAACTGAACGTGTGACGTTGTTATTTCTGGAAGGCTCGGATTGGGTTGTGCTCCACTGGAAACCATGACAAAAATTAATACGGCATAAAAATTTACCGTTATACCATGAATGATTACCATGGCAAACGATTGAGCATCATTGAGATCAGTAGTGTCGTGCCAAATTTTGAGGTGCTGGAGCCCCGTAAAATTGCGTCAGCCGTGACGTCATCGCCAGATCTACCATCACATTAATTTTTAACATAACACGAACCATTTGAGTTCCCCTAAAATGAGTAATCATTGAAATATGCACATTTCACCATGATAAACAAAATCATAACACTCACACCCACTTAATCTCACAATTCAGAATCCCCTTAGAAAAGGTCAGGCCAATGTAGTCTCCATATCCACCATTTTCCGACAAAACAATGTATTTTAAGCCCTAAAGAGAAAATTATTATTTATTATTTAGTACCAGATGTGGTACTAGTACCCGACTGCAAAGCCGCAATGAGCTGGCGAAGCCAAAGCCGCTTGCCATTATTTTACCCATCACTCTGGCATCAGTAGGTTAGGTAGTTTGTAGTAGGTAGGTGTAGTAGGTAACGTACCGAGATCAAAATGACACCATTTGCATTCTGAATGAGATTAAAATTTATAAAATTTTCTTCTTGATTAATTCGGTGAATTCCGTCTCAATTTAGGATATTTCCGGCCGTGAAAAACTATCCCCGAATGCCGCGGTATTTCTAAAAAAACAATTCTTCGTCAATTTTAGATTTGACGCCGTTTTCAGCCTCCGAAACGCGATAATAAGCTTTTTGAAATATTTTTTCAAATGCTCGAATCTCATTGGTTCCTGTGTTTGGTGACGATTTTGGTTGAAGATAACCAGGGCCCGGGGAACGAGGTTGGTCTTAAAGTATTTTAATTACAAATTAGAGGTGCATAAGATTGTGAATCAAAAAAAGACGGGTGAAACAAACTCCTATTGAACTTTTTCGCAATTTTTTTTATGCATACTTCCGCATCCGCAAGATGGCGGCCTCCAATGAGTGATTTGGTTTTTGAAATATTTTTTCAAATGCTCGAATCTCATTGGTTCCGGTGTTTGGTGACGATTTTCGTTGACGATAACCAGGGCCCTTGCAGGCCCGGGGAACGAGGTTGGTCTTGAAGTATTTTAATTACAAATTAGAGGTGCATAAGATTGTGAATCAAAAAAAGACGGGTGAAACAAACTCCTGTTGAACTTTTTCGCAATTTTTAATGCATACTTCCGCATCCGCAAGATGGCGGCCTCCATTGAGTGATTTGGTGTGTCAAAGCTTGGAATTCTCAAAGGATCCAGCAAAATCTGGTTTTTCAACATCATACGCACGCGTTCATTCACAACACTGGCTTCGCCGGCTACTAGTACCGACTGCAAAGCCGCAATGAGCCGGCGAAGCCAAAGCCTCTTGCCACTATTTTACCCATCACTATGGCATCAGGAGGTTAGGTAGTTGGTAGTAGGTAGGTGTAGTAGGTACCGTACCTGGTAAGACTTGGTAAAATAGAAGAGCAGACAGTCCTCCCCAATACCTACATACAATAAATGTCACAAGAAGCTAAAGGAAGTAACTATACGATGTGCTAGCTTAAGGCCTATTTTAAGAAATTTTAACTGGGCTTAACATACGTTTTCACAGTATGTGTGTAGTCTTCTAACTTCAGTAAGTCGCTGTCAGGACTGGTTCTCTCCGGGCACTGCGGCTTCCTCCACCAGAAGAAGTTAGCTTGCAGTGATTAATTCGGTGAATTCCGTCTCAACTTCGGATATTTCCGGCCGTGAAAAAATATCCGTATTTCTAAACTAAATATGTAAACCGCTTATACAGTATTTCTGGCCGTGAAAAACTATCCCCGATGGCCACGAGATTTCAAAAAAATAAATCTTCATCAATTTTAGAATATCTGACGCCGTTTTCACCCTCCGAAACGCGTAATAAGCTTTTTAAAAATATTTTTCAAATGCTCGAATCTCATTGGTTCTGGTGTTTGGTGACGATTTTCGTTGAAGATAACGAGGTTGGTCTTAACGTATTTTAATTACAAATTAGAGGTTCATTAGATTGTGAATCAAAGAATGACGGGTGAAACAAACTCCTATTGAACTTTTTCGCAATTGTTTTATGCAAACTTCTGCATCCGGTCGATGGCGGCCTCCATTGCGTGATTTGGTTTTAGAAATATTTTTTCAAATGCTCGACTCTCATTGGGTCTGGTGTTTGGTGACGCGTTTCGTTGAAGATAACCAGGCCCGTGCGGGCCGAGGTTGGTCTTAAAGTATTTTAATAATAAATTAGAGGTGCATAAGATTGTGAATGAAACAAAGACGGGTGAAAGAATCTCCTATTGAATGTTTTCAATTTGTTATGCATACTTCCGCATCCGCAAGATGGCGGCCTCCATTGCGCTTCGGAATTCTCAAGCCAAGGCATAATCAGGTTTTCGACATAATACGTACGCGTTTATTGACAACACCGGCTTCGCCGGCTACTAGTACCGACTGCAAAGCCGCAATGAGCCGGCGAAGCCAAAGCCTCCTGCCACTATTTTACCCATCACTGTGGCATCAGTAGGTTAGGTAGTTGGTAGTAGGTAGGTGTAGACTGTAGTAGGTACCGTAGCTGGTAAGACTTGGTAAAAGAGAAGAGCAGACAGTCCTCTCCAATTGTAAAACCTGCATACAATAAATGTCACAAGAAGCTTAAGGAAGTAACTATACGATGTGCTAGCTTAAGGCCGATTTTAAGAAATTTTAACTGGGCTTAACATACGTTTTCACAGTATGTGTGTAGTCTTCTAACTTCAGTCGTTGTAAGGGCTGGTTCTCTCCGGGCACTGCGGCTTCCTCCACCAGAAGAAGTTAGCTTGCAGTGATTAATTCGGTGAATTCCGTCTCAAATTCGGATATTTCCGGCCGTGAAAAACTATCCGTATTTCTAAACTAAATATGTGAACCGCTTATACAGTATTTCTGGCCGTGAAAAACTATCCCATACGGTCGCGAGATTTCCAAAAAATAATTCTTCGTCAATGTTAGAATATTTGACGCCGTTTTCACCCTCCGAAACGCGTAATAAGCTTTAAAAAAATATTTTTTCAAATGCTCGATTCTCATTGGTTCTGGTGTTTGATGACGATTTTCGTTGAAGATAACGAGGTTGGTCTTAACGTATGTTAATTACTAATTAGAGGTTCATTAGATTGTGAATCAAAGAACGACGAGTGAAACAAACTCCGATTGAACTCTTTCGCAATTGTTTTATGCAAACTTCCGCATCCGGTCGATGGCGGCCACCATTGAGTGATTTCATTTTAGAAATGTTTTTGCAAAAGCTCGACTCTCATTGGGTTCGGTGTTTGGTGACGCGTTTCGTTGAAGATAACCAGGCCCGTGCGGGCCGATGTTGGTCTTAAAGTATTTTAATAATACATTGGAGGTGCATAAGATTGTGAATCAAACAATGACGGGTGAAAGAAACTCCTAATGAACGTTTTAAATTTGTTATGCATACTTCCGCATCCGCAAGATGGCGGCCTCCACTGCACTTCGGAATTCTTGAGCCAAGGCATAATCAGGTTTTCAACATAATACGTACGCGTTCATTGACAACACCGGCTTCGCCGGCTACTAGTACCGACTGCAAAGCCGCAAAGAGCCGGCGAAGCCAAAGCCTCTTGCCACTATTTTACCCATCAGTAGGTTAGGTAGTTGGTCATATTTTCTGGTAGGTGTAGTAGGTGTAGGTGTAGGTGTAGTAGGTCTGGTAGGTGTAGTAGGTACCGTACCTGGTAAGACTTGGTAAAAGAGAAGAGCAGATAGTCCTCCCCAATACCTACATACAATAAATGTCACAAGAAGCTTAAGGAAGTAACTAGACGATGTGCTAGCTTAAGGCCTATTTTAAGAAATTTTAACTGGGCTTAACATACATTTTCACAGTATGTGTGTAGTCTTCTAACTTCAGTCGCTGTCAAGACTGGTTCTCTCCAGGCACTGCGGCTTCCTCCACCAGAAGAAGTTAGCTTGCAGTAAGATCAGTGCTGACAGATCAGACGATAGCGCCGTTTCAACGGCATTGTGTGACTGTCGTTAATCAAACCGAGCTTTCTTTCTTTATGTAAACTGCTTATACCGGTAGGTGCAGGACAACATCATAAATCAGACAAACCTACTGAGCATGGGATTGAAGCCTAATTCGGCTTTTCAGGTCTACCACTAAAGAAGAGAAAAATTTCGAAAATAGCCCAGAGTGGTTTACTTTCCAATTACGTTTCGTGAGAACATTGTTTTTTATCGCGAAAAGAAGGTGATAGACGCTGATAGTGACCTGTAAGTACTCTTGAACATCCTCAACAACACATATAATTATATGCTGGTGCGAGCACTCAAAGGTCTTTACACGCTTTAGAGAAATTTAGCAGTGTACAGTTAAAGTGTAGACTTAAACTGGTAATTGAAACAGTGTAGATTGTAACCTGGTCAATGAGCAGGAGTCGCATGACACTTTCTCACGAATTAGCTTGGGTACCCAAGACTTGGGTACATTTATGTCGTGGTTAAGCATAAACGTCGTCCTTCATGCCACATCTGATACTGATAGGTCGGTGTGGCGATGAAGAATGGAGGCGAAACATTGTTCCTCGTTTTGGCTTTGACCGAGTGACATGGCGGGCGTTTTGCAGAATCGAGTCGAAAAACACGTTGTTCAAGTGCTCGTACTTTTTCGCTGTGCAGTAAGCGAGTGACTTGATACGTTTCACAGTGCCCAAAGCAATGACGATTTAGCTTAGGAAATTTGAGCATATGATGAGAACTATTTCGAGCAGCATATGCTTACGCGTGATTCGGTTGTTTTGCACCAACCTCGTTCCCGGCGTCGCAGACGCCCTGGTAAGATGTCCTGTGTCGAGGGCGCTGATTGGCTGACCTAAGCTGATCGCTGATTGGTCAGCTCACAAAATTTCGAAAATTCAGACCTAAAATGACACAATTTGCATTCTGGATGAGATTAAAATTGATAAAATTTACTTCTTGATTAATTCGGTGAATTCCGTCTCCACTTTGGATATTTCCGGCCATGAAAAACTATCCGTATTTCTAAACTAAATATGTAAACCGCTTATACCGTATTTCTGGCCGTGGAAAACTATCCTCTACGGCCGCGAGATTTCTAAAAAATAATTCTTCGTCAATTTTAGAATATTTGATGCCGTTTTCAGCGTCCGAAACGCGTAATGAGCTTTAAAAAAATATTTTTTCAAATGCTCGAATCTCATTGGCTCCAGTGTTTGGTGACGATTTTCGTTGAAGATGACGAGGTTGGTCTTAACGTATTTTAATTACAAATTAGAGGTTCATTAGATTGTGAATCAAAGAACGACGGGTGAAACAAACTCCTATTGAACTTTTTCGCAATTGTTTTATGCAAACTTCTGCATCCGGTCGATGGCGGCCTCCATTGCGTGATTTGGTTTTAGAAATATTTTTTCAAATGCTCGACTCTCATTGGTTCCGGTGTTTAGTGACGCGTTTCGTTGAGGATAACCAGGCCCGTGCGGGCCGAGGTTGATCTTAAAGTATTTTAATAATAAATTAGAGGTGCATAAGATTGTGAATCAAACAACGACGGGTGAAAGAAACTCCTATTGAACGTTTTCAATTTGTTGTGCATACTTCCGCATCCGCAAGATGGCGGCCGCCATTGTGCTTCGGAATTCTCAAGCCAAGGCATAATCAGGTTTTCGACATAATACGTACGCGTTTATTGACAACACCGGCTTCGCCGGCTATAATGAATAATTTCATATTTAGCATCGCTAGTGATATACTATCAATTCTCACACACAGTTTTATCAATCTTCACACCCAAGTTTTCCATCTTTGCAGGCTATCCAAGGATATGTCTCCTTTTTCCTCTTCCATATTTCCTCTGTCCACACATTCGCACAGGGACACACACCTGTTGTTGAATCAGCCCCAATTTTAGTGTCACACTGTGTGTGTGCTCCATGTTGAACCTGAAGCTGCTACAGCACTGCAAATTTCCTCGTCTCCATTGTCAGTCCGTTTGTTAATATGAGAAAGTGTTGTACTTTCTTTAACAAAGAATGATGTTATATGTTTTTGTTTCGCACCGACAAAAATCTGCCTTCAAATAGATTCCGCCTTTTTACAAATGCAGTGCATTGTGGGGTATCTTATGCAACAATGAATATATCTATTTTTTTTCTTCTGAAAAACAGTTATTTCGATACAATAATTAAAACTCTTTCTTTATAACGAAAAAAAAGTTTGTTCCAAACATAACATGTGTATACGTAACAGAAATAACAAAAATGAAGAATAACTACACCCTTCGAGTTTGGAAATCGTGTCGAATACGTCATCAGTGACGACACACATGCCGCCATTTTTTTCCTGGAAACTAATTGCATTGTGTGTTTATTGGGCAAAATAAAAGGAAAACCAATTTTCATTTACTATATCTATTGTAGACTACTAGTACCGACTGCAAAGCCGCAATGAGCCGGCGAAGCCAAAACCTCTTGCCACTATTTTACCCATCACCATGGCATCAGTATGTTAGGTAGTTGGTAGTAGGTAGGTTGGTAGTAGGTAGGTAGTTGGTAGTAGTCAGGTGTAGTAGGTACCGTACCTGGTAAGACTTCGTAAAAGAGAAGAGCAGACAGTCCTCCCCAATACCTGCATACCTCTTGCCACTATTTTACCCATCACCATGGCATCAGTAGGTTAGGTAGTTGGTAGTAGGTAGGTAGGTAGGTAGTTGGTAGTAGGTAGGTGTAGTAGGTACCGTACATAGTAAGACTTGGTAAAAGAGAAGAGCAGACAGTCCTCCCCAATACCTGCATACCTCTTGCCACTATTTTACCCATCACCATGGCATCAGTAGGTTAGGTAGTTGGTAGTAGGTAGGTAGGTAGTTGGTAGTAGGTAGGTGTAGTAGGTACCGTACCTGGTAAGACTTGGTAAAAGAGAAGAGCAGACAGTCCTCCCCGATGGCAATACCTGCATACAATAGTCAATACAATAAATGTCACAAGAAGCTTAAGGAAGTAACTATACGATGTGCTAGCTTAAGGCCTATTTTTAACTGGGCTTAACATACGTTTTCACAGTAAGTGTGTAGTCTTCTAACTTCAGTCGCTGTCAGGCGCCAGGGCTGGTTCTCTGACTTTCCGGGCACGGCGGCTTCGTCCACCAGAAGAAGTTAGCTTGCAGTGATTAATTCGGTGAATTCCATCTCAACTTCGGATATTTCCGGCCGTGAAAAACTATCCGTATTTCTAAACTAAATATGTAAACCGCTTATACCGTATTTCTGGCCGTGAAAAACTATCCCGTACGGCCGCGAGATTTCTAAAAAATAATTCTTCGTCAATTTTAGAATATTTGACACCGTTTTCACCGTCCGAAACGCGTAATAATAATTGGTTCTGGTGTTTGATGACGATTTTCGTTGAAGATAACGAGGTTGGTCTTAACGTATTTTAATTACTAATTACAGGTTTCATGAGATTGTGAATCAAAGAACGACGGGTGAAACAACTCCGATTGAACTTTTTCGCAATTGTTTTATGCAAACTTCCGCATCCGGTCGATGGCGCCCACCATCGAGCGCTTTCATTTTAGAAATATTTTTGCAAATGCTCGACTCTCATTGGGTCCGGTGTTTGGTGACGCGTTTTGTTGAAGATAACCAGGCCCGTGCGGGCCGATGTTGGTCTTAAATTATTTTACTAGTACCGACTGCAAAGCCGCAATGAGCCGGCGAGCCAAAGCCTCTTGCCACTATTTTACCCATCAGTAGGTTAGGTAGTTGGTAGTAGGTAGGTGTAGTTGGTACCGTACCTGGTAAGACTTGGTAAAAGAGAAGAGCAGACAGTCCTCCCCAATACCTAAAATACAATAAATGTCACAAGAAGCTGAAGGAAGTAACTATACGATGTGCTAGTTTCGGGCCTATTTTAAGAAATTTTAACTGGGCTTAACATACGTTTTCATAGTATGTGTGTAGTCTTCTAACTTCAGTCACTGTCAGGGCTGGTTCTCTCCGGGCACTGTGGCTTCCTCCACCAGAAGAAGTTAGTTTGCAGTAAGATCAGTGCCGACAGATCAGACGATAGCGCCGTTTCAACGGCAATGTGTGACTGTCGTTAATCAAACCGAGCTTTCTTTCTTTATGTAAACCGCTTATACCGGTAAGTGCAGGACATCATAAATCAGACAAACCTACTGAGCATGGGGGCATGGGATTGAAGCCTAATTCGGCTTTTTAGGTCTACCACGAAAGAAGAGAAAAATTTCGAAAATGGCCCAGAGTGGTTTACTTTCCAATTACGTTTCGTGAGAACATTGCTTTTTTATCTCGAAAAGAAGGTGATTGACGCTGATAGCGACCTGTAAGTACTCTTGAACATCCTCAACAACACATATGTGCTGGTGCGAGCACTCAAAGGTCTTTACACGCTTTAGAGAAATTTAGCAGTGTACAGTTAAAGTGTAGACTTAACTGGTAATTGAAACAGTGTAGATTGTAACCTGGTGAATGAGCAGGAGTCACATGACACTTTCTCACGAATTAGCTTGGGTACCCAAGACTTGGGTACATTTATGTCGTGGTTAAGCATAAACGTCGTCCTTCATGCCACATCTGATACTGATAGGTCGGTGTGGCGATGAAGAATGGAGGCGAAACATTGTTCCTCGTTTTGGCTTTGACCGAGTGACATGGCGGGCGTTTTGCAGAATCGAGTCGAAAAACACGTTGTTCAAGTGCTCGTACTTTTTCGCTGTGCAGTAAGCGAGTGACTTGATACGTTTCACAGTGCCTAAAGCAATGACGTTTTAGCTAAGGAAATTTGAGCATATGATGAGAACTATTTCGAGCAGCATATGCTTACGCGTGATTCGGTTGTTTTGCACCAACCTCGTTCCCGGCGTCGCAGACGTCGCAGTGATTCCCGTCGCAGTTCCCGGCGTCGCAGTGATTAATTCGGTGAAGAATTCCGTCTCACCTTCGGATATTTCCGGCCGTGAAAAACTATCCGTATTTCTAAACTAAATATGTAAACCGCTTATAGTTATACCGTATTTCTGGCCGTGAAAAACTATCCCGTACGGCCGCGAGATTTCTAAAAAATAATTCTTCGTCAATTTTAGAATATTTGATGCCGTTTTCACCGTCCGAAACGCGTAATAATATTTTTTCAAATGCTCGAACCTCATTGGTTCTGGTGTTTGATGACGATTTTCGTTGAAGATAACGAGGTTGGTCTTAACGTATTTTAATTACTAATGAGAGTTTTCATTAGATTATGAATCAAAGAACGACGGGTGAAACAAACTCCGATTGAACTTTTTCGCAATTGTTTTATGCAAACTTCCGCATCCGGTCGATGGCGGCCACCATTGAGTGATTTCATTTTCGAAATATTTTTGCAAATACTCAACTCTCATTGGGTCCGGTGTTTGGTGACGCGTTTTGTTGAAGATAACCAGGCCCGTGCGGGGCGATGTTGGTCTTAAATTATTTTATTAATACATCGCAGGTGCATAAGATTGTGAATCAAATGACGACGGGTGAAAGAAACTCCTAATGAACGTTTTAAATTTGTTATGCATACTTCCGCCCATGCAAGATGGCTGCGCCCACGGCGCTTCGGATTCTCCAGCCAAGGCATAATTAGGTTTTCAACATAATACGTACTCGTTTATTGACAACACCGGCTTCGCCGGCTACTAGTACCGACTGCAAAGCCGCAATGAGCCGGCGAAGCCAAAACCTCTTGCCACTATTTTACCCATCACCATCGCATCAGTAGGTTAGGTAGTTGGTAGTAGGTAGGTAGGTAGTTGGTAGTAGGTAGGTGTAGTAGGTACCGTACATGGTAAGACTTGGTAAAAGAGAAGAGCAGACAGTCCTCCCCAATACCTGCATACCTCTTGCCACTATTTTACCCATCACCATGGCATCAGTAGGTTAGGTAGTTGGTAGTAGGTAGGTAGGTAGTTGGTAGTAGGTAGGTGTAGTAGGTACCGTACCTGGTAAGACTTGGTAAAAGAGAAGAGCAGACAGTCCTCCCCGATGGCAATACCTGCATACAATACAATAAATGTCACAAGAAGCTTAAGGAAGTAACTATACGATGTGCTAGCTTAAGGCCTATTTTTAACTGGGCTTAACATACGTTTTCACAGTAAGTGTGTAGTCTTCTAACTTCAGTCGCTGTCAGGCGCCAGGGCTGGTTCTCTGACTCTCCGGGCACGGCAGCTTCGTCCACCAGAAGACGTTACCTTGCAGTGATTAATTCGGTGAATTCTGTCTCAACTTCGGATATTTCCGGCCGTGAAAAACTATCCGTATTTCTAAACTAAATATGTAAACCGCTTATACCGTATTTCTGGCCGTGAAAAACTATCCCGTACGGCCGCGAGATTTCTAAAAAATAATTCTTCGTCAATTTTAGAATATTTGACGCCGTTTTCACCGTCTGAAACGCGTAATAATAATTGGTTCTGGTGTTTGATGACGATTTTCGTTGAAGATAACGAGGTTGGTCTTAACGTATTTTAATTACTAATGAGAGGTTTCATTAGATTAGGAAACAAAGAACGACGGGTGAAACAAGCTCCGATTGAACTTTTTCACAATTGTTTTATGCAAACTTCCGCATCCGGTCGATGGCGCCCATCATTGAGCGCTTTCATTTTAGAAATATTTTTGCAAATGCTCGACTCTCATTGGGTCCGGTGTTTGGTGACGCATTTTGTTGAAGATAACCAGGCCCGTGCGGGCCGATGTTGGTCTTAAATTATTTTATTAATACATCGGAGGTGCATAAGATTGTGAATCAAACGACGACGGGTGAAATAAACTCCTAATGAACGTTTTAAATTTGTTATGCATACTTCCGCCCACGCAAGATGGCTGCACCCACGGCGCTTCGGATTCTCGAGCCAAGGCATAATCAGGTTTTCAACATAATACGTACTCGTTTATTGACAACACCGGCTTCGCCGGCTATAAACCAATAAAGACAGCTCGGATAACAAACCGGAAATAAAGATTTGTTTGCGTTTAACGCACGCTCGAGCTGATACCGGAAACTATTTGGTACAGCCTACATGTGGTGACGTCCATGTCATGTGAATTTTTCTCTGGTTTTTCGATCGTTTCTTATAAACCTATAATACTTTTTTGTCATATAAATATATATATATTGTCCTGTGGTTCAACTTGGTGAAGACCGGGAAATCACGAATAGCAATCGAGCGTTACTTCGAGGCGTTCGGTTCAATAGCGGATTTTATATCTACACAGAGGAAGAATGAAGAAGAAGAAGAAGCTGGAACTTACCTGTCGTGATCTCGCTGGGCAGTCTTCAAAGCCTGCAGGAAATAAACTCAAACGGGAATACGGGTTAAAATGTACAGGGAAAAATAATAAAAGGATTTATTTAAGTAACCCGGTTACTAAATGATGTGCCTAAAATGGAGCGCTCCCACACCAGACTTGAAACATGGACACAGGAAAGATAAATAAAAATAACCATGTGTGTGTGTGTGGGGGGGGGGGGCTCAACCACTTGGGGTCTCGTTAGGGTTCGTCGACTCGTCCGCTGTGTTGGCGGGAACTGCCCGGTCATTGGCAGGAACCGCCCATTCCCGCGCTGCTCGGCCTCCGTACGCCGCAGCGGCAAGCCGCGAGTCCACTCAGAGAACTGCAGTTCCCGTGCCTTTCCCGGTTTACCGGTGGCGTTCTCTGCGCAGTCGGTCCCAGCACGAGAGTGCAAGGGAGAAGGACAAAGGAACAAGAGGGAGGAAGGCGAAAAGCGAAGGCAAGAGATGAGGGCAAGCGAGCAAGGGCAGAGGGCAAGAAGAAGAGAGAGTAAAATGTCGGTCCTTCAGCTCTTTTAACATCGGCTCATCACATCATCTGCCTCTCTCCTCCAATCCCCACAGACCACCCATACTTGGCCCAGTTCTCCACCAATCGCCGCCTCGCTTCTCCCTCATGCCATCGGTCGGTGGCCAATCAGTCGTCGCTTCCTTCTCAGCCTTCCTTCCACCGATCAGCGGGGCACTTCTTGCTCCGCCCCTGGCTAATCACAAGTCCTTCCTTACTCCATTCTTCCTATTGGTCAACTCCCGCCCAATAGCGAGTCGCTTCTTGGTCCGTCCTGGCCAATCACGAGTCTCCGGGGCGTTCTTCGGCCTGCTTGCGCGATGTGTGTTCAGCCAGGCGGTGTTGTTAGCCCTGCTATTGATGTCTGGCTTCGGGTTGGTTTTATTGTGAGGCGGGGGGGGGGGGGAATAATTAGTATGTGTGGTGCTTTAATGGTGGGATTCCTCGCTAGTGTTTATGTGCAGTGCTATAAGGGACAAAGGATAGATCACAAGTTCTCACAAACAGGGGAATTAACGTAATCCCAACTCTAGTGAACACGCCCCATTCCTCGTAATCGGGACAAATACACACTTAATCCGACATTCGGGTTAAACAGGTTCCTGACATATGTACATCAAAATGGTTCTTTCTACCCACGATCATCGGAGCACCTACCTATGCAGATCTACCTGAATCTATATATCACTACCCCAAAATTCATAACAATATATGTACAATACATCCTTTTTTTTTTTTTAGGCAAACGCTGACACACACAATAAAAATGCTACTATACTCCCCTAACAAGACACGGATAGCTTTTTTAAAAACTGTTGCGGAGCTAAGCTTCGTCTCCGATGGATTGACGTGCCGGAGCCCTGCTCCAGTGTGCTCCAACTGCACTTCACCGCTGATTGAGATACAATTACATCCCGCAACCACATTCTAGAATACACCGATCACTTACCATTTGCTACATTGACCTCCCGTACCTTGCATGCCATTTCTAGCCATTGAATACCATACATCTACCATTCATTACCGTCAGATACCATTCACCATATTTTTTTCATGGAGAGTCCGGAAAATGGTGAAACATTTTGAAACTTCTGTAAAACTTTTCTTTTAAATGAATACGGACCAAACAGGTACATTACTTTCCATCACTGATTCCTCCATAAAATTATTGTTCCTGAGTTATGATACAAATCAACAACAGCCAAAGGTAACCTGAGGAGATGTTACACGTCCTTTAATTACAATAGTTTTCCAGAAATTAAAAAGCAAGGTATATTGGGAAAAATAAATATATTTTTGGTTGTCTTTGCAATAACATCTTGGGTTCTCTGATTGGTAAAGCATGAAGAAACAAAAGCAGAGGTCATAGAACAGTACTTGCGAAATCAGTCACTGTGACGTTCTCCTTTGGACTTCCAAAACGATATGATTCTACCTTTTTGGAAGTGATAGAACTGTATAGAATAGTTAGTATGGACCATCTGCGAGTAGGAAACAAATGTCGATGTAAGGATGTAGGGTCCTGTTAGCTTAAGGATTGTGTTTGCAAGTGCAGAATATGAGGGTCGTGTTTGTGATAAGATAGAGAGGGATTAAAGTTAACGAAACGTGTGTTAAACCTCATGTAAACATCCACTGGTCGTGCTAGGTGACATCTCTGCAGAACAGAGTTCGCACCAGCCCAGAAGAACAAAGCATAAAGCCATGGGTTTATGCCAGGCAAGGAGAGAGAGTGGGGAGCTATGATCGTGCCCTGGAAGGAGGTGGAGCCCAACGCCTGGATGGGCGGAGGGTTGTCAAGGAAGAACTTTAAGGAGGTTGTCCTGCCCACCTGCTTTGGCCCTGGTGCTGTTCTCATCCTCCCCCATTGCCTGTTAACCAGCAACTCTGAGCCTATACACCGCACATGTGGGCAACCTAAGCACAAAAATGCACATAACTCCAAATTGTGTGAACATCGACATTGGTTGACCTCCCCATGCACTGTACGGACCCAAAAGCTCCTAAATGAGGTATAATTTGAGTATTAAATGTTGTGGTACTTAAAATGTGGTGGTACCTCCTAAATGTTGGTACCAAAATGAGCACACACATCTAAATATGATGAACTCTAACCGATTATATGTGCTTTGGTTACATCGTTTACCCCATTCAGACACAATTGCGAACTTGTATTTTATTTTAATTTTATTTTTGTACACAAGATCGATGCTCGTGTAAGAGCTAACATTAATCACAAAAAACATAAGATAAAGGGAGCGGGAGACAAGATGGGGAGAGAGGGGGAAGCACACAAGTACAACAGTAGAGAACAGGGACATCGGAAGATCTGTGGGAGGGAGAGGGCTTTGGGGGGAGGAGGCACGGGAATGAGGGTTAGAGGAATAAAACACATGGACACTGCTCGGACTTCCAGGAAAGAAGTCGGAATTTCAAAAAAGTGGATCTGGGGTGAATTAGCGGGGGTAGAAAAGATCAAGGTTTTGGATGGGGGAAGATAAGAGATGGTGGTGAACAGCCGTTTTAAAGACCTGGAGGGTGGAGTGGGATTGAAGAGAGTGAGGGAGTTTGTTCCAGAGGCGGGAAAAAGAGGAATGAAAGAGTGAAGATGAGAACCAAAAGATGAACTCTAACCGATTGTAAGCGAACAAAAGAAAAGCGAAATATTTTCCTTTCCATTAATATCAACACGTATCTTTCCACACTTTATTAAAACCGCTAACGCATGCAACTATCAGGACGCCTCGTTGTGGTGGTTGTACCCACCCGCAATGCAAGTCGGGAGCCAAATCTTCCCGATTCTTCCCTGTTACCCAGATTCGTCAGGGCGGCGCGGTCACGTCGGAGAGCCGATAGGTCCCCATGGACCGGCCCTTTCCCTATTGTTTCTGTGACTTCTCTCTTTCTCTCTAACTCTGACGTGGCCCTGACTTTGTGAAGGCTGGGGTACACCATCCAGGATGTGAGGGATCTCTGGGTCACTCCTGGGAGATCGATGGCTGTCTCAGTGCCGCGGGCTTGTTCGACAGAACTGTCTGGGGGCTATCGGACAACAACAACAACAACAACAACAACAATTTCAATGTTTTTATGTTTCAACGTTATGTGTTTCTTATAATATGAAATCGAGCTTGTAACATCAGAGACTTTGCTTCTTCTCAATGGGCTCAGCTCCTCCATTGTAACGTCCTTCTTGCGGGGTCAAATCCAAAACCCCTATGGGACGGCCAAGGCAAACCAATCAGTGCATTTCCTGCTTCGTCCTAGGTTTCCCCAGACTCTCTGTCACCCTTCCGAGGTCGGCAAAATGAGTACCGACTTACTGGTAGCAGAGGGCACTGCATCAGTGGCACAGCAGTGCTTCCAGAAATTATACAACCAACCCTAACAACAACAACAGAGCAATTATTGTGAATCTTAAGGAGAGCCTATTCTGTGACGGCCACAATTATTCACACGTTCTTGTTGGGTTGGCTGGGAAAGGTTTTTTTGCCCAAGTCTTTCACGAACCGACTGGCCAGGCCTGACGTTCGACTAAGTAATTCACGGCAGTAATTTGTAATTTATTCAGGGTGCCTGCGATAGCTCGCCTACTCTTCGCGAAGGACACCACAGGATCTTTAATGTCCACCGACGAACGCCCTGTAGATGGGCCGTCCAGTTTAACATCCATCCGAGGGACGGAATACATATCGATGGATCGCCCCGCCTGTAAAACTGTGGGATAACAAGTTATAGCGGAGTCGAAATTTGAAAGGCTAGACTGCTTAGGGGCGAGTGTGCGTACCTCGAGGCCATCTGGTGAGCCCGAAGGAAAGCAGAAATATCAAATAAATTGAAAAAGAGAACAAAGAAAACCGTGTATCAGGACAAATTCAAACTCTGATTGAGAATATTGTTGCTCCGGCGAGGTCCGGAGCATCACCGCTCGGTGGTCCTTTGGTTGATTTGTTACCCCCTGCGGAATTCCGATTGCAATCCAGTGTGCAGTTGTTCCTCGCCGTATATAGAGGTCAGCAAAGGGTAACTCAGCAACATATTGGACCTTGATGGCGACCACGTGGAACACATATATGGAGCTTCCACCGCACAGCGGGACATTTTGAATAGTTGTGTCAATCGTGGATTGGCTCACCGCTTGTTTGATCCCCGACTTCATAGTAGCAAACATGAAATAAAAATGGTGCTCCGGTGTTCTGTTAGCAGTGGTGCTGCACCATGGAGTATGATTGGGCATGAAGTTGGCTGTCTCGTCCTCAATAACGTGTACATTTATGATATAATTTCATTTTATCAATAATCAATAATTTTTATTTTGTTTTGCTTTATCATTATCTTTTTCTAACCTTCCCTTAGCCCAGTGGTTCTTAACCTTTTTAAAGGCGCTGAACCCCAATGAAACCCACCGAACACTCGCGGAACTCCTCAAATTTGACCATAAAATTAAGAAGAATTGCATCTTAATGCGTTTTCTGTTCTTCTTTTCGGGAGGCGATCTGGGAAATGCGTGGTTTTGTTTTGGCAAGGGCCACCCGCAAATCATCTTTGCATGCAGGCCTGCTCCTTTTCTTTGTTTTAATGTCCACCAGTTTCGAAAACGCATGCTCGCAGAGATACGTTGTAACGAACGGCGTGAGGATCTCAAGGGCAATTTTAGCGATGTGAGGATACCCTTCCATTTGGCGGCACCAACACCTTGAGAGCATTGTTGTGCCGAAGAGTTGTTGTTGAGTCTGGCTCTGCTGAAGTTCGATGAGGTCGTCGAGGTATTGGTCGATGACATCTGCCGTTGCAACATCGAAAGTAAACGGCTGCCACACCCATGCTGGGTATTGCTCTTGGTCGGGGAAGTAGCCGTCGAATGACTTTCCCAGCTCATCCAAGTGCGTGGCAATCGCTTGCTTCAGCTCCCCCGGTACAGCAGTGCCTCCAACTTCAGACTCATCTTCGATCCCGCTCACACACTCGTCCAGTAGCAAAAAGTTCGCGAAGTTGTCGTTCTCTGTTCGCCGCTTCCACAACGGTAACTTCTTTCGGAAAGCGCTCAGCTTTTCTTCAGATTCGATGACATTCACTCCACCGCCCTGCATCTGTCAATTGAGATGATTGAGTGCGTCGAAGATGTCAGCCAAGTACGCCAAGGCGAGGATGAACTCTGACTCTTGGAAGTGCGTTGCATGGCAATGCTGGTTTTCTCGCAAAAACAAGGCTAATTCTACACGCAAGGCAAAAACACGGCTCACTACCTTCCCTCGTGATAACCATCGAACGTTAGAGTGGTAGAGAAGGACTTCGAATTCAGAGCCGATTTCATTGCACAGCTCTTTGAAGATGCGATGATTCAGAGCACAGCTTCGCACGTAATTCACAGTTTCAACGACGATTTTCAGAACATTGGCTAGTTTTGGAGGCAGGTTTTTTGATGCCAGCGCGTGTCTGTGCAGGACGCAGTGCGTGACGATGATGTGTGGTGCATCGGCCTTCACCAGCGCTCCAAAACCGGAGTTGCATCCCAGCATGGCTGGAGCTCCGTCCGAGCAAACTGCAGACACCATGTTCCACGAGAGGCCGTTGCTTCTGAAGAAGTCGTCCTCAAGCTTCTTCACGTCAGCTGCCTTCGTCGTTGTTGTGAGAGGCTTGCAGAACAGAAAATCTTCCTTGATCTCGTCTCCTTTGACATAACGCACAAATAAGATGAGCTGGCTCAAATTCGAAAGGTCGGTGGTCTCGTCGAGTTGAAGGCTGAATTTCATCGGGCCAGCGACTAAATCTGCAACTACCTGGGCGAGGATGTCGTCGCTCATGTCGTTGATTCTGCATCTGATGGTGTCATTTGAGAGTGGAACAAGAGACAACTTGTTTTCAGCAGCTTTTCCCAGCATGATGTTGGCCATCTTCAACGCGGCCGGTTTGATGAGTATCTCGCCAACGGTGTGCGGTTTGCCCTGCTTTGCGATCAGGTACGCAACTTCATACGATGCGGTGAGGATTGGTTTGTCAATTGGAACGAAGCCGAGATTGGGCAAGGTAGCACTTGCGTCAAATCTGACTCTCTTCAATTTGAATTCATCCAGCGTTGTGTCTTTGTACTGCCCCTCGCTGTGCAGTTTTTTGAAGTGTTCCCGAAGTTTTGCTGGTGCAAGGCTGGAGTTGCTCAACTTGACATTGCAAAGCATGCATTGAGGACGCTGACTTCCATCCCGTTCCGTCAAACACGTGAACCCGTACCGCACGTAATCCTCCGACCACTTCCTTTTTTTGCTCGACATACTGCAAAAAAATAAAATAAAAGTAACAAACTGATCTTAATTGAGTTCGGGCAAATAATTATATGACAATTTTTTTTTTAAAAAGGAACATGCTTAAATATAATCAGTACCCCTCTGAAAACTGAGAAATTTTAACGAAGAAAACACAACTTATAGTTACGATGACGGGATTTATTATCTACTCAACTCTATGTCACCTCAAATCCCATTATAATATCACAGAGAAAACTGCGAATTGTTAGTTTTCAATTGCGACCAAAGGAGTTACATCACCTCCACCTAATTTTCTGAGTAATTCAATCATATTGTTACGGTCCGCGGTTAAGGATGTTATATTTGCTGAGCGGAGGCTCCGCGACCGAACAGTTGTTCCCCGACTAAACCCGATTCACCCAAACGTTGGCCGTATCGCGCCACAGATATTCAATGGGGAAAAGACTAAGACGACGAATGCAAAGAGGAAGAAGAAGAAGACGTACAGAAGAGTAACGGGGTTTATTATTATTTACACACATAAGCAAAAAGAGCAGTCACGATTATTTACAGGGGACATGAGACGCAGGTGACACAGTGAAAATTACGAGCTTATACAGACTTAGTTACTACCCAGGACAGCACAAACAAAACAAACTCACGTACGCAAATGGGGAACTTGCAGGCAGGAATGGCTGGAAAGGATGAGCAGGTGAGATCACAGGGCACAGCGAGCAGGTCTACTCCGGGCGGGAAGCGAGGAGCCGGCAGCTCCCTGTATTCGGCTTTACAGCGCACACCGTCAAGGCTTCACGTGGCTGGTTGAAACGGGGCTGCACTCCTCTGCCGTATCTCTCGTGTAGCTTGTTTCATAAAAGCTCCTCGGCTTTCTCTTGGACCCCTTCTTTTTCGTGTCCCTCTCCACGCAGCTCAGCTCGTATTCCCTCCCTCTCACTTCCCTCCAGCGTGGGACTGACACGCCCTCCATGGTTTCAGTACCGCCCTCTCCCCCGTGCTCTGTTTCGTGACCTTGTATGGTAATCCCACGGGCTTGTCTCCTGATTTGGGCATCGCGCCGAAGGCACGCCCCTCGTGGCGAGCCACGAGCTTGTTTCCTTATATGGGCATCGCGCCGACGGCACGCCCCTCGTGGCGAGCCACGGGCTTGTTTCCTTATTTGGGCATGGGGCTGCACAGCCCCGCCCTTCGTGGCGCGCCCTGGGCTTGCCTCTCCCTGGCGACCCCGCCCCTCCTGTTCAAACAGAGCACGGAGCACATATTCACTATAGCAGCGAATTGAGAGGGCGTGCACCCCACGCTTGTGAACTGCTTTACCCACAGATGGAGAGTTTGGCTGGGAAATGGAATTATTGAAGGGGAGCTATTCTTAATTGATTCGGTGCAATGGAGTGTCATTCTAATGGAAGACAAGGCCTTACTCTAAAACACATAATAAGATATAAGCTGCTGAACAAGGGTTTTATCGTGTCCTGCAATGTGGTGTTTATGGAATTAACGACCGAGACGCCCTTTTTATCTTTACACAACTCCGGAGGCAGGAGGGGCCATATCCAAACAATGTTCATCACCATTTCCAATACAATACACACAATCAAAAAAATGCAATCCTCATATCCGCAACAATATTTTATAATCACCATCCACTTTTGACTTTAATATAACTCTCAACCCGTCCTGCATATCCACAAACATTTCCAACTTACTTTTCAATAAATCAGTAATCCCGGTAATCCCGGTGTGTACCCTGGTTAGAATAGGTACACCGTATCCCTGCGTGTCGTAAGAGGCAACAAAGAGGGTTGGCGCCAGCCAAGAGGTTGGGTTGGAAGGGCATCCGGCCATAAAAACATTGCCTCAAAAAGAGAACCATGACAATTACAACTACATATAGGCAGGGTATAGCCCGAAGTGGAGATCAGTTTCTGAAGTTTGGGACATGGAATGTAGGGACAATGACAGGGAGATCAGGAGAAGTGGTGGAAGTATTGGTCAGAAGAAGAGTGGACATATGTTGTGTGCAAGAGACGAGATGGAAGGGAAGTGGTGTGAGAATGGTGAAGGGTAGGCAGGGACAGAAATACAAGATTGTGTGGCAAGGGTGCCCGGAGGGCGTGAATGGTGTTGGTGTCCTGTTTTCTGAAGAGTTTGCAGACAGTGTGGTGAGTGTTACTAGAGTGAGTGATAGGTTGATGATGGTGAAAATGGTGATTGGAAAGCTCTTGGTGAACGTCATCTCGGGATATGCTCCGCAGGTTTGTCGGAGCGATGAAGAGAAGGACAAGTTCTGGTGTGCGATAGAGAAGCTGATGGAAAACGTGAAAGATGAGGAAGTTGTTGTGGTAGGAGGAGACCTAAATGGACATGTGGGAAGGAGTATGGATGGTTTTGAGGGAGTTCATGGGGGTTACGGATATGGTGTGAGAAATGGAGAAGGTGAAAGGATTTTGGAGTTTGCTGATGAAACTGATTTGTTGATTTGTAATACTCAGTTTCAGAAAGGGGATAATAAGCTTGTTACATACACGTCAGGTGGGTCGACGACAACCGTTGACTACCTGATGGTGCGTAGGCGAGATCGGGGGCACCTCCGGGACACAACGGTGATCCCGGGGGAGGAGGCTGTTTCACAGCACCACTTGGTTGTCTGCGACATAAGGGTGAAAGGTGCGAGGAGAGCTCGGCAGGTGAAGTACCTTCCGAGAATGAAGGTGTGGAGGTTGAAAGAGGTGACTGTAAGAGAGGCATTAAAAGAGAGGCTGAGTAGGGTAGAGGATGATGTGGTTGAGCTTGAACATGGTTGGATGTCAATGAAAGATAGTCTGTTGGGAGCCGTTGGTGAGGTATGTGGATGGTCAAAAGGACCACCGAGGCACTCGGAAACATGGTGGTGGGATGATGAATTTGGAAAGAGGATTGACGAGAAGAGGAAGAAGTTCAAGGAGTGGCAGAAGGCGAAGGGTACGGGAGCAGAAACAGCAGAGCATGAAAGTTATAAGGCAGCCAGGAAGGCTGCAAAGAAAGAGGTAGCAAAGGCGCAGGAGGCATGTCGGAAAATGTTCGGAGAACGCTTGGATTGGGAAGAGGGTCAGACAGCGGTATTCAGGATTGCAAAGCAGATACCGAAAGAGAGGTGTGATGTGATGGGGATGAGTTGCTTGAAGGATGAAGTGGGACAAATCGTTGTGGACCCAGATGGAATTAAAGGAAGATGGAAAAGATATATGGAAATGCTGTTGAATACAGAGAATGAATGGGATGGCAACATAGAGAGTAACCCAGTCTTAGGACCGCCAGAGAAGATAACTGATGAGGAAGTTGAGAAAGCGATAAAAGCAATGAAGAGTAGAAAAGCGGGAGGGCCGACAGTAGTTGTGGGAGATATGTTGAAGGCAGCAGAAAGTTGGGGTGTGAAGAGAATGACAGAGATCTGTAATCTGGTGGTGAAAGAAGGCCACATTCCAGTGGCTGGGAACGGCGTACCCTCGTCCCTCCATACAAGGGGAAAGGTGACCCTCTGGAGTGTGGCTCGTACCGAGCGATAAAGCTATTGGAGCATGGAATGAAGGTATTGGAAAGGGTGTTGGAGAGGAGGATAAGGAAGAAGGTGAAGATCGACGAAATGCAGTTTGGATTTATGCCAGGAAGAGGAACGACAGGTGCGCTCTTTATTCTGAGGCAGTTGCAAGAGAAGTACATGGAGAAGAGGAAGAAGTTGTTTCTTGGGTTTGTTGATCTGGAGAAAGCATTTGATAGGGTTCCACGCGAAGTATTGACATGGGCATTGAGGAAATTAAAGGTGGAGGAATGGTTGATCAGAGTGGTGATGGCAATGTACAAAAGAGCGCGCACAGCTGTAAGGACGAAGGACGGGAACAGTGGTGAGTTTGAGGTGAAGGTGCGAGTGCATCAGGGGTCGGTACTAAGTCCACTACTATTTGTAGCTGTGATGGAGGTGCTGGCTCAGAATGTAAAGGAGGGTTTACCGTGGGAGTTGTTGTATGCAGATGATCTGGTATTGATTGCAGAATGTATGGATGGACTGAAGGAAAAGATGAACAAGTGGAAGGAATGTATGGAGACAAAAGGTCTGAAGGTGAATATAGGAAAGACGAAGGTGATGGCAAGTGGTAAAGCATGTGGTGAGGTGGAAAGAACTGGGAAGTGGCCATGTGCTGTGTGCAGGAAGGGTGTCGGAGTGAACTCCATTCAATGTACAATGTGCGCTGAGTGGGTTCATCAAAAATGTCGCGGTCTGAGAGGGTCATTAACCAGTGTGGCAGCTACATTCAAATGTAAGGTGTGCACAGAGAGAGCTGC
Source organism: Myxine glutinosa (assembly GCF_964187855.1). Classification (NCBI taxonomy): domain Eukaryota; kingdom Metazoa; phylum Chordata; class Myxini; order Myxiniformes; family Myxinidae; genus Myxine; species Myxine glutinosa. Next base: position 16,088,723 of record NC_136263.1, read on the forward strand.
AGGTGGAGTAAATGTTGAGTTGGATCTTGGAGATGGCGTGAAGCTGGAAGGTGTGAAAACATTTTGCTACCTCGGAGACATGCTGAATGGAGAAGGTGGATCAGACTCGGCAACGGTTGCTAGAGTGAGATGTGCATGGAAGAAGTTTCGGGAACTGAGTGGCGTGCTGATGAGGAGGGGAGTGTCGTTGAAGCTGAAGGGAAAGGTGTATGCTGCATGTGTGAGAAGTGTTATGATTTATGGGAGCGAGACATGGGTAATGAACGTAGAGCAGCAACGAAGGCTGGAAAGGGTGGAAATGCGAATGGTTCGGTGGATGTGTGGAGTATCGTTGAGAAAGAGGAAGACAAATGATGAATTGCGAAAGATGATGGGAATAGAGCATGTGATTGATGCTGTGAAGAGGAACAGGTTGAGATGGTTTGGTCATGTGTTGAGGAAGGATGAAAGTGACTGGTTGAGAAGAGTGATGGAAATGAATGTAGAAGGTAGTCGAGGATGGGGAAGACCGAGAAAGACTTGGCTAAAGATGGTGGAAAAATAAATGCGGGCAAGGGGGTTAACAAGGAGAGATGCAGAAAATAGGGCAAAATGGAGAATATTGTCATGGGGACCGCAAGGCTAACCCCCGCTCTAGCAGGGAAAATGGCCTTAAAATGCATGTTGTTGTGTGTGTTGTTTTCAATTAATCAGTAACTCCAAAGTAAGGCACGACCAATGACGCACGACACACGGCAAGCTAATCGAGGCTATTCACTGGAATTTCTGAACACCTGCAAAGGTGTTCCCAAACTAAGGTGTTCCATGAATGGGATGGGAATACAATTACAAATAACATTCTCATTCGTTCGTAACGTTCATTCATTCATTCATTCATTTCCATTCGTTCGTAACATACATAGCAAAATAATAATAATATTAATAACAAGCGTATTTACACATATTCAAAATGATTACAAAACTTTAAAAAAAAAAAAAACAATGCAATGCAATGCGTTATGGAGGACCTCCGCCAAACCCCTGAGACTGGCTCACTGAACCCCTGGGGTTCGGTCGAACCCAGGTTAAGAACCACAGCCTTCGCCCCTTACCTCGAGTTGCTTTACGCATTGTTTGGGGCGATTGCCATTAAAAATAAAAAAGTTAAAAAAAATTTTGCATTCTTTTATTCTAGTAATGTCATCAGACTAAAGTGACCCATGTCAGTTAGGGTTAGAAACGTATATAAGGGAAATCTAGATATGGATAGGATGTAAATTGTTTGTGGACATAACGGAGACGTGATGGGCCAAACGGCCTCTTCCTATGTCAAAGCAAATTTTTATATAGGAAGTATCTGTTTTTCTACCTGGATGTAAATCGGCTAAATGTGGAGTATAATTACAGTAATCATAATAATTTCTCCTCTTTTTGGAGCATTTCTTCAAGGAAAACTGATTTCACTCCATACAAATATGCCTGACTTTCCCGCAGAGACACAGAAAACAAATGACGTTTTATTAACCTGGTCAATCTTGCAATGCGACTTGTCTTGCTCCAAATAACACAGTTAGCAGCATAGTAGTAATTTCCTTAAATAATAAAACAAGACCGATAGTCCAACAACGATGTAGCCGGGCTTGTTGGATACTTTAGTTGAAGAGGAGAGTAGGACCTGGGTGGGGATACCAGTTACCAGTTAGCAAATTATGTAAGTATTAATCTTTTTTGACTTCAGGGATGGACAGCCGGTTTGTGAATGACTTAGGTAAAAAAACGGCGAACGGCAAACGATGAACCAATAAATTTCACATTCCTGTGCCACCTTGAGTCGAGCGTCAGGCATTGACAGCAGGTTCGTGAAAGACTTGGACAAAAAACGATCCCAGAGTGAATGTTGCTTTATCAAGTCAACGGAGAAACTGCAAATGGGGAATCCGCAAATGTCACGGATGGAAACCCTTTCGTCATTTCCTCATCGAGGCTCGTGTAAGAACTAACATTAATCACAAAAAACATAAACGGACACATAAAACATATAATGAAGCGATCGGGAGACAAGATGGGAAGAGAGAGGGAAGCACACGAGTACAACAGTAGAGAACAGGGACATCGGGAGATCTGTGGGAGGGAGAGGGCTTGGGGGTGGGGTGAGGCATGGGAAGGGAGGGGGTGGGAGAGGTACAAAACACATGGACACTGCTAGGACTTCCAGGAAAGAAGTCGGTATTTCAAAAAAGTAGATCTGGGGTGAATTAACGGGGGTAGAAAAGATCAAGTATGGGATTTTGGATCAAGGATGGGAAGAGTGACAGAAGTTGTTGGAGATTGTAGAAAATTGGAGAATATAACCGGGGTAGAAAAGATCAAGGTTTTGGGTGGGGGAAAATAAGAGATGGTGGTGAACAGCTGTTTTAAAGACCTGGAGGGAGGAGTGGGATTGAAGAGAGCGAGGGAGGTTGTTCCAGAGGTGGGAGAAAAGAGGAATGAAAGAGTGAAGGTGAGCAGAGAGTCTTGATTTTGGCAGTTTAACCATAAGAGGGTTGCTGGCAGATCTTCTGTGACCTGTAGGAATATTTGGGGGACATAGCCCAGAGAGAGCTGGAGGAGCAAGGCCGGAGAGGAGTCGGTAGAAGACAGAAAGACCACCAACCTGCCTGCGGCGAGTGAGTGAATGGCCCTCGGAGTTAGCTTCATCGCGGGAGATTCCAACGATTCTGAAAGCTTTGGTTTCAACAGCGTGAAGCCGAGCTCGGTGTGAGGCAGGAGCACCAGCCTAGAGGTGAGAGCAGTATTCCATTGAGCTGCGGATGAAAGCCTTGTATGGGGTGAGGAGCTCAGGTGTGTCAAGGATGGACTTCGCATGACGGAGGATGCCCAGCCGGCGACTGGCTTTGGAGGCCAGATTGAAAATGTGGTTTTCCCAGGAAAGATCATGGCAGATAGTGAGACCCAAAAGCTTGAGTGACAGAACTTATTGGAGAGGATTATTGAGAAAGTGGATAGGAGGGTTGTCCAGTCCGTCTTTTCGGATTGACATGGTAAGAGTGTGAGATTTGTCAGGATTGAAAGACATGTTCCAATTGTTTGACCAGTTTGTGATTTTGTCACGGATTCCACAAATATAAGTTGAATATATCAAACTCTACTAAAGTCAATAACTTCGTCAGGCAGTCTCATGCAAACACCTCTTTTCTTCCAAACTCAAATACTTTAGAAAATGTCGAGGTTGGGATTTAAAACCCAAACATTTTGAAAACCACCCTAGTAATCTGATACTTATTAGTGGCATTGGGAAATTCTACTCATCGATTTCGGGAAATCAAATGAGCTTCCATTCACCAGGAATTTAACCTCATTAACATGACAACTGTCTGACAGAATGGTAAAGAGGTAGCACACTTGTCTTTCAGTTGTATTGTCTGTCCTTTGGATGGATGTTCATCTCGGTGTCCTGTCTGCAAGTATTAATAGGTAGAGATAAACTCTCCATGGTGTCTTTCGCGAAGAGTTGTCAGCGGCACCCTGAGTTGAACAACAGGTAAAACTTATGCAAGGTACAAATGGAGACATGAAACGTGGGAATAATTGGGACCGTGAAATAGGTAGCAAGAGTACATCACGTTGCTAATAACACAGTAAGCACATCGATGTTGGCGCAATGGTGGCAAGGATTGGGACACTCAGTCGAAACGTTGGGCGAACTTCGGTGTGTAAGCTGGCAACACCTTCATACAAGTTACAAGGAAATGCAATGAAGTTGAACACAGGAGGAGGCCATCAGACCAATCATGCACACGAATTTTCACATTTTGAGAGTATTCTGATTTGTATGATTGAATACATTTGACATTTGACTTGCAGAGTTGCTTCACAAACTTGCAGCAGTTAGTCTTTCACATGAACAGAAGCAACGTGCACAGCAAGAAATGATGTACGCTTACGAGCTTGCGCAGAATTGGCACCCAACACAGAGGTTTGGTGATTTTACCTAGCACGTTATGAGGGAAACATGGCATCCATGCCAAACAAAGTTCAACTTTAGACCTGAAGGTGTAATCTTAAAGTCACTGCATTCGTGTAAAGTATACGTAGCCCTGAGCGAAGTGAACCGGTCGATGCTCCGCTAGGTCAAACTGATGCAAGGTATAGATGGAGACAGATTGTCCAACAAAAGGCAGACTGGTATTGCTTTGCAAAATCGACCCAAGAGAATATCGACTACATTTCTACAGCTTCCTTGTGTCCTGGGATTTTTCATCCGAGTGAGTACAGCTGTGCATGCTGATACGTGAAGTCACAGACTCACTGATTTTAGGGAAGCTTTGTCATGACAGCACAATGCAAGACTCGTTACAAACTAGAAAGATCAATCAGATATTGCAAACACTCACCAGGACTTGTTTTGTGTGGTGTATTTTGTGTGGTGTGTTTTTTGTGGTGTGCACTGATCAACTAAGGTTATGTTCGTATTATGGACAAACAGACCTTTTCAGGTTTATTGTAGAGATTCATGTTCCAATCGCATGTATTTTAAAGACGTAGTCACGTACCGTACTTTCTGAACATATGCACTTTCTAATAGTATCTCCATTATAGACATACTCACGTACCTTATACTAATATACTATGTCCTTTACAGACATTCTTACATTATAATTGTGTGTGTGTCTGGATATATATATATACACGACATGACCAAAATTATGCGGACACCCCTTCTAATAAGTGGATTCAGCTGTTTCAGCCACACCCATTGCTGACAGGTATATATAATCAAGCACACAGCCATTCAATCTCCATTGACAAACATTGGCAGTAGAATGGACCTTACTGAAGAGCTCAGTGACTTTCAACTTGGCACCGTCATCGGATGCCACCTCTCGAACAAGTCAGTTCGTCTAATTTCTGCCCTGCTCGAGCTGCGCCGGTCAACTGTAAGTGCTGTTATTGTGAAGTGGAAACGTCTAGGAGCAACAACAGCTCAGCCACTAAGTGGTAGGTAAGCCACACAAGCTCACGGAACGGGACCGCCAAGTGCTGAAGTGCGCAGCATGTAAATATCGTCTGTCCTCGGTTGCAACACTCACTACCGAGTTCCAAACTGCCTCTGGAAGCAACGTCAGCATAACAACTGTTCATCAGGAGCTTCATGAAATGGGTTTCCATGGCCAAGCAGCTGCACACAAGCCTAAGATCACCATCCTCAATGCCAAGCGTCGGCTGGAGTGGTGTAAAGCTCGCCGCCATTGGACACTGGAGCAGTGGAAACGCGTTCTCTGGAGTGATGAATCACGCTTCACCATCTGGCAGTCTGACGGACGAATCTGGGTTTGGCGGATGCCAGGAGAACGCTACCTGCCCAGATGCATAGTGCCAACTGTAAAGTTTGGTGGAGGAGGAATAATGGTCTGGGGCTGTTTTTCATGGTTTGGGCTAGGCCCCTTAGCTCCAGTGAAGGGAAATCTTAACGCTACAGCATATAATGACATTCTAGATGATTATGTGCTTCCAACTTTGTGGCAACAGTTTGGGGAAGGCCCTTTCCTGTTTCAGCATGACAATGCCCCCATGCACAAAGCGAGGTCCATACAGAAATGATTTGTCGAGATCGGTGTGGAAGAATTGACTGGCCTGCACAGAGCCCTGACCTCAACCCCATCGAACACCTTTGGGATGAATTGGAACGCCGACTGCAAGCCGGGCCTAATCGCCCAACATCAGTGCCCGACCTCATTAATGCTCTTGTGGCTGAATGGAAGCAAATCCCCGCAGCAATGTTCCAACATCTCGTGGAAAGCCTTCCCAGAAGAGTGGAGGCTTTTATAGCAGCAAAAGGGGGGGACCAACTCCATATTAATGCCCATGATTTTGGAATGAGATGTGTGATGTTTGGGTGTCCACATACTTTTGGTCATGTAGTGCATACACATATACATATATACTTGCAATTTCTGTCTGTCTGTCCATCGATAGAATCGGCCCCCACTGGTTGTAACCCCATCATATTGCGTACTGTTAGAATCCTCTTGGAAGATGGAGATGCAAGAAAACATTTTCAAACCTAAATGGTCGGGAGTTCAGAGTTGGGGGGAAGAGGGGGGGTGGAAAGACACAAATTATCTCTATATAAATGTGTATCATATTGTGTCATATAGAAGAAGAACAATTTTATATATACAGTATGGAAGATTGGATTGAAGAGCCTTAAAAACATAGTCTCCTGTTTGGAATTATTTTCAATTTCGTTTCACTGCCAGACAGGAAGACAGAGTAAAAACAATCATCTCACTGCTCTGTGCAGGTGTGTGATCGCGACAAATTCAAAGATAAAGTTCTGTTAAACCAGAGGTTTGTTTTCCGATTCATATTCCAATTTGTTTACAAAATATAAAATTCAATTGAAATTAAGTTGTTCCTCGATCATAAACTGACGTTTGCAGATGCACGGACGGACTTGAACCAATTGCTTAATCCTGCTTTTCGCTTCCTGTGCCCAAGGAAACTTACAAATGGAACCAAATGCAATACACGCTCCTTGACGACTGGTGAGGGTAGAGGTTGCATGAAGTATTTTTTTTATTTTTTGGAGTGGTTCTTTTCCTATTTTTACCTTGTCACCTCAAAACTTTCAAAGTGCTGTTACATATTGCAACACAAAACAATTGCTCACTTCGTTTAGGCTCCTTAGAGTTGTCTCATCCTTGTTGTGATACCCGCTGGTCTTTGTAACCCTAAAGGAAACTATTCTGATGTCTTGTGAGTCGGGTGATGCCTTATGTCAGCTCTTGTGCTTTTTAAAGCTTGGAAGTGAAAATAACCAATGTCATCGAATGGGTTTAGGTACCTGGGCTAGTCCGGTTCAAACTCTCTTGCCTTGTCAGCAATGTTGATTCGTCCTTGTGACCACCAGGATTTTGGGAGTAAAAGTTCCCACACACTATATACATTATACGGTGTTTGATAGTTTGATTGATTGGACGAGGGGCTTGGAAATCCTCAATCGGAAGGGATCAAAACCTTCTGAGGAATATATAATCCTTTTATCAATGAAATTCCTGTGCTCATTATTGCACACAAATCACATGCATGAATTTCTTTTTGCTTCATACAAAGTCACATGCAGAACAGCATAAGGTTCGAGAAAAAGTCACGAAAGGCAACACTTGTGGCGTGAACATAAACGGGTGCAGAATCACTGCCATTGCTTATGAAAATCAGGCAATCATTCGTGTTGAATAAAAAGAGTGACTGAATAACACATCTTTTTATAGCCCATGAGTTTCACACCCCACAGCATGGCGATGTGTCACTAAGAGTTTTGGCACTATATACAGTACTTTCAAAAAGTATTCATACACCTTGACTTTTTCCACATCTTGTTATTTTACAGAATGAATTTAAAATGGATTAAATTGAGATTGTTTTTATCACTGATGTACACATGTGTAAATGTTTATGTAAACATACAGTCACGTGAAAATGTAAGTACACCCCATGTACAGTTTTGACTTTTTCAACATATTTCAACATACAGATATTTGATCTTCATGTCAACAATATTGATAGATAAAGGTGATATAATATAACAAATATCATGAAACATTTACATTTTGTCGTCCATTATATAATTTAAATAAACATAAATGCAAATTTCGCATGTGGAAAAAGTAAGTACACCCCGACATTTATCACTACTTCAAACACCTAAAATTAGAAGCAGGTGCATCAGCTCAGGTGCAAATGATTAGAACATCGTTAGAGAGGATCTTGGAGGAACATGTCTTATTTAAACCTCAGACATTTCGTTTGGTTTGCTCTTTGATGTTGATGTGTGCGGCGTCACCGTGCCGAGATCAAAAGAGCTCTCTGAGGCCTTCAGAAAGAAGGTTATAGATGCCGACGAGTCTGGGAAGGGATATAAAAAGATCTCCAAACAATTTGAAATCAATCATTCGATTGTCCAGAACATCATCTACAAGTGGAGAAGATTCCAAACAACTGCCAACTTGTTCAGGCCAGGCCGCCCCAGCAAGTTCAGCCAGAGAGCAGACCGCAAGATGCGGAAAGAAGTCTCTAAGAACCCCAGAATGTCATCACGGGACCTACAGGTAGCTCTTGCCACTGTTGATGTCAAAGTGCATGAGTCTACCATGAGAAAGAGGCTGCACAAATTTGATCTACATGGGAGGTGTGCCAGGAGGAAACCTTTGCTGTCCAGAAAGAACATCAGGGCAAGACTAAAGTTTGCCAATGAACACCTCGACAAAGACCAGCACTTCTGGAACTATGTGCTCTGGACAAATGAGTCAAATGTAGAGCTATTTGGCCACAGTACCAGAAGACAATCATGTTCAGCGAAAACCAAAGACAGCATTTGACCACAAGAACCTGATACCAACTGTAAAGCACGGTGGTGGAAATATTATGGTTTGGGGCAGCTTTGATGCATCAGGGCCTGGGCAGCTCACCATCATAGAATCCACTATGAATTCTTCATTGTACCAGAGGGTGCTTGAGGATAATGTGAGGCCATCTGTCGGAAAGTTGAAGCTCAACCGAAGGTGGACCTTGCAACATGACAATGACCAGTAAATCCTCCTAGGAATGGCTGAAAAGAAAGAGATGGAGGGTTCTGGAATGGCCAAGTCAAAGCCCGGATCAAAATCCCATCGAGATGTTGTGGGGGGATTTGAAACGAGCTGTGCATGCAAGAAACCCCTCAAACATTGCACAGCTGAAATAATTTTGCATGGAGGATTGGGCAAAAATTTCTCCCAGTCGATGTCAGAGACTGGTAAACAGTTATAAGAAACGCCGACTTGAGGTTGTTTCTGCCAAAGGGGGCAATACCACCTATTAGAGCCAAGGGTGTACTTACTTTTTCCACATGCGAAATTTGCATTTATGTTTATTTAAATTATACAAAGGACTACAAAATGTAAATGTTTCATGACATTTGTTATATTATATCACCTTTATCGATCAATATTGTTGAAATGAAGATCAAATAGCTGTATGTTGAAATATGTTGTAAAAGTCAAAACTTTACATGGGGTGTACTTACTTTTTCACGTGACTGTATATACATATTGTTGCGGATCTCGGGCCCGTCGATGTACAGAGGGGGGTTAAACCCTTTTCCCTCTCGGGCCTTCGAGTCCACGAGGCCGCAACCCACTTTACACTCGTGGGGCGGATTGCTGAGCAATTCCAGCCGCCACCCCCGTAGCGAGCGTGCGGAAGGGTATCGGGTCGAATCCCCACGTACCTTCTATACACACGCCGCCATGAGAACGGGGACTGGACCTCGCACGAGTCACGCTGGTCTGATACGCCTGAGCGGTTTGCGTGTCACGTGACTCGTGCCGTTAATTCTTATTGAACCCGATTGAGCGGTTTTATTCGTACAGTGTGAAGTCAATTGTGGGAAATGACATGAACGGCCAAATGGATGCGAAAGAACACAGGTTTATTATACAATTTATACAATGATCAGGGCAAAGAGACACAAAGCAGACACTTATCGTCCTTACTTAATCCCCGGACAAGGGCCCACTCACTCACGCAGGGAAAAGGATGAAGAAGGACAATGCGCTCCAGCGCGGTCGTTGGCACTGTTAGCCCCAGTCAGCTCGTTTGGCGTGTCCCTGGGATGTTCGTGGCATGCGCAGGGAGCTCAGGCAAGGAGATCGTTGGCGTCTGTGGACCTGGGAGAGATCGTCCTCGCAAGCGTTATTAACAGACAGCAGAGCGCAGGGCAGGGAGAGTTCGTGCACAGAGAGCCTCGATCACAGAGAGAGTTCTAACCACACCTCTTCGCCTCTCTCCTCTCGACTCTCGACTCGCCTCGCCTCTCGTCTCTTTCGGGGGGCCCGGGGCAGGATTTTATAGCCCCTCCCCAGAGTCTTACCCTTACCCGATGGGGAGGAGATGAGCAGGGGGAAGGGGAGGGGAGGGGGGCAGGGGGGAGAATGGGGCAATGGGGTGGATGGGGAGGAGATGAGCAGGGGGAAGGGGAGGGGAGGGGGGCAGGGGGGAGAAGGGGGCAAGGGGGCAATTGCCAATTTTCACCCAATTGACCTGAAATTTACAGAATTTGCATATTGGGTCACTAAATTGGTTCAGCAATCAAAAGGTGGGAGCCGTTTGTATTTTTATCAAAAGGTCAAAGGTCAACGTTGCATAAAATTATCAATTTTAATTTTGTATTTTCTTTAAACTGTTTTGTTATTTTAAGCATACAGAAGAAGAAGACGTCTGAATACTAACGGATGCAGACCGGCTTTGCATCTTCACATGTTTTCGAGTTTATTTTGAAATTATTTCGAACTAGTTGGTTACTCCATCTGACCTTGTTGGGGAAATCTCGTTTGTGTGTTCTCTTATTCAATGATCAGTCCAACGGGATGGTGTGAGGTAGCACTCTTGCCTCCAGGCTGTCTTGTCTGGATTTCATCCCAGATAAACTGCCCCAGATATCATAAGATAAACTATAGATAACTATAAACTGTCCGGTTGGTGCTTTTCTCGGAAGGTGTTGCATCTCAGTGTGTGCCCTCTCTGCAGATGGACTTGTGGATGTTCAATCTGCTGTCATTGTAGTTGATTGACGTTAAAGATCTTTTGTGAACAATAGACGTGTTATCTCCGGCATTCTGAACAAATTGCTAATTCCTACCTAAATCAGTTCCAATGCAGGAGCACAAGGAAGGAGCAGATGCATCCAGCCAGTAAGCCCTGGTCCAAGTGTCCACACTATATTAACCACACAGTGTCCACACAACGGAAGGAAATCTCATTTCCTTTCACAAAGCCCGAAACAAGTGTGTGTCCACCCTCAGGAGAGCCAGGAAACAATATCTCTCGACTCTCAAGACAGAACTCTCAAACCTGTCGCCCTCTTCCAAATCCTGGTGGCATCTGGTCAAATCCGTTTCTGGTGTTTGTTCCTCCTCCATCCCCTCCCTTACCTCAAACGGCTACCAGCTGACTCCCCGCACGTGAAAAAGCTGAATGCCTCAACTCTGTGTTTGCCTCTAAATATTGTGTCCCAAACCCATCCCTCTCTGTATCCACCGTACCCAGTCGTACCCAACTGTTCCTGGACTCTGTGTCCTTTCCTCCTGATAAGGTGGAAAAGTTTCTGTCAACCCTCGACTCTCTTTCACTCCCTCTCTCTGTTCTCTTCACTCTCTCTTTTGCTAAAGGTAATCTGCCATCACCTTGGAAATCAGCCAACATCACCGCTTTACACAAAAAGGTGCAAAAACAGATCCTTGCAACTACAGACCAATCAGCCTTCTCCAAATTATCAGCAAAGTCATGGAATCCATCATTGCTTCGGATATCAAATCTTTTCTCTTCTCAAATAGCTTGATCTCTGATCTTCAATTTGGTTTCAGACCAAATTCAGACAGTTTAAAACCAGGTCACTCTACTCTGGACATACTGCTTCTGCTGTCTCAACAATGGATGGAGGTCCTCAATGCCAAACAGGAAATTAGAGCTGTCTCCCTTGACATATCACGTGCCGTCGATATGGTCTGGCACCCAGTTCTGCGCACCAAACTCTCCTCCTATGGTATCGAGGGAAATCTCCACGCTTGGCTTGCGGACTTCCTCTCTAGTCATTGTCAACGTGTAGCCCTGAATGGGTTTCTCTCATCTCCCCTTCCTGTTAAGGCTGGAGTTCCCCAAGGCAGTGTTCTGGGCCCTGTGTTATTTTTCTGGTCTTCATCAATCATCTCTCTGACTCTCCTGAAAATCCTCTATATCTCTTTGCTGATGACTCCACTCTCTGCCGCTCCATTCCTCATTCCTCAGATCAGCAGTCTGCAGGCTCCTCACTCTCTGCAGACCTGGACAAAATCACAGACTGGTCAAACAAGTGGAACGTGTCTTTCAATCCTGACAAATCTCACACTCTTACTATGTCTCTCCGAAAAGACCGACTGGACAACCCTCCCATCCACTTTCTGAATAATCCTCTCCAAGAAGTTCTGTCACTCAAGCTTTTGGGTCTCACTATCTGCCATGATCTTTCCTGGGAAAACCACATTTCAAATCTGGCCTCCAAAGCCAGTCGCCGACTGGGCATCCTCCGTCGTGCGAAGTCCTTGCTTGGCACACCTGAGTTCCTCACCACATACAAGGCTTTCATCCGTAGCTCAATGGAATACTGTTCTCCCCTATGGGCTGGTGCTCCTGCCTCACACCTAGCTCGTCTTCACGCTGTTGAAACCAAAGCATTCAGAATCATTGGAATCTCCCGCGATGAAGCTAACTCCGAGGGCCTTTCACTTACTCACCGCAGGCAGGTTGGTGGGCTTTCTGTCTTCTACGGACTCCTCTCCGACCTTGCTCCACCAGCTCTCTGGGCTCTGTCCCCCAAATATTCCTACAAGTCGCACAAGATCTGCCTGCAACCCTCTTATGGTTAAACTGCCAAAATCAAGACTCTCTGCTCACCTTCACTCCTTCATTCCTCTTTTCTCCCGCCTCTGGAACAAACTCCCTCACTCTCTTCAATCCCACTCCTCCCTTCAGGTCTTCAAAACAGCTGTTCACCACCATCTCTTATCTTCCCCCATCCAAAACCTTGATCTTTTCTACCCCCACTAATTTCACCCCAGATTCACTTTTTGAAATATCAACTTCTTTCATGGAAGTCCTTTCCGTGTCCTTGTGTTTTATACTTCTCCCACCCCCTTCCCCCTTCCAACGCCTCCTCCCCCCCAAGCCTTCCCACAGATCTCCCTATGTCCCTGCTCTCAAATGTTGTGTTTGTGTGCTTCCCCTTCTCTCCCCATCTTGTCTACCTCTACCCTTATTATATGTTTTGTGTGTCTGTTTGATTTTTTTTTGTGTGATAAATGTTAGCTTTTTCACGAGCCTCGATCCTGTCTACAAAAAAAAAAGAAAAAAAAACTGACCCTAAGCTAATGGGAAATTGATTAAGGAGAAGAGAATCAATGACTCCTCTTCTTCCGGGCATTTTATGTGCGTTTATGTAATTAGAAATGGCCTTTGCATTTGTTTAATGCTGGAATATAAAAAACGATGTCATTACCATGCAGTTTCGCAATTTCGTAAACAAAGAGAGAGGAAGGATGCGACTGAATGATAAAGAATGTCACGAGTACAAAGTGATTATGATCTGTATAATATACCTGTATAATATATATAAGATCTGTATAATATATATAAGTATAATAGATTATGATCAGCCAGGCTGAACAGTTTATGTTTTGTATCCCACTGATAGGCTTGATCTGAACCAAAATCGATTCGGCTTTTGCTTGTCACCTAACCAACAACTCAAATCCACCTAGTCTTATCATAACTTGTCGACAAAATTTTGAGATATCATGATCTACTGTATATAGTTTTTGGCCCTATCTCTCAGTTTTAGAAATTATGCTTATGATGACCTTTTGACCCCAAAATTAATAGGTGGTTGAATTCAGTGACCAGATATGCAAATGCTCTTCGAATTTCAAGTCAATCGGATGAAAATTGAGGATTTTGGAAGTTTGACCTTGAGTTGACCTTTTGACCTCAAAAATAGTTGTTTTCCCAATTCAGTGACTCAATATAAAAATGCTGCTCAACTTTCAAGGCAATCAGATAAAAATGACGATTTTAGAAATTTGACGCCAGGGTGACTTTGACCTCAAAATCAATAGGCTTCTCAGTTGAGACTACCTCTACGACTAGGTAAAGTTTCATGACGACCGGTTTATAATTGTGTGGGCAAGTAACAGACAAACAAACAAACAGACAGAATAGTTGACTAAAAAGTTTGACAAAAAATGGACACAATAGTTGACAAAAAAATAGCACAATAGTTGACAAAAAATTGGAATTCATCGACTTTAAAAAGTCAACCGACCAATATATTTGAAAAATCTTCGATTTTGCAAGTGACAAACAAACCGGAGAGATCAAGATACTTGTCAAAAAAAAATTGCCAAATAATACATTTTATTTTTAAAATTTCCATTTTTTTAATTGAAAAAAAATTATAAAAAAAATGACGACATAAAAAAAATTTGTCAAACAATAAAAATGGCAAACGTAGATACAGGAACGGACGCCGCCATTTTGTACTTTGTGACACTACTGTGAATGCGACCACTATAAAGCAAAGCATTGTGGGTTCATCTCGATTCACGGACAGTGCTCGGAGGAGTGGAGGAGTAAAGAATCGCGGGATAAGAAATTTTATTCCCGGGGTAAGCTGTGTGTAATGCAAAAGGGGTGGAACACTAACAGGTCAACATTCTAAGATGCTGAATTCCAATTCCTGGCAAAGTAACTTTTGCATACAATATACATACATCGACAACAGTCTGAAATGGAATTCCGTTAGCAAAAGGAAAATTGCCAGGTCTTGTTGACATCCGCAAAACTGTGGATCGAGTTTAAAGAAAGCATTTTCAAATTTAAATTTGATGTACAACAGTGAAGAAAAAGTCTTACAATCACGTATATATTTTCCAGTGGAGAAAACGCAATTGGCATCCCACTGTGATAAAGTTTCCCCTCCATATGGCTGCGACGCTTTGAATAGATTATCAAACTTTTATATTTAAAAAGAACTTGCAAGTTTACCAAGTCCCATAAGTGTCCAAATAGATTCTCATGCTGAGTTAACGCTGTGGCTTGTATGAGTTCCATGAGGTCATTCCTCCTGCTGTCCAGTTACCTGGTGCTTGATGTCACAATGTTTTCAGTTACTTGGTGTTGACGTCACAATGGTTTTGTGTTCTGTTCAAGACTTCCTGCCCATCCCAATTCAATGGGAAAACTTCAAATGAATTTCAAATTGACAACTAATTTTGTTTGGATTAACATATCTCAAGCCATGAATGAAACCAGTTTCCTGCATCATTCTCATCATCCAAGGACGGTGAGGATAATAAAACGATGATCTCATCATCATGATCCATGATCATCATCACAAGACGGGAATGGTTCCTTGGTTGAGAACCAATCTATGGAGACAGGTCGACACTCCTTTGCAAGGTCGACACTTCCTCTTCCTCTGCTCCAATCGGTTCTTCTGATCATGTGCTTGTTAAAGTGGACATCTCTCTGACCATTCTCAGAGAGCGTCCTCAGTGTCGACGAGTCTGGCATTTCACTGAGGTCAACTGGCACGGTCTTCAAGCAGCCATCAATCATCTGGACTGGTCTCCCACCTCGACCGCCTCTGACATCAATTCATCCTGGGAATTCTTCCAAAGTAAACTGCTCTCTCTCATTCACAGATTTATCCCATCTCGTCTTCAGTTGTCATAGTCATACCCTTCCTCCCGTCCATGGTACACGGAATCATGTGGTGAGGCAGTTGCCCTGAAACAACGTGCCTTCACCTCATGGAAGACTAATCCAACTGCAGGAAATCTCATTTCCTTTCACAAATCTCGGAACCCTCAGGAGAGCCAGGAAACAATATCTCTCTACTCTCAAGACTGAACTCTCAAACCTGTCTCCCTCCTCCAAATCCTGGTGGCGTCTGGTCAAATCTGTTTCTGGTGTTTGTTCCCCCTCCATCCCCTCCCTTACTTCAAATGGCAACACTTCAAATAGGCAATGGCAATATCAGAGACTGGTAGTCAGTTATAAGAAACGCCTACTTTAGGTTGTTTCTGCCAAAGGGGGCAATTTTTTTTATATATATTTTTTGTATACTGAATCGAGGCTCGTGAAAGAGCTAAAATACCACCTATTAGAGCCAAGGGTGTACTTACTTTTTCCACATGCGAAATTTGCATTTATGTTTATTTAAATTATACAATGGACTACAAAATGTAAATGTTTCATGATATTTGTTAAATTATATCACCTTTATCTATCAATATTGTTGAAATGAAGATCAAATAGCTGTATGTTGAAATATGTTGAAAAAGTCAAAACTTTACATGGGGTGTACTTACTTTTTCACGTGACTGTACGTCAGTGACACAATATGACCCAATTCATCGAGTGTAACCTGTGTTCTGTCAAGAAAGCCAAAAGGTCAAAGGTGAAGGTCGTAAAATAGTCAATTCCCATCTGATCGACTTGAAATTTGAGCAGGGTTTGCATATTGGGTCACTCAAGCCTATTGCTTTTGAGGTCAAAATGTCAAGGTTGCCTAAAATCGTCCATAATTTTGTATTTTTACCACTGCCACCAAAGGTCCTGATCCTGATTGCTAACAGGGAGGTTATGTTTTCACCTCTATCTGTTTGTTACTTGGAAAAAAAAAAAATTTGACAAGTAGGTTGATCACTCCGGTTTGTGTGTTTGTTTGTTTGTGTGTCCGTCTGTCCGCTCACTTATACTTGCCTACAGGTCACAATTTTAAACCGATCTTCACTAAACTTCACCAAATGTAAGAGTTCATGATCTGACAAAATCATATATATTTTTGAAGCCAAAGTTCAACCACTTTTTTCAAATTCTAAAATCCTCAATTTTCATACGATTGACTTGAAATTTGAATAAGATTTACATATCATCTAACTGAATTCAACCACCAACTATTTTGGAGATCAATATAGGCCAAAAGGTCAACATAGGCCAAGAGGTCAACTACCTTTTCAGATTTCTAAAATCCTCAATTTTCATCTGATTGACTTGAAATTTGAATAGGATTTACATATCAGTGAACTGAATTCAACCAACAACTGTTTTGAGGTCAACATAGGTCACAAGGTCAACATATGCCAAAGGTCAACCACTTTTCATCAAAATTCTAAAATCACCTATTTTCATCTGATTAACTTGAAATTTGAATAGGATTTTCATATCAGCTTACTGAAACCAATCACCAACTATTTATAAGCTCAACATAGGCCAAAAGGTCAACATAGGCTAAATTTCTAAAATTGTCACTTGTCATCTTACTATAATTCACCAAATGTCTGTCTGTCTGTCTGTTCCCAGGTACCGCAAAAACGTTTGAACCGATCGCAACGAAATTTTGGGTGGGTAATCCTGGGACTCTCTGGAGTAAAATAGGCTATATTGTTTTTCCAATTTTCCAATTTTCCAGTTTTTCCAAACACGATGGAATAATATTTACCGATATGAACAGTGATGCGGCTTTTATTGAAATTCTACAAACACTGTTTAGATTTTGATGATTTGCATGTGATATGATTTAACGGATGTTTCCATAAATCGTTTAAAATAAAAAAGCCTTCAATTTCTGATATTTTGCCTTTTCATTTGGGCCTCCCAATTGAAGCCCCGCCCATGGGGCAGGTACTGTTGCTAGTCAGATTAACTTAAACTTTGAAGACGATTTGCATATCAGGTCACTGAATTCAACCATTAATTATTTTTGAGGTCAAAAGGAAGCTCTACTGAGTGACTACTTTGTTCTGTTTTGCCAAGTGTTGCTCTATGTGTGATTTTTCATTTGCCTGTCTGTGAACAGGATATCTCAAAAATCTGTGGACGGATTCGGACAAAACTTGGTGGACCAGTTGGGTGTGTGACAACGACGAATTGATTCAATTTTGGTGAAGATTCAAATCTGGATCTGTCCTATCAGTGGGGCACAAAAAGTAAACAGTTTAGCCTGGTGGAGGTATGTGCTCTACAGAGTGCCGTTCTAGTTTCTAGCTTATCTGGAATTGGAATTCCAGATAAGGTATTGTCATCGTGCACCATCCATTCGTAGTTCGCCTTCTTGGAGTTTTCAGGCCCAAACGCTGGGCCGATCCGACCGAAATTTGGCAGCAAGATTCCGCTCCTGACTAGTAACGGGGATTTCAAAGCTAATAAATTGCTTCAAAAATAATTTTCTCCAGACCCACCAGTCAGAATTATACCAAATTTGGGTTACAAAATTAGGACAGGGTCCTGATATAAATTGTGCAAGTTATGCCGATCACATGACCAGAAGTGTCTCAAAATGGCCGACTTAGTAATTTCCTTCAAAAATATTCTTTTCCAGACGCACTAGCCAGAATGCTACCAAATTTGGGTTACAACATTACACCAGTGCCCAGACAAGCTAACAGGTCCAGTGGTCATATTTTTTAGCTGTTTTCAACATGTTTAGCATTGTCAAGAAGAAGTCAGAATACAAAGAGGATGCAGATGGGCATTGCATTGAATCTCCACATTATGAAGGAACGACTTGTTCAAATTTTGAAGAAAGCACCAAAATTGCTTATAATATGGTTTAAAATAATTATGTGGAATCATATAAAAGCAAGCCGGCTGTCTCATATCTCAACTCTGAAGTGATTTAATTGGCATTTGAAGTTCAACAATTCTTAACTGCAAGAAATGCATTTTAATATAATATGTGTCATATGTAAAAAAAAATTCTACTATTTCATGTATTCATAAATGTGAATTCCATGCTTGGAATATTGCATATCATGAGTGGAAAATGATGATGTTTGATAATTATAGATACCATCGTTGACAATTTACACCATATTTGGTATAAGAAATGTGTATATTAATCAATCACCATTGTTCATTATTCTATATAGCTTTCATCTTACTCTGCACACATAACCCATTATTATTTGTGTTTGCACATTTTCTTATATTAAAATTGTATTGCCAATTGTAGTAACTAGAATGGCACTTGGTAGAGCGCATACCTCCGCCAATCTGAACAGTTCACGTCGTGTATCTATCTCATTGTTAGACCGGATCTGGATGCAGACCAGAACGAAACTAGAAATGGCTTGATTGTGTCATCTAAACAACTCACCCACCTAGTTTTGTCATAATCTATCCACAAGCTTTTGAAATATCATGCAATATATCGTTTTTGCCCCAATTGTAATGGTGAAGATTCACTTAAAAATTAAAAAAAACAAGTACAAATACATTCAAAGTACACTGCCCCCATGCCAAATAAATAAATACCATCCAGTGCACGCCACATGGAGACGGTATTGGGAGGGAGAAATATACAATAATTGATTGATCAATTGCATATTTAAAATCAATAAATGACAATCATAAAATAATTTCTTAATCAATTGGCTAATGGCATACCTCAACAACCAGTGTTTCATCCGAAGCTGTAACGTTAAAAAAATTAAATGTCATTAATTGAAAAAATTAGATAATTAATTGATGAATTGATTAATTAATCAATAAATCAAAAATACCCTTTACAGCCAACTCGCTTGGTCATTGTCATGTCCAAATATCAGCTTCCTAGCTCAGAAAGTGCCTGATTATAATGCCCAGATGAGAAAGGAAATAGATAAGTACGAAATTAATTCATAATAAGTATTTAATAAAGTAATGAATTGATTAATCAAAGAATAAAAATATAGTTTTTTGCCAAAGCACTTGCTCGCTATTTTGCCGAAATTTCAGTTTCCTATTTCAAAGGATGGCTGAGTTATCGCCCGGACAAACAAGAAAACAAACAAACAAACAAGTACAGGTACATTCAAAGTACACCACCCCCATGTCAAATAAATAAATATCCTCCAAAGTGGGTGGCATTGCCAGGGCGCCTACGGCGCCTACGTCGTTTTAGTCTTTTCCCTCATTGAGCAGCCGCGGTGCGATCCGGCCAACGTTCTGGGTGAATCGGGTGAGTCGGGGATCCTGTAACGGTCGCGGTTGGACCATCCGCTCGGTAAAATAACATCTAAACCGCGATCAGTAACAATTACAGTAACAATTGGTGCCCGGCAATGCCGCCATGCAGCTCATACAAACTGTATTGGGAGGGAGAGGTATACAATAATTGATTGATTAATTCCATAATTATAATCATCAAATAACGATCATACAATATTTTCTTAATCAATTGGCTAAAAGCATAACTAACCCACCGGTGCTTCATCCGAAGCTGTAAGTTTTTGATAATTATTTAAATAAGTCATTAATCGAAAAAATAAAATAATTGATTGATTAATCAATAAATAATTAATCGATCAATTGATTAATCAATAAATCAAAAATAGCCTTTACAGCTAAATCACTTGGTCACTGTCATGTCAAAATATCAGCTTTCTAGCTTATAAGGTGCTGAGATAATGCTGCCCAGAAGAGAAAGATAATAAATAAGTACTTAATTAATCGATAATAATTTAGTAACTAATCAATAAATTGATTAATCAAAAAACAAAAAATACCGTTTTTGACAAAGTACTTGCTCACTATTTATTGTGCCCAAATTTCAGCTTCCTAGCTCAAAGAATGGCTGCGCTATCGCCCGGACAAACAAGAAAACAAAAAACAATCAAACAAGAAACCAGAGTGAAAACTGAGTGCTCCCTTTCAGTGCGTGTCATCGCCGGGCCCCCTTCAGTGCCCAGCGATGACGTCATGCAGCGCCTGGAGATGGCATAAGAAAGGAGCGGTGCACAACAAGAAAACAAACAAGAAACCGGATTGAAAACTGAGTACTCCCTTTAAGCGCGCGTCATCGCCGGGCCCCCTTCAGTGCCCAGCGATGACGTCATGCAGCGCCTGGAGATGGCATAAGAAAGGAGTGGTGTACAACAAGAAAACAAACAAGAAACCGGATTGAAAACTGAGTACTCCCTTTCAGCGCGCCTCATCGCCGGGCCCCCTTCAGTGCCCAGCGATGACGTCATGCAGCGCCTGGTGATGGAATAGGAAATAATCGGTGTAGAATATTATATCCAGATCTGGATCTTCACCAAAATCGAATCAGTTTGTCCTTGTCACACACCCAACCTGTGCACCAAGTTTCATCTGAATCCATCAATAACCTTTGAGATATCCTGCTCACAAGCAGATAAGCATGTGTGAAACCATAACCTCCATCCACCTTCATTGGCGGAGATAATAAGAAACACAGATTTGATATTCTTTCACAAAACTATATAATCAAGCCCAAACTATCTTACTAAATCAGACATATTGGGGCATCCTCATTGCAAAATAAAAACATTCCTCTATTAGTCAATGGTACAGTGGGTACTTTGTCTGTACATCTGTTGGTTTTCTTTCTACCAAGCTAGCGTGTAGTAAATTACTGTGCTATTATTTATTAGCTCATCAGGCTCGTTTATTTGTAGTGGCTCTATAAGGAAAAAAACCAGACCATGCTGGGTGGATATCATTCGGCTTTCCTTGAACTACTGTATTGCTTGTATAATTACCCACAATGTACTGCTAATAAAAATTATATATATATATATATATATATATATATATATATGTATATATATGTATATATATATATATATATATATATATATATATATATATATTATATGTATGTATATATATTGTTACAGACGCGGCTTTAGATGTTATATTGACCGAGCGGTGGTGTATTTAACCGCGTCCGAACAGTTACTCCCCGATTAGAACCCGATTCCACCCGACGTTGACCAGATCGCCCCACAGATATTCAATCGGGAAACCTCTAAAGCGACCGAAAGAGAATGAAAAAGAAGAAGAAGAAGAATACGGAGGAAGAACAGATTTATTATACACACACAAGCAATGGATGGAAGAAGCAGTAACACAGCGAATCGTTAACTTACACTATTCATTTTTACTTAACCCCAAGACAACGAGCAGGACAGGACGTTCACACTTACACAGGGGATAATGCAGGCAGGTAGGGCTTGAGGTGGATTGCTTGAGAGGGAGGCAAAGTCGGGAGGCAGCAGCTCGCAATTCCTCGCGGTTTTGGCGGGAAAACCCTCCGTCGCGTATCCGCTGCGGTAGACGTCACGCGCTGGTTCGGCACACCTGCTCCTCTTCTTGTGGTGGAGCCGTCTCCCTCCTTTCAGCGCGTCTCTCTAAAGCTGGTTTCCTTGCCGAGTACCTCTCCTCTTTGGCTTGGAGCATTTCGCATCTCACCGCTCCTCTTGGTGCAGCCTCTTTGCTCATCTCCCAGGTCATCTCCTAAAGCAGTCCCTTACAGTCGCTTTTATCACCTCGGGCGAAATCAAGCCGCCGGCTCCGAGGGCACGCCTACCGGGTCGCTCACCGCGGTGCTGATTGGCTGTTAGGGCTGGCGCACTCCTCCCCCCTTATGACGAGTGGAGACACGCCTTTCTTCTCCGACTCAAAGCACATGGGCAATGGCGGCCTGCGGGATTGAAAACAACTCCCCTTTTGAAAGGAACTTTGGAGAGCGGAGATGTTTGGGGAAATTGGAAGGGCCTACGCTTATTTTGTTTGATACAATGCAAAGTCAATCTAGTGGGAAACACATATTTAGCCTACATGGAATAAGGAAATACACTATTTAAAAGATATATCGTGACCTGCGTGTAAGTTTCATGGAATTAACTAGGAGGACGGCTGCGACCATTATTTACATTACGAGGATGTTACCATACTTTTGTAACGTTCACATTGTAACGTTTCCACATTCGTTACACTTCCTCCAAAATTGTTACACTTCTCAAAAACCGTTACACTTCTCAAATTCGTTACACACTTCTCAAAATCGTTACAATATATATATATATATATATATATATATATATATATATATATATATATATATATATATATATATTGTAACGAATGTGGAAACGTTACAATGTGAACGTTACAAAAGTATGGTAATACCCTGTTAATGTAAATAATGGTCGCAGCCGTCCTCCTAGTTAATTCCATGAAACTTACACGCAGGTCACGATATATCTTTTAAATAGTGTATTTCCTTATTCCATGTAGACTAAATATGTGTTTCCCACTAGATTGACTTTGCATTGTATCAAACAAAATAAGCGTAGGCCCTTCCAATTTCCCCAAACATCTCCGCTCTCCAAAGTTCCTTTCAAAAGGGTGGGAGTTGTTTTCAGTCCCGCAGGCCGCCATTGCCCATGTGCTAATCTCGGAGAAGAAAGGCGTGTCTCCACCTCGTCATAAGAGGGGAGGAGTGAGCCAGCCCTAACAGCCAATCAGCACCGCGGTGAGCGACCCGGTAGGCGTGCCCTCGGAGCCGGCGGCTTAATTCCGCCCGAGGTGATAAAAGCGACTGTAAGGGACTGCTTTATGAGATGACCTGGGAGATGAGCAAAGAGGCGGCACCAAGAGGAGCGGTGAGATGCGAAACGCTCCAAGCCAAAGAGGAGAGGTACTCGGCAAGGAAACCAGCTTTGGAGAGACGCGCTGAAAGGAGGGAGACGGCTCCACCACAAGAAGAGGAGCAGGTGTGCCGAACCAGCGCGTGACGGCTACCGCAGCGGATACGCGACGGAGGGTTTTCCCGCCAAAACCGCGAGGAATTGAGAGCTGCTGCCTCCGACTTTGCCTCCCTCTCAAGCAATCCACCTCAAGCCCTACCTGCCTGCAATATCCCCTGTGTAAGTGTGAACGTCCTGTCCTGCTCGTTGTCTTGGGGTTAAGTAAAAATGAATAGTGTAAGTTAACGATTCGCTGTGTTACTGCTTCTTCCATTCATTGCTTGTGTGTGTATAATAAATCTGTTCTTCCTCCGTATTCTTCTTCTTCTTCTTCTTTTTCATTCTCTTTCGGTCGCTTTAGAGGTTTCCCGATTGAATATCTGTGGGGCGATCTGGTCAACGTCGGGTGGAATCGGGTTCTAATCGGGGAGTAACTGTTCGGACGCGGTTAAATACACCACCGCTCGGTCAATATAACATCTAAAACCGCGTCTGTAACAATATGTATATATCTGCATTTCTAATGATTGATAATTTGCTTCGCTTTCAGAAAGATAATTTGAAAGATAAGTGCTCTTGCCCATCCTCTCTCGGCCCTTTTCACCCTGTCATTTACCCGAGGTCATCTTCCATCTGATAGGAAATCCGCAAACATCACGGCATTACATAAAATATTCAAAAACGGATCCCATTAACTACAGACCAATTAGCTTACTTCCAATCATCCGCAAGGTCATGGAATCCATCATCGCAGTTGAAATAAAATCATTCTTTTTCTCCAACAACCTCATCTCTGATCATCAATTCGGATTCAGACCAGGTCACTCCACCTTGGACATGCTGCTTCTACTCTCCCAACAATGGATGGAGGCCCTCAATATGAAACATGAGATCAGGGCCGCCTCTTGGGATACATCACGAGCTTCTGATAAAGCCAGGCATCCCACCTTGCTCTCCCAACTGTCCGCCTATGGAATGCCAGGCCAACTTCACTCTTGGATTACTGACTTCCTCCACTCTCCAAGCCAACATGTGGATCTCAATGGAACCCTTTTTTCTCCTTTTCTTGTCAAGACTAGAGTAACCCAAGGCAGTGTTCTAGACCTCATCCTATTCATAATCTTCATCAATGATCTCTCTGACTCTCTGGAAAATACTCCTGTATCTCTTTGCTAACTAGGTGGTATTCAAAGAATACTTACCCTGTGCAGTCAACTTGGTGTGAGCCAACTCTTCTGTTTTTGAAAGTTTTTTTTTTTTTTCAACCAACCCGCCTTGCTCTTTTTGGCTGTCAGACCACGTGAGCGATGACATCGTAAATATATATTCTTTAATATAATTGTTGCATAGATCATCTATCTTCTATATCTATCTATATTTTATCTCTCTTCTCTTCTCTCTATATTATAAAAGAAAGTTTTTGTTTGTTTGTCTGCGCAAGCTAATCTCCTGAACGGTGAAAGATAGGAGGAAACCTCCAATACAAAAAATGTCGGGACAGGCCCGGGAAGGTTATAGGCTAGGTGGCAAGGCCAGTCGAGGCCGCTTCGGCCGGGCTGGGCCCGTTTCGCAATTAAAAGCTGAGCTGAATTATAGTAGTCAATCTTCTACGGCTGCAAGTAAAAGCTGAATTGTAGTAGTAAATTCATTCAAAAAGAACTAAAAATGTCAGGACGGGCCCGGGAAGGTTATAGGCTAGGTGGCGAGGCCAGTCAAGGCCGCTTCAGCCGAGCTGGGCCCGTTTCGCAATTAAAAGCTGAGCTGAATTATAGTAGTAAATTCATTCAAAAAGAACTAAAAATGTCGGGACGGGTCCCGGGAAAGTTATAGGCTAGGTGGCAAGGCCAGTCGAGGCCGCTTCGGCCGGGCTGGGCCCGTTTCGCAATTAAAAGCTGAGCTGAATTATAGTCGTGAATCTTCTACGGCCGCGAGTAAAAGCTGAATTATAGTAGTAAATTCATTCAAAAGAACTAAAAATGTCGGGTCAGGCCCCGGGAAGGTTATAGGCGAGTTGGCGAGGCCGGTCGAGTCCGCCTCGACCGGACTGGGCCCATTTTGCAATAAATCTTCTTCTTCTTTCAAAATTCTCTTGAAGTACAACTTATGCACTTAATAGGAATATCTGACTGATTGCAACACATGCTTTCAAAATTCTTTCTCGTGGGGCCTGGCAGAAGAAAGAACAAGGAATCATTGAGCACAAACTGATACTGGGCTTGTGTCAGACCTCTGTACAGAAGATTAAATTCATTCAAAAAGAACCTGGGCAACGCCGGGTGCATTCAGCTAGTCTACTGTATAAGAGAGATGTCTGTCTGTGTGTGTGTGTGTGTCTTTCTGTCTGTCTGTCGCCATTTTTCTCAGAGTTGGCTGAACGGATCTTCGTCAAACTTTCAGAGGTTCATCAGTGAGTGCCTGGGAGTGTTTTAGGCAAAAAAAATTTTTTTTTTTTAAAGGTCGTTTTTTTTTTGGTTTTTTTTTTCATTACTCGATAGTGCCAAAGCCATTTTAAATTAATGACAGATATATACAAGTACACATTCGCATAAATAAATACAAAACAATCACCAGACATTTGAATACAAATAAATCAAGCAATTGTGGAAGTGTACGAAGCTGGTAGTACGGCTTCTTCTTCTGCTTCCTGATCGACATCACACAACGCAGAAACGTGATGAACGCCACATTCACCCACCAGTATATATAATTATATATGTACCCCCTTCCTCTCCTGCCTCCCTCCTCCCCACTCCCCATCTCCCCTCTCCGATGACATCATCATGCATATATATTTTTCCCCATGGGGTGTAGTTGACAATGAGCCAGGTCTCAACTTTTTCCATTGAGTGGTTTCAGAGATATAGAGGTGCAACGTTTTTCCAAGATGCTGCCCGTACCACGTGACCTATGACGTCATAATTATCATTATAAAAATTCCACAGGAGGAGCCGCTCATATTCTGAAAATTTTGTGCCAATCGGACTAATAGTAAGGGCATTTTATGAGATATTTCACAAATCTGTTAACTAAATTGTTACCAAGAAATTTCTTCACCAATATGTTCGTAAAGGTGTGTAATAACATGTGTTAAAATGTTGAAGTTCAACTCCCGTGGGAAACCCATAAAAAAAGCTGTTGAATTCGGGTACCGAAAAATTATTTTCGAGAATTTTTATTTTTTTAAATCGGCCCTTAAGTAACTTATGAGGGGTCAAATAAGGGTTTTTCATGATTCTGAGTTGATTGTTAACATTTATATTTTCACTTTTACATTTACACACAAAGTAGCTTTTATTTCACATACATATATAATACTCAAGAGTTATTTCTCATTCACAATGTCAGAAGTTTCAACAGTCATTGTCTATGTCTTCTTCAGACTCAACAACATCATGACTGCAGTTTCTGCATGTAATGCCATTACAGACTCCACAGGCCGAGATGCACGTGACCCCATTCTTCTTGCAGCTGCATCGCCGGTTGCTGCAATCTTCATGACAATTACAGCTCGTGAACTGCAATAGCTCCTCAGGAGCCGTGGGGTCCAGTGTTGGAACTGGCTCATACCCATGCACACCTATTGTCCATCCATAGTCACTGGGGTTCAGAGACATGCTCTGTAGAAGGATCCAGTCCCGGGTCTGCAGGTAGGCACGGAGTGAATGTTTGTGCAGCTGCACCCTCTGTTGGAGGTAGAGTCTCTGGTTTGATCACTCCTGCCGCTGCCTTCCTTGAGAACATGTTGTACCGAATTTCACCCAATGTAGTATCTCGTCCATGGTAAATGTGAGGGTGAGCACCCAGCATTTGTGGCCAGAAAAACTGTTTCTCATTCTTCCTCTGCTCAGTCCACCTTGTGACTTGGCTGCCTTCATTAATGTCTGCTCAATGCAAATGTCACACCATGTGCCGGACCACTCATGACTTGAGTAACGGACAACGTGGTTCCCGTGGGCAGTGAGACGTTCTAAGGTGTCTTTGTAAGCAGGCAAAGTTTCGAGTTCCTTCATGAGTTGACAGTACAGCCGTGCGCCCTTGGCATACTGATGATGGCCTGCAGCGGCAAAGATGTGAAGCATCTTGGTAACAATGCAGGACAGATGCCCATTGTGGTCTGCAAGTCGCTCGGTTCTGATAAAGACCTTGATCACATCTACCATGTGGTGGTACTCCACCCAGAGTGCAGGTGTTCTTCCTCCTTTTGCGAGTCGTTTGAAGGTTTCTTCAAACCTTTGCTCAAACACTGGCACTACTGGGTCTGAGTGTCTGGCTCCCATCTTCCCATCAGCCACCTTCTCCATGAAGGTCTTCATGTCACCACGCTCCTCCTCAGTGAAGGCAAGTTTCATGATGTGTTGATAGATGGCTGCATCGATGAGGAGGTGAACACGGATTGCCTTGTCAAAACATCCTCCATCCATGATGTGGTTGGCTGTCGTACTTCCAGGATAGATCAACTGGATCACATCTAGTAGTCCAGAATCTTCCATGATGTTACCCATTGATCCAAGATCAGACTTCAGCAGGTGAAAACCACCCAACCTTGGAATGACGGGTAGATTTGCCTGCTTTATTATATTCACAGCCTTCAGCCAAATCGGAAGATCAAAGGTCACTATAGCGACCCCAGCGTGCCGTATGCACTCTTTCAGAGTGGTGAAGATGGTGTTGAGGTCATTAGGGTCTCCTTCAATAACTGGGAGGAACTCGATCTGTGTGCTCTGCTTTGCATCATTAGCATGGATTCTCTTCATCCAGCCATTCCAGTTGGAGTGTGGGAACTCAGGATCGTTGGCTTTGATCACCCACCCCGCTGCCCAGAGTGTGTCACCTGGAGTGAGGAGTGGCTGATCATGAGCCAGGGAGGAGGAAAGCTCAGCGAGGGGGAGAAACATGATCGCGTTCGTTCCTATCTGTTTCCTGTTCGTAAATGGAATAATCTTTACTTCAGTTCCTCTCAGGATCTTAGCTTTGTCGAGTGCCTTCAACTTCACCCGGGGGAAAGCTGCTGTTGTCTGTGGATCTGGCAAAGGTGGTGCCGGAGAGGTGACTTCGATCCAACCCATTGAGTGAAAGGGAGTGTTTCCGTGAATAGAGACAATGTTTAAATCTATATTGTCTCCAACAAACTGAGTGACTGCATTGTTTGTTTCCCCAACCTCCATAAAGACAACCTGATCATTACTTGACAATTCACTTTCACTGGCTGGCACTTTGGCTGTCATCACTGATTGATCCTCAAGCGCAGCATCAACCGCAACCTCATCATTGATCTGTTCATCGGTTTCCTCCACAATGGTGTCAAGAGTGCCAGAAGTATCTGGAACATCATCTCCACTCCTACTATTAAGGAAGCAGTATTTGTAGTTTTGTGTCCCCGTGTAAGACTCAGTGTATCCCAGCCAGTGGAACTTGTTGAGCATCCATTTTGACCCAAATCTATGATCAAGTTGTATGGCAAGCCCCAT
This sequence comes from Myxine glutinosa, assembly GCF_964187855.1. Classification (NCBI taxonomy): domain Eukaryota; kingdom Metazoa; phylum Chordata; class Myxini; order Myxiniformes; family Myxinidae; genus Myxine; species Myxine glutinosa. The sequence continues at coordinate 16,117,281 of NC_136263.1, forward strand.
TTGGTGTGGCAATACTCCAGACCGAGGTCGACAGGCCTTAATAAAATTCTGCCCCCAAACGGCAACTCTTTCGTCTGTCTTGACAATCGGTCTCAAGAACATCTGAAGGCTTGCAGGAACAAGTGTCAGCTGACTATCGATGTCAGTCATACTGTGTGTGGTGGGGTATGACTTTGGACCTAAATCAATCAAGGCAATATCATTGGATATGAACTTGAGTGCCGTCTTTATGATCTGAGTCTTCTCATCTCCATGGTCAAGATTAGCATGATGCCCTCGCAGAATATTGTCGGTGCCATCTTTGAGACAGAGTACATCTGCCCTTCTTTCCTGTGTTGTGAAATACAAGGTGTCTTCGTATTTCTCTAGAAGTTTTATCTTTAGCCAATGCTTTGAATAAGAAAGGCTCTTCTCTGGTGACTGATCAAACTCCTGCAGCTTTTCATGGACTTGGTCCATGTTCATTACCCCATGCTCTAATTCTGAGTCTAACCATTCGCAGAATTCAATAAAAACTGCCTCTCGCTCCTCATCAATACTCCTCTGTCCTCTCTTCCTTTTTCCTTCCTCATCAGTCTTGGACAAACTGTCACCTCTCGCAAACATAAGTTTGCATCGCAAATGGTACAGTGTTTCTTCTGCTACCAAGTCGTTGATCCCTTCCAGGCGTCCAGTGACTTCAGTGCCCCAGTCATCCCCGCGACTCCGTGCTGTCTTCAGCGAGCTTGCCTTCAGTGTATCTGCAGTCAAATTATCTGGCACTCTGTATTTCTTTCTAGCTTGTGCTGGATTATTTTTGTAGAGCTGGGCTGGTTGGTTGCAAAGAATGCATACATCCTTATACAGGAGGTCAACTGACTGTGATCTTCTAGAACTGCAGCCAGTTGATGAACTGAACTCACAAGTAGTGCGTCTTCTCTTCAACTTTGATGACTCTTTCTCTGCCTTTGATGCTTGAGCTGACTTCTTGGTGGTTGCAACAAAGTTGTTGTACAGATCATTTTTACACTTCTGGTGGTACCTCAGTTTTCCTTCCTTTTGAGCCTCCTTCATACGTTCCACAACAGTAACATTTTCGACAGTTTCTGCTTGTTTCAATAAAGTTGAGTATCCCTTTGGAGTTGCCTGTATGAGCCTTTCAGCTGGTGTATCCGAGCGTGCACAGATGAAGCAATTGAGCACAGGTGGAGTAACGTCTTCATCCATATTGCTAGACTCCATGTCCTGCAAAGTAGAAAATGAGATATATTTAGAAATTATTTTTCCACAAAGGAGTGTCTGTGGTGAAATATAAATGTTAACAATCAACTCAGAATCATGAAAAACCCTTATTTGACCCCTCATAAGTTACTTAAGGGCCGATTGAAAAAAATAAAAATTCTCGAAAATAATTTTTCGGTACCCGAATTCAACAGCTTTTTTTCTGGGTTTCCCACGGGAGTTGACCTTCAACATTTTAACACATGTTATTACACACCTTTACAAACATATTGGTGAAGAAATTTTTTGTAACAATTTAGTTCACAGATTTTCATATGTTTCCCTTACTATAACAGTTGCAGGGGAATTGTTTTTTTTCATACTGATCAGATCAAGCGTTGTACTTGTCGAATTATAACGTCATAATTAAGGCACCGATGACATCATCATCAACATATCTTATTCCCCATGGGGAGTACTTGACAATGAGCCATGTTTCCATTTTTTCCATTGAGCGGTTTGGGAGATATAGAGGTGTAACATTTTTCAAAGATGGCGTCTGTACCACGTGACTTATGACGTCATAATTTTGAATAAAAAAATTATACAGGCGTAGGTGCTCCTGTGGTAAAATTTCGTCTCAATCGGACCAACGGTTGCCGAGAAAATGGATTTTAAAAATACAGACACAGCACACGTACGGCACACGTACGCACCCAATTGCTTAACCTCACTCTTCGCTTCGCGAGCGCAGGGTAATAACTCCACTCTCTGCCATGTCATCCCTCATCATTCTGACAGACAGGCAGCACCCTCTTCCCTCTCGTCAGCCTCTTCCCTCTCGTCAGCCTCTTCCCTCTCGTCAGCCTCTTCCCTCTCATCAGCCTCTTCCCTCTCGTCAGCCTCTTCCCTCTCGTCAGCCTCTGCCTCCTCGTCAGCCTCTGCCTCCTCGTCAGCCTTTCCCCCCTATCTCCACCTCTTCCCTCTCGTTAGCCTCTTCCCTCTCGTCAGCCTCTTCCCCCTCGTCAGCCTCTTCCCCCTCGTCAGCCTCTTCCCCCTCGTCAGCCTCTGCCTCCTCATCAGCCTTTTCCCCCTATCTCCACCTCTTCCCTCTCGTCAGCCTCTTCCCTCTCGTCAGCCTTTTCCCCCTATCTCCACCTCTTCCCTCTCGTCAGCCTCTTCCCCCTCGTCAGCCTTTTCCCCCTATCTCCACCTCTTCCCTCTCGTCAGCCTCTTCCCTCTCGTCAGCCTCTTCCCTCTCGTCAGCCTCTTCCCCCTCGTCAGCCTCTGCCTCCTCGTCAGCCTTTTCCCCCTATCTACACCTCTTCCCTCTCTTCTAATGATTGATAATTTGCTTTACGTTCAGAAAGAAGAGGTGGAGGTAGGCATCTATTGCATGTAGTATAGTACCTTTGCAGATAAACTGTGGTGTTGGTGTACACCAATAAACTCTTAGACTGTAGTAGAATGTACCTAGTTAGACAACGATAGATACTAACTAGGATGTGCTTCGACAAAGTAACCCAGAACTTTAATGCTTAAGTACCAGCCAAGGGAGCAAGCAATGCCATGCGTCCCCAGAATCCAGTCAAATGAGTAGGTGCATGTTCCAAGATCCCAGTCCAAGTAGTAAAAAGGTTTGCCCTACAAACCGGGATCTCTGTGCTTTGTGTCAAGATGAGAAAAATGAAAAACTGATTTGTCCAGCAAGAAATACAAGCCAAGGTTACAGTTCAGGGTATGCAACATTTGCTAAGAATCCACAGAGCTTCCAGAAGCTGGGTCGCGTACCACCTGGCATAAACGTGTGAAGGCTGGATGAAGGATAAGGGGAGGAAAGGACACCTAGAGAGCGTGAAACAATGTGGCATAGGTCATGCTATAATAAATTCAGCAACCTGAAGTTGCAGAGAGCACAGGAGCATAAATCATATATCGCAGCTGAAACACAAAGTCCTGTTAAGACCTGTTCTAGTCAAGGAAATCCCCATGACAACAGAAGACACATCGTGCTTTTTTTCTGTGATAAAGGTGAAGAACCGTTGCACAGAGATTCGACCTTGGACCTGGAAAAAAAATGTCAGATCTTGGCAAACTCAGCTAAAAGACACAAAGCTGATGGCAAATTGACTGCTAGACATATGCACGCAATTGACTCATTCTGCCACAAAAAATGCTCGACTTCACCGTACAACTAAATCAAAACTGCTAAAGCATCAACAAAGTGAGCGAACAGTGAGGTCACAATAGAAGGCCTAGCTTTAGCCCAGTTAGTGTCTCACATTGCAAGAATACTCCCATATTCAAGCTGTCTGACCGAGTAACTATCTACACATCATGACTCCAACAGTTTTTTTATTTTATTTTATCCCGGGAACCACTTTAACGCTCATAAGTCTGAATGGCAGCTAGTACTACCCTGAGCGGTTGCTCTCTACAACCTACTACCAAATAAACAGGTCCAACCAGATGGATGTTTTTTAGGAGACACCATCTCCTTACTGAATGGCCGTTGGCTCACTAAGGGAACTCATCAGCCCTTTAAACAGGTAATGTTTTTAGTCTTGCAGCGTGTCACAGTCACCCTCCCCACTGGCAAGCCAGTGACGGTAGTCTGTTTAGTCGCTGACTACCGGACCATGCAGCAGGTAGTACCTGGGTTACATGTTACCAGTGGCAGTCAAGAGACCGACCTGACTAAAGTTAGGTGCACATGTCCCTAGCAGGGTCAACTCCACAACACCAAAGGAGCGTCATCTGTCCCAAATTGCTGATGTGATGGCATACAATGAAGGTAAAGAGCTGATGTCGGCCTTTGCAAAGGATATTGCCTGTGCTCTACAGTTTGCTCAGAGAAACTGACTCGGAAGCTATGCATCTCGCAAAAGCCGCACAAATTGTAAGAAGGGAGTTGTGGAAGAAACAACAGAACTTTGATGAATCGTTCCGGCCTCCATGCTACCATTATACATACCTATACCAAGTTTGAATGAGATCACTTCAGCCATTCTCAAGTTATAGACCTATTAGGACTCTGACCTTCGACTTTTGCCCCCAAAATCTAATCAGTTCATGTTTATATCATTATAAACATCTTGATCATTATTATTGATCATTATTATTATATATCAGTAATATATCATTATTGATCACAAAGACAGCCTTCTTTCACCTGAAAAACATTGCCCGTCTCCGCTCATCCCTCTCCTCCACGGCTGCAGAAACCTTCATCCACGCCTTCATCACCTCCCGTCTGGACTACTGCAATAGCCTCCTCTATGGTTCACCCTAAAAAATCACCAATAAACTCCAATACATTCAGAACTCCGCTGCCCGTCTACTCACCCATTCCCGGACCCGTGACCACATCACCCCCGTCCTTTACAAGCTTCACTGGCTCCCCATCCCCCAGAGAATCCAGTACAAAATCCTCCTCTTGACCTACAAAGCCCTCCATATCCTGGCCCCATCCTACCTGGCTGACCTCCTCTCCAGACACACTCCCACCCGCAACCTCCGCTCTGCTGGTACCAACCTCCTAAACCCCACCCCCCCCCACCCCCCCCACCCCCCCCATCCGGACCAAATTCAGATCCTGGGGGGACAGGGCCTTCTCCATCGCTTCTCCCACCCTCTGGAACTCACTACCTCACACCATCAGAGACTCCTCCTCACTCACCACATTAAAAACATCACTCAAGACCCACCTATTCAACACTGCATTCAACATTTAACCCACAGCATTTAACCCCTGACTATCTCTTCTCCTTCTCCTTCCTTTTGCTTTGATTATTTACCTATTGATTTTTGTATTTTTGCAATTGTTTTTTGTACTCTGTCAAAGCGCCTTTGGGCTTCTTGAAAAGCGCTCTATAAAATAAATGTATTATTATTATTATTATTATTATACATACCTGTACCAAGTTTGAATTAGATCACTTCAGCCATTCTCAAGTTATGTACTTATTACATACTTTGACCCCTTTGACCCCAAAATCTAATCAGTTCATCTTTACATCATTCTACATAAGAGTACCAAATTTGGTCAGAATCCCATTACTGGTTCACAAGTTATCGCGGTAACAGTATTTTTACTTAACATGACCTCTCACCTTTGGCCTTTGACCTAGTGACCCCAAAATCTAATCAGTTTGTCATTACCTCATTATACATACCTGCACCAAGTTTGATTAAGGTCCCTTCATCTGTTCTCAAGTTATCGCGGAAATGAAAACCTATCACGGACGGACTGACGGCGGATGGACGGACAGACGGACAACCTGTAAACATAATGCCTTTCGGCGACTTCGTCAACGGAGGCATAAAAATTTAATTTCTGCCTTCACTCACCTTCACTCTTTCATTCCTCTTTTCTCCCACCCCTGGAACAAACTCCCTCACTCTATTCAATCCCACTCCACCCTCCAGGTCTTTAAAACAGCTGTTCACCACCATCTCTTATCTTCCCCCATCCAAAACCTTGATCTTTTCTACCCCCGTTAATTCACCCCTGATCCACTTTTTTGAAATACCGACTTATTTCCTGGAAATCCTAGCAGTGTCCATGTGTTTTATACCTCTCCCACCCCACCTCCTCCCTTCCAATGCCTCCTCCCCCCAAGCCCTCTCCCTCCCACAGATCTCCCCATGTCCCTGCTCTCAAATGTTGTACTTGTGTGCTTCCCTCTCTCTCCCCATCTTGTCTCCCGCTCCCTTTATTGAATGTTTTGTGTGTGCATTCGTCTTTTTGTGGTTAATGTTAGCTCTTACACGAGCCTCGATCTTGTATACAAATAATAATAATAATAATAATAATGATAACCTAACCTACCCTCCCCCCCCCCCCCCCCCCAAGACAGCTTCCATAGGGAGTGGGTTCTTCTAGCTGTCTAGCAATATGTAATGGGTTCTGTTCTATTTCAAATCGTCTATCTTTTACGTTTCAAAAAGCATTGTTACAATGCTATCCCAAATCAGTGCAATGTGCATGTGACGAATGGGTTCATACGCTTCAATTTCACATCAATTCAAAATGTACCGTCATGATCCTCCAAACTTGAATTTTAAGGAGAATGTTCTGCAAAAGATTACAAGTTATTGATGTGGAAATCAGTTCCAGGGGCAGCAACATATGCTAGTGGTAGCAGCTCGCTCACCATTACGTTCCATCATTCCCGGATTGATTCATAGCGAGTTTGCAAATCTGACCTTAGATTGCTGCGTCGTACAATATTGGCCAAGGGAGAACGCATGAAGCAAGATATATGAAGAGTACCCAACTTGTTTGTATCTCTTCCAGGCTTTGCCTTTTTGACCTGAGTAGTGCATCATTGGCGAAATCCTGCATAACACAAACTGACACAAACAGCATGACCCATCAAACATTTAGCCAATCATGTGGTCACGTGCAATATGAGTCTCATTTCACATTCCCAAGAGAAAATTCCATCGATCCCATGATCCATTTGTTGCAAGCGCTTTTTGATGAACCGTGTGCCTCGTGCAACACCGATTGCGTGATCGGTGTTGGATTTGTATCAATGGTCAGGATTTAAAGAACCACCTTTAGAGGCCATTTTTCCCCGCAGAGCAGGGGTTGGCCTTTTTCGGGCACCTTGGTCCTCTTTTTTGAAGCAATGTTTTATGGCAGAATGCTCTTCCTGCCGCCAACGCTGTTAGTCGCCTATTGCGACACACAGGGAATTACCAGTGAACTGGTACTCAATTTCGCGACCTCGGAAGGATGACAGGCCGAATCAACCCCCCTGGTGTTAATTCAGCGATCGACCGGGATTGCGAACCCAGGATCCTAGGACCCCAAGCCGCACCCAAACCGCTGAGCCAACACCAGACTTTATAGATGCTTTTTTTTTTTTTTTTAAGGTAAGCTGTGACTACCCCTCAGAAACCCCGGTGGCCATTTGCATTCCTGACATGAACCCCCGAATGAGATAGATCTCCGCGGGACACTTTACGCGTACGGATGGTTCGGAGCATCGGCGGCATCAAAGTTCACCGAGTTGACCACAAGCAATTGATGGGAACCCCAGGCAACTGGCAGGACGGAAAACCAGAGAAAGCAGTTACTACCAAAGCAACCTTTGAAGATCTTCAACTCCCATTTATACGCAAAACTTTCTCCTCGTTTTATGAAAATGCTCCCCTCTGTAACCTCAGGCTAATAATCTTTTCTACAAGGGCTCCGACCTTCAGTCATAAAAACCTACAATACATTTTACATCAGATAGCAGACCCCAACTTTCAAGGAGAATGTTTTCTTTTCTGAATTCAAAATCATTTTGCTTTTGTTCCAGTACAGGAAAAAGGGCACACAGGAAGAGGCTATTCGGTCCAAACACATCACATTACATATTTACATCAACATAACTATCAATTACTTTACATAATTACATATATTCTCTTAGTTAATGTCTCTGGTTTCACATAGCATTGATGTTCCATTTCATTATTGCCAAGGTCGATGTGGAAATATTACCAGCCCAAAGGCCTAGTCTTGCCAAAGACTTTAATTACAGACGGTACAACTGGCCCTAACATCTCTTTTCAAGTATGCTCTATGATGAAGATGCTTTTGGAAGGTAGACATCCTGGACACAACACCAAAGGTCGGTTCTTGATGAGTTTGAATCCTGACAGCTCAAAGTTTCACTCCTGGCTTCCAAATTAGTTATTCCATCATTGTGATACTTATCAATCTTGCAAATTCAAAACAACATCTAATTAATGACTCTTTTGTAGACATCTTGGATCATCAAGATTAATTGGACTGAGAAGGAAACTCAGACATAAGAGGTAATTGGTCCAATAATGTCAGATATTTAACTTTGATGCCCATGCATAAAGGAAGCCTATATGTTAGGCCTACAGCTAGCCCATACGTCAACCTGAGCTGTGAAGCAATGACTTTTATGGCCCAAAAACACTGTCCTACACCAGCATTTCCCAACTGTCTAGACAATCTTCCTGCCAAATTGAAATTAGATTGGCCTGTTAGTTCTCCTATCGGAACCCAGTGCTTCATTCAAAGTATAGGTACACCCTCGTTAAACACACCATACATATATCATGTGTCTATTGTCCACTAATGTACTTGTAATTCATGTAAAAGTACACTGTGTTTCATCGTGAACCTTGTTTTTATTTCTGCGTTCCATCCCTGTCCGAAGGAGGTGTAAATATGTCACATGGTGCAATACCAGCTGGGAATGTAGCATCATTGAGCCTGACATCCTACAGAGAGTTTGTTAAAGATTCCAAGGTACATTTCACAAGAGCAAGCCTTCATATCAGCATCCTTCTGGGCCGGTGCTCCTGCCTCACACCTAGCTCGGCTTCACGCTGTAGAAACCAAAGCTTTCAGAATCATTGGAATCTCCTGCGATGAAGCTATCTCCGAGGACCTTTCTCTCACTCACCGCAGGCAGGTTGGTGGTCTTTCTGTCTACCGACTCCTCTCCGGCCTTGCTCCCCCAGCTCTCTCTGTGCTCTGTCCCCCAAATATTCCTGCAGGTCGCACAAGATCTGTCAGCAACCCTCTTATGGTTAAACTGCCAAAATCAAGGCTCTCTGCTCACCTTTACTCCTTCATTCCCCTTTTTCCCCGCATCTGGAACAAACTCCATCACTCTCTTCAATCCCACTCCTCCCTCCAGGTCTTTAAAACAGCTGTTCACCACCATCTCTTATCTTCCCCCATCCCAAACTTTGATCTTTTCTACCCCCACTATTTCACCCCAGATCCACTTTTTTGAAATTCCAACTTCTTTCTTGGAAGTCCTTGCAGTGTCCACATGTTTTATACCTCTCCCACCTCCCCCAAGCCCTCTCCCTCCCACATTTCTCTCGATGTCCCTGCTCTCAAATGTTGTGTTTGTGTCCTTCCCCCTCTCTCCTCATCTTATCTACCGCTCCCCTTATTTTGTGTTTCATGTGTCGGTTTGACTGTTTGTGTGATTAATGTTAGCTCTTTCACGAGCCTCGATGTTGTATACAAAAAAAAAAAAAAAAAAATCCTTAACACAAATAAATATTACCTTTCAAATTCTCCTTTGGTTATAATACCTGTCTCCTTTCAACGTGGGCAATGCAAACTGTAGTCTTAGCATTGTGAGTTATACTTTGTAACTGCTTTGTGTCAATAATATGCACACATCGAGTTTGTTGTTAATTTCAAGTTTATTTGGTCATTAGCTCCACCACCCTAGAGTGAACACAGGCTATGTTTTCACCCATGTGTGTCTGTCTGTCTCATTGCTTGTCTGTGAGCAGGATATCTCAAAAAGTTGTGGACAGATTCGGACAAACCATGGTGGACAGGTTACGTGTGTGAAAAGGACAAATTGATTCGATTTTTGTGACGACCTGGATCCAGATAAGGTAATTTTTTCATTCTTAACTCTTGGATGCAGTGATTAGGCCTCGGAGGCCCACAAGGTTTTTTTTGTTGCAAAAACTATGCTGTACAATTTTTTTTTTGGAATGAGCCTCATTTTCACCGACTTTCATGTTGTTACACAACATTCAGTGACATAAATGCATAAAAAATCATTCAGGCGCATGGGAAAATCTTCGTTCTTCACTTATAACCCAAAAATCCGACACGAATGCAGGCCTGGGGCCTTTGAGGCCCCGCATAAATGTTGTTGTACTACTATGTTATATCATTATTTTCTTGATATGAGCCTCATTATATGCTCCTATAACTTGGTTACAAGTAATTAAGTGACAAAAATATGAAAATTAAAAAACGTTACACAAATACATTCGTGGGGCCTCCGAGCTCCAATGGCTGCATAGGTGTAGGATTTTTGACAGTTGTGGACATATACATTCTAAATAAAAGGATTAGTGAATCATATTTTTTAGGCAAATACTCCTCCATGAGCCTCAACTTTTTAGAGAAAAAAAAGTTGAAAAAAAAAAAATTTCTCCAAAAAAAAAAAAGCTTCATTTCTTGTATGGGATTCTTCCAACTAATAGGATCAATGATTCACATTTTCTTAGCAAATACACATCCATGAGCATCGACGTGGATTGAAAAAGGATATGAAAGAAAAAAGATCAATTTAAAAAAAAATTAACATTACACGAATACATCCGTTGGGCCTCTGAGGCCCAATGGCTGCGTTTAGGTAGGATTTTTGATGCCTGAATCTAAGGGTTAAAGTGATTTTTCACCATTGAGAGACGGGGCCAAAAACAATATGTAGCATGATGTTTCAAAAAGTTGTGGATGGATTATGACAAAACTAAGTGGATGAGTTGTTAGGTGACAAGAACTAGGCCATTCGATTTTGGTGAAGATCCAGTTGCAGATTCGGATATCAGTGGCTACAAAACGTAAACTCTTCAGTCTGGCAAAGGTGTACACTCCACAGAGTGCTGTTCCTGCTAGCCCGTCCTTCGCGCAGCGGGAGAGGGAGGTTTGCAATCACTGCTGTGTGTCTGTGTGTCTGTGTGTCTGTCCGGGCAAGACTTTTTTGCATCTGGACTTTTTTGAGTTTTGTCATCAAAGTTTCAATAAAGTTTTATTATGAGAATATGGAGAACACAACTTAATAATTTTGTCAAAAGGTAAAAGGTCAGCATCACCTAAAATCATAAATTTTAATCCAATTGAGCTGAAATTTCAATTTAACATTTTTATTTTTGTCATAAAATTTTCAACAAAGTTTTCAGTATAAGAATATGGAAAAGGCAAATTAATAAATTTAGTCAAAAGGTCAAAAGGTTAAACGTCAGCATCACCTTAAATCGTCCATTTTAATCCAATTGACCTAACATTTTAATTTACCATTTGGCCTTTGTCATCAAATTTTCAACAGCTTTATTATGAGAATATGGAGAAGCCCAATTAATAATTTTGTCAAAAAGTCAAAGGTCAGCATCACCTAAAATCATAAATTTTCATCCAAATGACCTGAAATTTAAATTTACCATTTGAGTTTTGTCATCAAGTTTTCACCAAACCTTTATTATGATAATACGGAAAAGGCAAATTAATAATTCAGTCAAAAGGTTCAATGTCAGCGTCACCTAAAATCATAGCAGTATTCGTAGGAGAAGACCTTAACCATACAAATGCAAAAGCATCACTCTTTATTTGTAATAAACAGACCATTTTTGGCAGGGATACCCTGGGCTGTTAACTCCTTGTGTTTCAATTAAAGCATCAAAACTCAAACTCACGGAAAAAATGTGGCCCATAGCTTGTACATCTGCAATGTTTAAGTAGAGTGGTAATAATAAAAGGAAAGTGAATGAGAATAAGATGTTAAAATTATGTGTGCACTATGTGGTAAATATGCACTAAGTCTGGTCATATTAATAACACATAAACAAACACATAATTTACTTTTCTCTCCAGAGAAGCTAGTAAAGACTCTTTTTTTTTAACGTATTAAATTTACCCTTTTTTATTTTTTTATTTTTTTTTTATTTTTTTTATTTTTTTTTGTATACAAAATCGAGGCTCGTGAAAGAGCGAAAATTAATCACACAGAAAGACAAACAGACACATAAAACAAATAACATCGGGAGCGGTAGACAAGATGGGGAGAGAGGGGGAAGGACACAAACACAACATTTGAGAGCAGGGACCGAGAGACATGGAGACATCGAGAGATCTGTGGGAGGGAGAGGGCTTTGGGGGGGAGGCATGTGAAGGGGGGAGGCATGTGAAGGGGGGGGAGGCATGTGAAGGGGGGGGGGGTGGGAGAGGTATAAACATATGGACACTGCCAGGATTTCCAGGAAATAAGTTGGAATTTCAAACAAGGTGGATCTGGGGTGAATTAGTGGGGGTAGAAAAGATCAAGGTTATGGATGGGGGAAGATAAGAGATGGTGGTGAACAGCTGTTTTAAAGACCTGGAGGGAGGAGAGGGATTGAAGGGAGTGTGGGAGTTTGTTCCACAGGCGGGAGAAAAGAGGAATGAAAGAGTGAAGGTGAGCAGAGAGCCGAGATTTCGGCAGTTTAACCATCAGAGGGTTGCTGGCAGATCTTGTGCGACCTGTAGGAATATTTGGGGGACAGAGCACGGAGAGAGCTGGGGGAGCAAGGCCGGAGAGGAGTCGGTAGAAGACAGAAAGACCACCTACCTGCCTTCGGTGAGTGAGTGAAAGGCCCTCAGAGATAGCTTCATCGCGGGAGATTCCAATGATTTTGAAAGCTTTGGATTCAACAGCGTGAAGCCGAGCCAGGTGTGAGGCAGGAGCACCAGCCCATAGGGGAGAACAGTATTCCATTGAGCTGCGGATGAAAGCCTTGTATGTGGTGAGGAGCTCAGGTGTGCCGAGGAAGGACTTCGCACGACGGAGGATGCCCAGTCGGCGACTGGCTTTGGAGGCCAGCTTGGAAATGTGGTTTTCCCAAGAAAGATCATGGCAGATAGTGAGACCCAAAAGCTTGAGTGACAGAACTTCTTGGAGAGGATTGTTGAGAAAGTAGATGGGAGGGTTGTCCAGTCGATCTTTTCGGAGAGACATAGTAAGAGAGTGAGATTTGGCAGGATTGAAAGACATGTTCCACTTGTTTGACCAGTCTGTGATTTTGTCCAGGTCTTCAGAGAGTGAGGAGGCTGCAGACTGCCTATCTGAGGGAAGAGGAATGGAGCGGCAGAGAGTGGAGTCATCAGCAAAGAGATAGAGAGGATTTTCCAGAGAGTCAGAGAGATCATTGATAAAGACCAGAAAAAGCACAGGGCCCAGCACACTTCCTTGGGGAACTCCAGCCTGAACAGGAAGGGGAGATGAGAGAAATCCATTCAGGGCCACACGTTGACTACGACCAGAGAGGAAGTCCGCAAGCCATGCATGGAGATTTCCATGGATACCATAGGAGGAGAGTTTGGTGAGCAGAGCTGGGTGCCAGACCGTATCAAAGGCCCTTGATATGTCAAGGGAGACAGCTCTGATTTCCTGTTTGGCATTCAGGACCTCCATCCATTGTTGAGACAGCAGAAGCTGTTTTTTTTACCTCTCCCCTTCATGAATTAACTCCCTAAAAATGAGATTTACCTGACTGGCCACTAAACCGTTTCGCCAAGGTGTCTATCAATGACCCATCGATCACAAATCTGGAGTTATGAAGAGGGAACCTGAGATATCTGAACAGCCAATCATATACTTGGAGCAAAAATAAATGTTGCTATGGAAACGGGTCAATTGTTAAATCTCCGTGAAACCAGATTTGAGGTTGATGGAGCAATGATAGATGCCGTGACAAAAAAAGTCTTGCAGGCCATGCAGAGGAGTTTTATTTCAATCAAAATTATATATTCTAGGAGGTTTAGAGCATCTATATCGATATCCAGGTCTTCAGAGAGTGAGGAGGCTGCAGACTGCCTATCTGAGGGAAGAGGAATGGAGCGGCAGAGAGTGGAGTCATCAGCAAAGAGATAGAGAGGATTTTCCAGAGAGTCAGAGAGATCATTGATAAAGACCAGAAAAAGCACAGGGCCCAGCACACTTCCTTGGGGAACTCCAGCCTGAACAGGAAGGGGAGATGAGAGAAATCCATTCAGGGCCACACGTTGACTACGACCAGAGAGGAAGTCCGCAAGCCATGCATGGAGATTTCCATGGATACCATAGGAGGAGAGTTTGGTGAGCAGAGCTGGGTGCCAGACCGTATCAAAGGCCCTTGATATGTCAAGGGAGACAGCTCTGATTTCCTGTTTGGCATTCAGGACCTCCATCCATTGTTGAGACAGCAGAAGCTGTTTTTTTTACCTCTCCCCTTCATGAATTAACTCCCTAAAAATGAGATTTACCTGACTGGCCACTAAACCGTTTCGCCAAGGTGTCTATCAATGACCCATCGATCACAAATCTGGAGTTATGAAGAGGGAACCTGAGATATCTGAACAGCCAATCATACTTGGAGCAAAAATAAATGTTGCTATGGAAACGGGTCAATTGTTAAATCTCCGTGAAACCAGATTTGAGGTTGATGGAGCAATGATAGATGCCGTGACAAAAAAAGTCTTGCAGGCCATGCAGAGGAGTTTTATTTCAATCAAAATTATATATTCTAGGAGGTTTAGAGCATCTATATCGATATTTCTATAAGAGCGAGTCTGTGTGTTTGTTCCTTATAGGAGTTCCAAACCGCTTTGCCAATTTTTCCCAAATTTGCTGTACCGCATTACTGCAACATGCGGAAGGTCAACTTCACAATATAAACTTTCAATTCTAAATAAAATTGATGTAAAAACATCAAATAACGGCCCTTTGGGCAACCTAGCGTCGAACGTCAGGTGCCCCCCTCAGTGGAGAGAGGGGCGGAGCTTGGCTTGCACAGGTTGTACCAACTGCATTTACATATTTATTTTCTGTATGCAAATTTCAAATAAATAGACAAAAGGGTCGACACTACAGTACCACGGGACTACACTGAGTGTAAAGAGTATTTGCATGATCCTGTATGACCTTAAAAAGGATATGAAGAGGCCAGGTACTTTTTGCTACAGCTGTAAACAACAATCTTCTTGACAACTATCGGGGACACCTCTTCGTGGTGGTTGTACCCCGCAACGCAAGTCGGGAGCGAAATTTTCCCGATTCTTCCCTGCTGCCCGGATTCGTCCGAGCAGCACTGTGACGGTCAGAGTGCCGATCGGTCCCCATGGACCAGCCCTTTCCATCTTCTCTTTCTGTCTCTCCCTCTCTCTAACTCTGTCTCTCTCTAACTGTGTCATGGCCCTGACTTTGTGAAGGTGGGGTACACTACACCATCCCGGACATGGGGGATCTCTGTGTTGCTCCTACCAGATTGATCAGCTGTCCGCGTGCCAAGGGCTTCTGCAAGAGAACTGTCCATGGCTATATAACAACAACAACAACAACAACAACAACTACAACACCTTCACTCTTTCATTCCTCTTTTCTCCCGCCTCTGGAACAAACTCCCTCACTCTCTTCAATCCCATTCCTCCCTCCAGGTCCTTAAAACATTTGTTCACCACCATATCCTATCTTCCCCCATCCAAAACCTTGATCTTTTCTACCCCTGGTAATTCACCCCAGATCCACTTTTCTGAAATTCCGACTTCTTTCCTGGAAGTCCTAGCAGTGTACATGAGTTTTTTTGTTTTTTTTTACCTCTCCCACCTTCCCACGCATCCTCCTCCCAAACCCTCTCCCTCCCACAGATCTCCTGATATCCCTGCTCTCAAATGTTGAACTTGTGTGTGCTTCGCCCTCTCCCTATCTTGTCTCCCGCTCCCTTTATTTCGTCCTACGTGTCAGTTTGTTTTCTTGTCATTAATGTTAGCTCTTACACGAGCCTCGATCTTGTATACAAAAACAACAACAACAAAAAACAATCCTCTTGATGTTTCACTGAAGTCTAAATAACCTAATGTCGATCAGGTGATCCAAGTTATTGAATATATGAGAATGTGCAAATCTCATTTACTTGTATTAAGTTCTTGTTCTCAAAGCATCTGGTTCATCCCTCAGACTTCAGCATGTTTTGGTTTATCACAGGATAAATTGTTCAAACAAAACACAATATGTTTGAGTTCTCGAATTTCCGAGCAGAAAATATTGGGGTCGGAAGGTCAGGATTTTTGTTTTCCATGAATATTTATCTTCAGGACAAGATATTACTGAACTTTTTGTTTTGGCTGCCAGGATAGCCCCGAGGTATGCTCCATCACCTCTGTACTGTGTATCCTATCCGGGTTTGAATGTCGACCGAGCTATAAACTGTCATCCTGGTGTTTCACGTGCAGGTTGAGGCATCAACATCCGCACAGTCCTTTGGAATGGATGCTTTGCTGGGTATCTCCCTGCTGGAATTACTTGGTAGATGTTAAAGATTCCATGGTTTCCCACACGTAGAGTCGATTAGTTATCGCCGGCAACCTGAACCAATTACAAATTCCTGCCCTGGCGAACTTCTGGAAAGGCAACTACAAAACACCAACGTAACCCCAAACTTTGCCTATGAGCTGCTTCGGCAGCACCAATGATCCGTAAACAAGGAGAAAAAGACATAAAATGTCATAGCAAACATGATTTTAGTAATTTTGCTGCACGGAGTTAAAGGCTGCCAGTCGGTCATCTTTGATTGGATTCCAAAACAAAATCTTCTGCATATATCTATTCTCTCATGCATAGTCTTCTTTCTTTTTTTGGTATACACGACCGAGGCTCGTGTAAGAGCTAACGTTAATCACAAAAAGACAAACTGACACATAAAACATATGGTAAAGGGAGCGGCAGACAAGATGGGGAGAGAGGGGGAAGCACACAAGTAAAACATTTGAGAGCAGGGACATGGGGAGATCTGTGGGAGGTAGAGGGCTTGGGGGGAGGAGGCATGGGAAGGGGGGTGGCGGGGATGGGAGAGGTATAAACACATGGACACTGCTAGGACTTCCAGGAAAGAAGTCGGTATTTCAAAAAAGTGGATATGGGGTGAATTAAAGGGGTAGAAAAGATCAAGGTTTTGGATGGGGGAAGATAAGAGATGGTGGTGAACAGCTGTTTTAAAGACCTGGAGGGAGGAGTGGGATTGAAGAGAGTGAGGGAGTTTGTTCCAGAGGTGGGAGAAAAGAGGAATGAAAGAGTGAAGGGTGTAGTAAGTTCAGGACTCTCCTTTAATCAAGTGGTTTATTAAAGACGATACCAAGCTCTCACAGAGCACAAGGCCATCATGACGAGCCACCAGCAACCACTGAAACCACGCCCCTAGACGTCACTACGCAGTACGTAGTACCAATCACAACATCTCCCTTTCATTGAAATTATTATGTTTGTATGCAACAAAACACTAGTAAACAAAATCAAAATAATAAACACAATCAGATGCAACTTCAACCACACACAGATGGGATCTGGGGTTACTGTTATAACTCTTAACCAAAATGTAATTACTGCTCAGTATGATTAGTTAAACAGAGAGAACACAGAATCATTCCAATCAACGTATTGTCTCTGCACTAACATTACAAGGGCTGATTTCTGATGGTCGTTATTCACTATCACAATATCTCAATGGTTTTCGAATCACACGGCCTGATCTGGTCGAGTACGGAGAGTTATCTCGGCCTTGTTGTCCAGCCTTGTTGTCCGGCCTTGTTGTCCAGCCTTGTTGTCCGGCCTTGTTGTCTCGGCCTTGTTGTCTCAGCCTTGTTGTCTCAGCCTTGTTGTCTCAGCACTCTTGTCATCCTTGGAGCTGGAGCAGCCGTTAGTTTCCATTGCTGAAGCGTCGTTGTTGAAATGTACGTGTCGAGCAGTTGGTAGACTTTGATGTGTTGGTTGGGTCAGTTCGTCCTTCCACTTGGCACCACAATCGGGTTGTTGAAGTTCACGCAAGTGTGCCCTTGTTCTTCGAAGACGCGTCCCGTTAGGCGTCTGTACTATATACGAGCGGGGTTCATTACAGCGAGCCACAACCTTCCCGGGGTACCATTGGTGCGTGTCCTTGTTCAGAATCCGAACCCGATGTCCAATAGCCAATTCAGGTAATTCCGGCCCAGCTGTTCTGCTGTATTGATTCGCCATCCGGTCTCCACGTTCCTTCAATCGTTCCTGAATTTCCTGATGCCTTTGCTGTGCAGGAACCAACAGACGGCTTGGTAGGTTGGTGCATGTAGGCCGGTTGAACAGCATTTCGCTTGGACTTGGGAGGTGGAAATCTACAGGTGTGCACCTCAGGTGTTGTAGTGCAATATCTATGTCACTCCCTGATCTAATACACTTTTTGATCATGTTCTTCACTGTTTGAACTTGTCTCTCAACCAATCCATTACTGCGTGGATACCTCGGCAATGTTGTCGTGTGTTTTACATTCCATTTGGTACACATATCACGGTACGACTTACCCACATATTGAGGTCCATTGTCCGATATGATCTCCAGAGGTGGGCCGAACATACTGAAACATTCAGATGTGACCTTGGCTACTGCACTGCTCGTCGTGTATTCCATTCTCTTCACAACTGGGTACTTGGTGTAATAATCCGTCACCAAGAGGTAGGTCTGCCCGTGTAGCTCACACATATCACTGGTTACCTTTGTCCATGGTACCGCTGGTATCTCATGAGCTATCACAGCCTCACGCCTTTGTTCTGGTTGTTTCTCTTGACATGCCTTACATGTTCTGACAACTCTATCAATGTCCAGATATATGCTTGGCCAGTAAACACATTCAAGTGCTAGACGTTTTGTCTTTTCGATCCCCATGTGCGTCTCATGGAGCTGGTCGAGGATATCCTTACGTAGCTGCTCTGGAATTAGTACCTGTCGACCTTTGAATAGAACACCGTCACAAATACCAATGTCATCACGGTATGGCCAGTACGGACCTAGGTCCACAGGCAGCTCTGTTATCCTAGTAGGCCACCCTTGATGATCAACCTGCTGCAATGCTCGAAAGGTTCTATCAGCCTTTCCACACTCTCTGAGTTGGTCCTGTTTCCTTCAGCTGAAATCAATGAGGTCAAAGCGATGATGATCATCCACATAATCAAGCTCAATACCATCTACACGTGTGTCCAAATGCAGTTCCTGATTGTTCTCTGTGTTCGGTAGCCTTGACAGTGTGTCTGATAGCGTCATCTCATGGCCGGCCTTATACTCCAGATCAAAATCGTAGCCTTGGATTTTCACAAGAAGGCGCTGGAGCCGTGAAGGGGCGCTTGTAAGCGGTTTGCTGATGATCATGGCCAATGGTTTGTGGTCTGTGTATACCTTGAAGCGTTTCCCAAACACGTAAGTATGGAACTTCTGTATGCCAGCAACAAGGGCCAGAGTTTCTCATTCAATGTTTGAATATGCAGACTGAGTGGGTGTCAGAGTTCGTGACGCAAAAGCAACAGGCTTGTCATCCTGCAAAAGGCATGCACCCAGTCCCTTCTGTGACGCATTTACTTCCAAAACTGTCTCCTTGTCATGATGATAGCATGTTAGACAAGCATCTGCATCAACACTCCATTTCAGTTGCTCAAATGCAAACTGATGGCCTTCCTGCCACAGGAATGGCACTCCATTCTTCAGTAAATCTAGGAAGGGTGCCACTTTATCCGCAAAGTGGGGAATATGTGGTGACAGATAGTTCATCAGTCCAATGAATCGGCTCAAGTCTTCCTTATCCTGCAGTGACAGCATCTTCTGGATGTCACAGATCTTCCCAGGATCAGGTGAGATTCCTTGTTTGCTGTAGATCGAGCCGAAGAAGTTGATACGGTCGGTCTTGATGATACATTTCAAAGAGTTGAAAACCAGACCCTTTCTTCGTGCTACTTTCATCAGGTTCAGAAGATTGCGTTCATGCTCCTCTTCAGTTCGTCCTGATACTGCCACATCATCGGAGATACCAATACAGCCTGGTGCTTGCTCGAGTATGCGGTCCATGGCTTGCTGGAACAGATCCTGGCTGACACATAACCCAAAAGGCAATCTCTTGAAGCACCAGCACCCAAAAGGTGTGCGGAATGTGGTCAAATCCTGGCTTTCCTCATCCAGATGCACAGCCCAATAGCCAGCCCGAGCATCTAATTTTGAGAATATCGTGGCGTCAGAAAATTCTGCGTTCAGCTCGTCTAATGTCGGTATTTTATGTGGACACCTCTTCAGCCAAGAGTTCAGGCGTTTCGGATCGAGACATACTCTTAAGCTCCCATCTTTCTTTACACTATTACAGATGGAAGAGCACCAATCCATATGATAGTCCACTTTCCTGATGATACCCTGGTTTTTCCATTTTCATTAGTTCCTCCTTCAACTTCCCTTTGATGTGAACACTACACCTCCGTGGTGCGTCAATCGATGTTTTTGCATCAGGCTTTAGATGAAGCCTCACTTTTCCTTTAAAATTCCCAATGCAGTCAAACCTGTCCGGGAACAGCCTTTTCAAATCATCCACGGAATTCACCTTGTAGGCCTGTTCCTTGTGGCGCATTGGTTTCGGAATCCTTGATGCTGGAGGTGCAGCCTTCAGCAATGTCCTCCGTTGTCCAGCAATGCTGTTTATGGTGACGATGTTGAGCTGTTCACACACTGGTAGTCCAAGTACTGCAGGTCCAGGCACTTCAACCACATAGAACCTGTACTTGAACCAATCTGAGTCTTTATATCGACACAAGAGCTTGAGGATTCCGTGACACTTGATCTCACTGCCAATGTAAGCAGTGAGCTTGGTCCCACCAAGCGGAGTCAGTTTTGACATCCATTTGTTTCCATACATGTCCTTCACAATACGCGTTGGCAAAGTATTCCCTGATGCACATGTATCCACTTTCAACTGGAGTTTGTATACACCTTTCATGTCAGGGGATACAATGTTCAACAATGTGTACACTTCATCCCTCATCTCCTTCATACACAGTGCAGATACCCTGATCACGTGAAATGGCTTGGTGTGTTCATATGCGTCAGTGTCACTTTCGTAACTGTCATCATCACCATCAGTAAAATACCCCAACACTTCATTCACCAAGGTCCCATTATTGGTACTTCCCCGAAGCATCCCTCTCAACTTGCTTCTAATGACTCGACGGCCTCTTCCACCCATTGCAGGACGGCGGCTCCACTCGTATCCATCAGCATATCACGTGCTTCGTTTGGGATTTTCACAACAACGGGGCCAGTGTCCCAGTTCACCACAATACTTACAATAATCATTGTGTGCTGGGCAGTTCCATGGTGGATGTGATAGTCCACACTTTTTGCACTTTTGTCGATGTGTCATGGCATTAACAGACGATGAAGGCCCTTCCATCTTCTGGATGGGCTGCTTTCCGATTACCATTGCTTCGTACTTGCGTCCCTCACTTAAAACCAGGTCCATGTCGTACCCGACCTCCTGGTCGAGCAGATGCTTTTGAAAATCATCACGTGACGTGCTCACAACAATCAAATCGATAATCCGTTCCGAGAGTTCTGCTTCGGAGAAATTGCACCACATTCCCTTCCGTCAGCATCGGTTGACGAAATCATCAATGGACTCTCGTTCTTGCTGCCGGAATCTCGTAATTTCCAGCCGGTGAATCCGAAAGTTTACATGAATGTCCAACTGATCCTCGAATAATTTATATAATTATTTATCCGGATCCTTTTTATCATCCTCACACAGAGTCGATGCATTGATCCGCCTCAGTCCTTCGTCTCCCACAGCAATCTGAATCTTGATGGCCTGCCTGGCTTTAGTATCGATGCCCTCGTCCGACAGCACTAAGTTCATTCGTTGCTGGAATAACTTGAAAGTCTCTGCCAGCTCCGAGCTCGACCAGTCCATTGTCGGGAACTTCACCATGTTGAAAAAACACGGAACGTGCCGCCGTGGTAATCCGCCAAGTAAAACAAGACCAAAAGTCAAACTGCTTGTTGATCTTCACGATCCCGCGCTGCCACCATGTAGTAAGTTCAGGACTCTCCTTCAATCAAGTGGTTTATTAAAGACGATACCAAGCTCTCACAGAACACACGGCCATCATGACGAGCCGCCAGCAACCACCGAAGCCACGCCCCCAGACGTCACTACGCAGTACGTAGTACCAATCAACAAAGGGGAGCAGAGAGTCTTGATTTTGGCAGTTTAACCATAAGAGGGTTGCAGGCAGATCTTGTGCGTCCTGTTGGAATATTTGGGGGACAGAGCACAGACAAAGCTGAGGGAGCTAGGCTGGAGAGGAGTCGGTAGAAGACAGAAAGACCACCATCCTGCTTGTGGTGAGTGAGTGAAAGACCCTCGGAGTTAGCTTCATCGCGGGAGATTCCAATGATTCTGAAAGCTTTGGTTTCAACAGCGTGAAGACGACCTAGGTGCGAGGAAGGAACACCGGCCGAGAGGGGAGAACTGTATTCCATTGAGCTGCGGATGCGTGTGGCAGCGAGGACCCTGCCAGGTTTGACCAGCAACCCGCCAGACTACTCTTACTATGTCTCTCTGAAAAGACCGACTGGACAACCCTCCCATCTACTTTCTCAACAATCCTCTCCAAGAAGTTCTGTCACTCAAGCTTTGGGTCTCACTATCTGCCATGATCTTTCCTGGGAAAACCACATTTCCAATCTGGCCTCCAAAGCCAGTCGCCTACTGGGCATCCTCCGTCGTGTGAGGTCCTTCCTTGGCACACGTGAGCTCCTCACCACATACAAGGCTTTTATCTGCAGCTCAATAGAATACTGCTCTCCCCTCTGGGCTGGTGCTCTTGCCTCACACCTAGCTCGGCTTCACGCTGTTGAAACCAAAGCTTTCAGAATCATTGGAATCTCCCGCGATGAAGCTAACTCCGAGGGCCTTTCACTCACTCACCGCAGGCAGGCAGGTGGTCTTTCTGTCTTCTACCGACTCCTATCTGGCCTAGCTCCCCCAGCTCTATCTGGGCTCTGTCCCCCAAATATTCCTACAGTTTGCACAAGATCTGCCAGAAACCTTCTTATGGGTGAACTGCCAAAATCAAGACTATCTGCTCACCTTCACTCCTTCATTCCTCTTTTCTCCCGGCTCTAGAACAAACTCCCTCACTCTCTTCAATCCCATTCCTCCCTCCAGGTCTTTAAAACAGCTGTTCACCACCATCTCTTGTCTTCCCCCATCCAAAACCTTGATCTCTTCTACTTCCGTTAATTCACCCCAGATCCACTTTTTGTTTTTAATCCCGACTTCTTTCTTTCCTGGAAGTTCTAGCAGTGTCCATGTGTTTTATACCTTTCCCACCTCCCCTCCCTCCCCTTCCCATGCCTCCTCCCCCCAAGCCCTCTCCCTCCCACAGACCTTCCGATGTCCCTGTTCTATGCTGTTGTACTTGTGTGCTTCCCTCTCTCTCCCCCTCTTGTCTCCCACTCCCTTTATTGTATGTTTTGTGTGTCCATTTTTTTTTTGTGATTGATGTTAGCTCTTACACGACCCTCGATCTTGTATACAAATATATATATATAGTGTTGCGGTTTTGAGATTGTACATATGACATCATTAAAGGTTAAAGGATTGCCCCCCATAGTTAGTCCACAAGCAACACGTAGGCCCACTTAGAGTATTAGTTATGTCATAGTATGTGAAAGAGTAGGCCATTTCCCGAGTAACATCTGCGTTGTGTAAAGAAATGAGCTTATGTCCCTTTCATTTTGCGGCCACCCTCCATTTCTATCTATGGGCAGACTCGATCCCGCGCACCATTTGGCATCCCTCAACTTTGTTACGCTTTGGCTGCCAGCAGCGTTCGCTGCCCTTGGTTTTGCTCGAAACTAGTCGGGTAACACGAGGTAGGCCTAAGAAGAGGGAGGAACGTGAGGGTCGAGGTGTGGCCGGGACAAGCAGCACGTCAGAGGCGATGACGATAAGAGCCATCAGCCAACCAGGGCTCCGAGGGCATGGCGCGATAGGGCGTGGTAAGAGGCGTCTAGCAAGTTCTGGAAGATTCGCTGGGCAAGGCTATATAAGCGTGTGCACAAAGCCCTTGAACAGGACTGAGAGGACTCGCAAAGGGCTGAAAGGAATCGCGCATTGTAGAGGACTGACCTGAGTGGAGAAGGGAGAGGCGCTTGTGAGAACCTATGCAAGAGAACGGCATTGAGAGGACCGGCGTGCACACGCCAGTTTCGGGGAATTGAGGAGCGCATTGTGAGCGCATATTGAACTGTTCGCTTATTACGTACGCGGCCGCAGCCGCAAGTGTGACCGACAAAGCCCAGCCTACCGTTCACCCTGTTAAATCATGTGCATGCCAACGACACGTGGAGAGCTCCTGGCCGCTGCAATCATCTACTTCGCGGTGCGAGTTGGGGACCGGAGAGCGAGCCGTCTGGATGCCATCCCTGGACGTGCTGACCTGGTCAACTCCAAACCCCGTGTAAGTGTGTCTGAGTGTGTATGGGCCCGTTTGTCCAGGGGATAAGTATAAGACTGTTTAAGGCTGCACTGTGTTTTCTTCTGCTGATTATTGCACAAAGTGTAAATAAACCTTGTTATTCCTTTTCTTCCAAAATCGACCGTTTCCGTGATTTCCGCCATTGGGTAAGCGTGGCACGAATAAGAACTGCTCGGATCGGGATCTAGTCCTTGATAACGGCTCGGGTCACGGGTTCGCGACCACTCGGTGTATCCACCTACACCCGTGATTCGGGCAAAGCTTGTCTCCTCGTTTCAGGGTAGCGTTAGTACTTAGGTAATAGCGAATCTGGTCCTACAACCCTATTTAACGCTGCCCGGAAAGGACGTCATAGGCCTCGGGTCCCGTCGGTCAGTCAAAGACAAGGGGACTAATCCCCCGTTGGTAAGGGGAAAAGGCCGGCGCAGAGATCCGTAACAATTGGTGTCAGGAGTGGGATTTGACCAGAAGTGCGCTTAACGCACTCAAAATTACGAGCGGCCGAAATTTAATTAGTAAAATCCTAATTTAAACTCATGCCATGGATAACCAAGACGGTCAGATGTCGGTGGGGGTAGAAGATGAGGAGAGAGAAGAGGTAATAACCCAGGACCCCCGGGAAGACTGGGAAGAAGAGGAGAACATTGATGAGGGTGCAGCAGTATGGGTGGCAGGGGAAGAAAATGGCGGCGCCTCGCACATAGCGGCGAGAGCCGAGCCCGCGGTGCCAGCGGGTTGGGACCTGTATGTACTCGTAGAACAACTACGAGCATCTATAGAAATGCAGAGGGATGAAGCAAGGCGTAATATTGACAAATCCACCCGGGAATTGGAGAAGGCGAAAAATGAATTGGGAAGCAAAATGGGTGGCCAATTGGAAGAAATGGAGGGCCAATTGAAAGAATTGGGGGACAAATCCACCCGGGAAATGAAAGAAATGAAAGACGGGTTAAATAAATTAGAAAACAAAATGGGGGGCCAATTGAGGGAAATGGGGGACAAATCCGCCCGGGAAATAAAACAAATAGGGATCAATTGGAAGAGGCGAAAAACGGGCTGGAAAGCAAAATGGACACCCGAGGGGAGTTAATAAAAGAGATGGGGAAAGTCATAAGGCGCAGGTCGAGCAGGAAAGTCGCTGTGGTACACGACGAGGTAACGCGATTTGAGAAACACGGGAAGAGCAACTTAGAGCAGAGCACAGTTAAGAGGACCGGGGTAAAAATCGTGACACGGGGTATGGAAAAGCCGACGGCCGCCGAATTAGAAGAGAAATTTTATTAGCACCGGCGGTCGTCGAGGAAAAAGAAAATGGAAAAATTATAGTGGAAATTGGGGACGAAGAGACGGCAGGAATAGGAATTAAATCGGAGGAAAAGATGGAATATGTGCAAAGTCCGTGTTCGCATTGTGATGTCGTGCTGCCTAACCCCAATGAAAGTTTGCAGGTGCGCTTGGAGGAGAAGAGAATCCTGAAGGTGAGTAGGAGCGTGTATGGCGCGAAAATGTTTGGCGCGAAAGTGTTTGGCGCGAAAAGATTTTTCGCGCGCTTGGGATCGCGACGTCACCCAGGCTCTCGTGGAAGGTCCGTGGTGCGCTGTGTGAAGGTGAATGGCGTGTGTGTTTGAACGGCGCCGGAGCGTGAGTGTAAGATGGAGTGTATGTGGGAGGAGTGTGTTGAAGAAGAGTGTGGAACGGAGTGTGACACAGAGTGTGCGATGGCTGAAGAGAGTGTGCGAGAGTGCACACCAGAGCACGTGATTGGGTGTGCAGCAAAAGAGTGCACACCCATGGTTGTTACGGAGTACGTAATGGGAGAGTGTACACGAGGGTGTGCGATGGCCAAGTGTATTACGGAGTGTGTCACAGAGGAGTGTGTGGTAATGGAGTGTGCGAGCGGCGTGAGTGCGCCTGAGTGGTGTGCACCTGAGTGTGCAAGAAAAGAGAATGCAAGAGAAAGTGCAATGACGGAATGCAGGGGGTGTATGGGAGGCGCTGGAGCGCCTCGGTGTGGGAATGCAACTCGGGCATCGACGCAGACTGGGGGAACGTTTCGGCCAACGGATAGCCGCCGCGAGCTCTCGGGGTGTGGTGCGCTTTGTGTGCTGCGGGGACCGGCGGGGATCATTGCCGCGGCGGTCTCGCAAGGAGCGCCGTGCACGATTCGTGCCAGGCCGCCCCGCCCTGTATGGTCGGTGCTGCGCTTTGACGGGAAAGGCAAACGGCACGGTTCAAGGGGAGGAAGGAGAGGTCGGAACTTCGCCCCCTGGCGGGTGTGGTGCTCCGACCGGGGGAGGTTGGGTCACCATGCATGGGGCCGCAAAGCCTCACATAGGGATGGCGCCTGGAACCCCGGCCCAAGCATGCCTCCTCCCCAGAATCTAAAATGCCGGACGGACCCAACCAACAGGAGACCAACCACCCGCATGCATTGCTCGGCTTTTCGAAGCCGAGCGGTGAAAATGTATTGCCGCACGGAGAGGCTCAAGTGTAGTGGACGGATAGCGATAGTGTTGAGAAATGGTACCCTGCGTGGGCGAATGGTAGCTTTACCATGCTTTGGGGCACATGAGCTTTAGCTTATGGGGATGGCAGTGAAAGCTAGCCGAGGGCAGGCTAGGATAATTGTTAGGGATTTAGAAATGACACTAGGAGACTGAGATTTAAGTAGTGACTTTTGTACCGGTAGAGGGGACGTAGGGAGATTAGATGGATGATAATGACGAGGGAAGTGCTTAGTGTAAGGGAAGACGGGAAAGCACGAGTATTAGAGGGAAGTAGTTAGTTAGATGATGCTGTGTGTATGAGCTTGAGATGGAGAATCTTTGTGATGAGCTTGAGCATATGAGGAATTGAATGAGAATCTTTGTGGTGAGCGTGAGCAAATGAGGAATTGGTTGGGGATGACCAGAGAAAGTGTATAAATGGAGTATTGAGGACAAGTCTCATTGTGTTGAGTGAATGACTTGCATAGTGTGCAAGTGGAGAACAGGTGTGGGGAATATTTGGTGTGGAATGCTTGGTGGGAGTAAGTGGTGTGGAATGAGTGGTGTGGAGTGCATGGTGCGAAGGAGTGGATGGGGGAAGATGGACCCCTTCACGAATACCCGGGGAGGGTAGTTTAAATTTAGGTAGAGGGCTTGGGTAAATTGTTGGATATTGACACCTGTGGTGCAGGTAGTAGCAAAGAAGTGCTTGGAGGGGTATGTGAGTCTTTGGAAATGGCTGGGCATTTGGGCTTTGTTGGTGAGTATAGTTATTGGGGCACTCCGCCACTGGTAGTCTGTCGGCCAGGTGAGGCCACAGGTAGGCTCTGGGAGCCAGTTAGAGTTCAGAGTAGTGTTCAGGGGGGCCCGAGGATCCTAGGAGAGGACCCGGGTAGCCCAATACCAGAGAGGGCATCATAGGGGTGAGAGAGCCAGGAGGGGCCTTCCCCGAGTTAGGGTAGTCACAAGGAGCTAGGCAAGCTCGGATGGCGACTTCAGTGGCGGAGGTGCACAGGTAGGTAGACCTGCTGGTGGAGCCACACGACCCAGCCCCGAAATTGTGCGAAGGCACAGTAGGAAAAATTGGGGGAGTGAGAACCCAAATTGAAAGGCACCACAGGGTGCGTCAATGGGAATTGGTTTTTAGAACCACATAGTTTAAAGATGCCAATTGGCAGGGCAAGACCCCGGGTAGTGTAAATGAGTTAATGTCAATTAGAGGATAGTTAGGATGAGAAATCTCTTTGCACCATCCACATCCACTAACCAAGGAGACGGAACTCCACACCAGATTTTGCAGACGATTTGGATGGTGAGACGCATCATGCCGTGAGTTTGACATTGTGTTATTCCATCTCTTCCTTCTTGGGAGGGATTGGACGACGAATTTGGCATACAGGGGAATATGGGAGTCAGAACGTAGTGACGGATTTGTAAATTGTAAATATGGGGAAGGGCAAGGGTAGTGTAGGCTGACATGGGGGGTTACGTACGGCTAGGGACGAGCTTTCTCCGCTCGCTCTCCTGCGCTCCTCATGTTGCATTGCCTTGTGTTTATGTGTACCTTTGCGCCCTTTCCTCCGCTGACTCTCTGCTTTGTCTTTCCTCCCCACCCATGGACCCATTATTTTTGTTGAGGGGAGTGTGCAGGAACCCTGATCTGTGCTGCTGCACTTTGCTACACCTGTGCAGCTGCACTCTGCTACCTCTTGCTGCACCAGTACACCTAATGGACCACACGTTCTGTGGCCTGGCATCTTGGCCGAGCAGACATTTGCTGTAAACGTTATCTTGCCCTGCAGACCACTGGTTTTAAGTGGCGTCAAAGTCACGCAGATGGACCATGAGATGGCCCTGCAAATAAAAAAACGGACACAGTTTGTGCCTTTTTATCCTTTCGTGTGTCAGGAAGGAAGGCTTCAAGTTTTATTATGGCACACCGAAGACGAAGCAGGAAGACGCAAGGAGCAGCAGCCCAGCAGCAGCCAAGCAGCAAATGTGCCATTTCAATATAACTGTGCATTTATGATTTTTGTGCATTTTTGTGCATTTCTTTATGGTGTATTGGTGCAGTGCATTGTGTTTCTCTCCTCAAAATTTCTTTCCCACAAAAGAACAGGTCCTGGGTTGTAGAACTGTAAATAATTAGTTAGTCTTGTAAATAACATGCTCCCCACAGGCTCTATTTGTAGTTTGAGAATTCTTTCCGCAATTCGGTTAGCCATGGGTGTGAGTCTGTTAGTTAGTACACAACGCAGTCGGTGGGACATATTTAGTGTTGTAAAACTGTCACACACAGGGTGTTAGGTTAAACGTAGAGGGGAACCACACCTAAGTGTCACACGTAATTTAAAAAGTAGTCCTGGCCCTTGCTCAAAACCGGTCGTTCTCACATGTGTGGGTTCGGCTCGGGGACGAGCCTGGCAAAGGAGGGGGGCTGTGTTTCGGTTTTGAGATTGTACATATGACATCATTAAAAGTTAAAGGTTTGCCCCCCATAGTTAGTCCACAAGCAACACGTAGGCCCACTTAGAGTATTAGTTATGTCATAGTATGTGTAAGAGTAGGCCATTTCCCTAGAAACATCTGCGTTGTGTAAAGAAATGAGCTTAGGTCCCTTTCATTTTGCAGCCACCCTCCAATTCTATCTATGGGCAAACTCGATCCCGCGTCCCATTTGGCATCCCTCAAGTTTGTTACGCTTTGGCTGCCAGCAGCGTTCGCTGCCCTTGGTTTTGCTCGAAACTAGTCGGGTAACACGAGGTAGGCCTAAGAAGTGGGAGGAGCGTGAGGGTCGAGGTGTGGCCGGGACAAGCAGCACGTCAGAGGCGATGACGATAAGAGCCATCAGCCAACCAGGGCTCCGAGGGCATGGCGCGATAGGGCGTGGTAAGAGGCATCTAGCAAGTGCTGGAAGGTTCGCTGGGCAAGGCTATATAAGCGTGAGCACAAAGCCCTTGAACAGGACTGAGAGGACTCGCATAGGACTGAAAGGAATCGCGCATTGTAGAGGACTGGCCTGAGTGGAGATGGGAGAGGCGCTTGTGAGAACCTATGCAAGAGAACTGCATTGAGAGGACCGGCGTGCACACGCCAGTTTTGGGGAATTGAGGAGCGCATTGTGAGCGCATATTGAACTGTTCGCTTATTACGTACGCGGCCGCAGCGGCAAATGTAACCGCCAAAGCCCAGCCTACCATTCGCCCTGTAATAATCCCGTGTGCGCCAACGACACGTGGAGAGCTCCTGGCCGCTGCAATCATCTACTTCGCGGTGCGAGTTGGGGACCGGAGAGCGAGCTGCCTGGACGCCATTCCTGGATGTGCTGACCTGGTCAACTACAAACCCCGTGTGAGTGTGTCTGAGTGTGAATGGGCCCGTTTTTCCAGGGGATAAGTATAAGACTGTTTAAGGCTGCACTGTGTTTTTTTCTGCTGATTATTGCACAAAGTGTAAATAAACCTTGTTATTCCTTTTCTTCCAAAATCAACCGTTTCCATGATTTCCGCCATTGGGTAAGTGTGGCACGAATAAGAACCGCTCGGATCGGGATCTACTCCTTGATAACAGCTCGCGTCACGGGTTCGCTACCACTCGGCATATCCACCTACACCCGTGATTCAGGCTAGGCTTGTCTCCTCGTTTCAGGGTAGCGTTAGTACTTAGGTAATAGCGAATCTGGTCCTACAACCCAATTTAACGCTGCCCGGAAAGGACGTCATAGGCCTCGGGTCCCGTCGGTCAGGCAAAGACAAGGGGACTAATCCCCCCTTGGTAAGGGGAAAAGGCCGGCGCAGAGATCTGCAACTATATATATATATATATATATATATATATTTGAAAAGAGACAAAACGGGCAGGTAGGAAATATGCTGTTTACCAAGAGACAGCTCACTCACTGACTGCCTGATGTTCGATACCTTCTGGGTGTCGTTAAAAGGTAAAATTTGGCGTGCTGACAGACATCAAAGCCGGTACACTAGGAAAAAACCACAAAACCGTCGGAAAGCGTCCGTAAATGAAAATTTACGTAACAAAAATGAAAAGGTCATGGTCCAGCCGCACCAGCAGAGAAAATTGTATCTATTGTATCCAACACATAGCGGGTACGTTACCACCTTGCTTGTTTGTGCAAGTAAACCTATTTCTGCACTTGTGACACACTTTATATTTGTATCCGTGTCCACGTATACGTGAACGTAGTGTCCGATTTTCAGCATGCCTTTGCCGTATCCATATCCTTGGAACGTAGCTTTATTCAGGTACCTGAAACGTACATAATTTTAGAGCCTTTTTTAAAATATTTTTTTTAAAGTAATCTGGGACTCATAGAGGCGTTTCCATAGACAGTATATGACATGCAGGACAAGGACACAAGCAGACATCATTGTGTGTTTTTACACAAATAAATTACAAGGAAATTCCATTTACAAGGACATGTGCAACCACAAATGGTAAACTACCTGAGCAAGACAATTCATTATTGTCACCACCTGGTTTCCTCAAGTGCAATATGAGGAAAGTTTTTTGTAACGTTCAATTATTGTGACCCTTGGGTTATTGTCGAGTTTCTTGGTGCCCTTAAAGTGTAAATATATCACCACGCAGTGAGAAATATAGCACCTCGACATGATAAAATGGCAATCACAAGGTAACGATGGCCAGGTAAAGTCATCACAGCTCGGATGTTTATATCCTTTGGTCCGTTGCCAACAAGTCTGCATTTTAACAAAGAGGATTTCTCCGAATAAATCATCTCGGTTTGACAATCATGATACATCACTTCTTCGGAGGCACCGAAAAGGTTATCAGCTTTTGATGTGCACAACGGCAACTTTGATTTAAACAGGTGTACCTGCGGAATAAATGAACACATGGTTCGGTGGTTGCGATGAAGGGCATCCTTTTTCGGTGATGTTACGAAGTAGTGAAGCAGAGAGTATCATACACGGAGATGTTTCACCTCTTTCACTTAATCACGTTGGAATTACCCCCATCGTTGAAGGTGGGATCGAGGATTATGGGAAAGTTGGAAGTCTCAACCAAACTTCAAGACTTTGCCAAAATCAAGACTCTCTGCTCACCTTCACTCTTTCATTCCTCTTTTCTTCCCTGCCTCTGGAACAAACTCCCTCACTCTCTTCAATCCCACTCCTCCCTCCAGGTCTTTAAAACATCTGTTCACCACCATCTCGTATCTTCCCCCATCAAAAACCTTGATCTTTTCTACCCCCGTTAATTCACCCTAGATCGACTTCTTTGAAATACCAACTTCTTTTCTGGAAGTTCGAGCAGTGTCCATATGTTTTATACCTCTCCCACCCCCCCCCCCCCCCCATTCCCATTCCCCCAAGCCCTCTCCCTCCCACAGATCTTCCGTTTTCCCTGTTCTCTGCTGTTGTACTTGTGTGCTTCCCTCTCTCTCCCCATCTTGTCTCCCGCTCCCTTTGTTGTATGTTTTGTGTGTCCGGTTTTTTTTTTGTGATTGATGTTAGCTCTTACACGAGCCTCGATCTTGTATACAAAAAAAATAAATAACTTCCTACAAGACAGTGATCAGTCTCCCTCCATCCATACCATAAAAATGAGTTTCTACAAAGACAAAGCTCTAGCTGCTAGCTGTCAGGGATGCCATGGGCATTGATGGCAAAAACAATCAAATGTGCCGCAACACAGGTTCAATTCCAATAAAGTCTGATCATGGAGTTTCTGATGGAATTTACAGCTCCATGTGTGAATCTCAACCTCCGCCATGGAAGGTGGATCGACGCTGTGAATTTTCACCCTTGTCTGTCTGTCTGTGAGCAGGATATCTCAACACGTTACAGACGGATTCAGACGAAATTTGGTGGAGAGGTTGGGTGTGTCACAAGCCCAAATTGATTAGATTTTGGTGAAGATAAGGATCAGGATACGAGGACTTTTTAAGTGATTCTTCACAATTGAGTGATAGGGATAAAAACTATATATAGCACGATATCTCAAAAGGTTATGGACGGATTATGACAAAGCGAGGTGCGAGGATGACTTGGTTAGGCAACAATAACAAGCTGAGTAGATTTTGATTCAAGTCAGAATCCAGATCTGGCCTTTCAGTGGGATACAAAACGTAAACTGTTCAAAAACGCCTGGCAGAGGTATGCTCTGTACCGATCATCTCAAATGATGAGTGGAAGGAGGGATGGATGAGTGGAAGGAGAGGTGGATGAGTGGAATGAGAGATGGATGAGAGGAAAGAGGGATGGATGAGTGGAAGGAGAGATGGTTGAGTGGAAGGAGGGATGGATGAGTGGAAGGAGAGGTGGATGAGTGGAATGAGAGATGGATGAGGGGAAGGAGGGATGGATGAGTGGAAGGAGAGATGGGTGAGTGGAATGAGAGATGGATGAGTGGAAGGAGGGATGGATGAGTGGAAGGAGAGATGGATGAGAGGAAGGAGAGATGGGTGAGTGGAATGAGAGATGGATGAGAGGAAGGAGAGATGGATGAGTGGAAGGAGAGATGGGTGAGTGGAAGGAGAGATGGATGAGTGGAAGGAGGGATGGATGAGTGGAAGGAGAGGTGGATGAGTGGAATGAGAGATGGATGAGGGGAAGGAGGGATGGATGAGTGGAAGGAGAGATGGATGAGGGGAAGGAGGGATGGATGAGTGGAAGGAGAGATGGGTGAGTGGAATGAGAGATGGATGAGTGGAAGGAGGGATGGATGAGTGGAAGGAGAGATGGATGAGAGGAAGGAGAGATGGGTGAGTGGAATGAGAGATGGATGAGAGGAAGGAGAGATAGATGAGTGGAAGGAGAGATGGGTGAGTGGAAGGAGAGATGGGTGAGTGGAATGAGAGATGGATGAGAGGAAGGAGAGATGGATGAGTGGAAGGAGGGATGGATGAGTGGAAGGAGAGGTGGATGAGTGGAATGAGAGATGGTTGAGGGGAAGGAGGGATGGATGAGTGGAAGGAGAGATGGATGAGTGGAAGGAGGGATGGATGAGTGGAAGGAGAGGTGGATGAGTGGAATGAGAGATGGATGAGAGGAAGGAGGAATGGATGAGTGGAAGGAGAGATGGATGAGAGGAAGGAGAGATGGGTGAGTGGAATGAGAGATGGATGAGAGGAAGGAGGGATGGATGAGTGGAATGAGAGATGGATGAGAGGAAGGAGAGATGGGTGAGTGGAATGACAGATGGATGAGTGGAAGGAGGGATGGATGAGTGGAAGGAGAGATGGATGAGAGGAAGGAGACATGGGTGAGTGGAATGAGAGATGGATGAGAGGAAGGAGAGATGGATGAGTGGAAGGAGAGATGGGTGAGTGGAATGAGAGATGGATGAGTGGAAGGAGGGATGGATGAGTGGAAGGAGAGATGGATGAGTGGAAGGAGGGATGGATGAGTGGAAGGAGAGATGGATGAGTGGAAGGAGAGATGGATGAGTGGAAGGAGAGATGGGTGAGTGGAATGAGAGATGGATGAGTGGAAGGAGGGATGGATGAGTGGAAGGAGAGATGGATGAGTGGAAGGAGAGGTGGATGAGTGGAAGGAGAGATGGATGAGAGGAAGGAGAGATGGGTGAGTGGAATGAGAGATGGATGAGAGGAAGGAGAGATGGATGAGTGGAAAGAGAGATGGATGAGTGGAAGGAGAGATGGATGAGAGGAAGGAGAGATGGATGAGAGGAAGGAGAGATGGATGAGTGGAAGGAGAGATGGATGAGTGGAAGGAGAGATGGATGAGAGGAAGGAGAGATGGGTGAGTGGAATGAGAGATGGATGAGAGGAAGGAGAGATGGATGAGTGGAAGGAGAGATGGGTGAGAGGAAGGAGAGATGGGTGAGTGGAATGAGAGATGGATGAGAGGAAGGAGGGATGGATAATCTCGAAGGAGGGATGGTATTTCTTCATCGAGAGGAACTCCGGAGCGAATATTGAACCGAGGCTATACCATATGGTGTGCCTGATCGCAGGTAATCCATGTAACCATGCCAGGCTCATTCACAGCAATAAACTGCCAATCAGATGTAAAAATTGCTAATTGCATGTATTGGGGCTGAACATTTATTCTGTATGCGAAATTTACCCTCCCCTCAATCTCCACCACATCCCTGCACTCCTTTCCATATTTCATACATCATAAATATCTGCCCATGAACCTGCTGGATTCGAGGGAGTAGGATGTTTTGCCTCCTCCAGGAAAGGGAAGAGTAAAGAACATAACTTATATTAGCTAGGGGACGAACACAAAAAAACATTGTGATACAACCATAAAACTTGGCACTAATGTTCACATATAGATGATCTTTAAATGCAGTTAATTCGCCAACTCGAAAATTCAACATGGCGTCCATT
The DNA here is from genome assembly GCF_964187855.1 of Myxine glutinosa. Classification (NCBI taxonomy): domain Eukaryota; kingdom Metazoa; phylum Chordata; class Myxini; order Myxiniformes; family Myxinidae; genus Myxine; species Myxine glutinosa. The sequence goes on from NC_136263.1 coordinate 16,152,151, forward strand.
TTTTCAAAATGGCCACCAAATTTGCTAACAACTGCTATAATTTTTTTATATTGAATTTATAACGCACGAGTATCCATACAAAATCACACAACTACATATTATTTATTAGAGGTATCTAAAAATTTTCATCTATCTATAATTCCAGCAATCTCTGTGTGTCTGTCTGTGTGTCTGTGTGTCTGTGACCGCTGTTTCTCGACAACCACGGGTCCGATATACTTGAAACTTGCCAGGTATATTGCTGGGGACCCGAGGATGTGCCTTTTCAAGGTTTGTAATTAATCGGACAAGTACCTACCGAGCTATGTCCAAAAAACGCTTCAACCAATCAGAGAGCAGCGAGCTATCACGTGTGCCGAACCGTTAATGCAATGCAAGCGTTAATGCGTTAATGCAAGGCTTTTCTTTTTTTCCCTCTTCTCTTTCTACTTTTCCTTGCGATTAAATTGCAAACAGCCAAAATACGTTGGCGCTAATTGAATAATTGGCCATTAACACTAAAATAATCGTAACTGCGATATGCCAACTTCCGGACAGTGCAGCCTTCCATGTTGTTGTTGTTTGCAGCAGCTGTTTGCAGCAAGGCAAGGCTTTTCGTTTTTTTCCCTCTTCTCTTTCTACTTTTCCTTGCGATTAAATTGCAAAAAGCCAAAATACGTTGGCGATAATTGAATAATTGGGCATTAATAGATAGATAGATAGATATGCGATATGCGAACTTGAAGACTTCACTGTTGTTGTTGTTTGCAGCAGATGTTTGCAGCAAGGCAAGGCTTTTCTTTTTTTCCCTCTTCTCTTTCTACTTTTCCTTGCGATTAAATTGCAAACAGCCAAAATACGTTGGCGCTAATTGAATAATTGGCCATTAACACTAAAATAATCGTAACTGCGATATGCCAACTTCCGGACAGTGCAGCCTTCCATGTTGTTGTTGTTTGCAGCAGCTGTTTGCAGCAAGGCAAGGCTTTTCTTTTTTCCCCTCTTCTCTTTCTACTTTTCCTTGCGATTAAATTGCAAAAAGCCAAAATACGTTGGCGATAATTGAATAATTGGGCATTAATAGATAGATAGATAGATATGCGATATGCGAACTTCCGGACAGTGTAGACTTCACTTCCGGCCTTACGAAAGTGCTCTATACTTACCGGCTATATACTTATTACTTACTGTCTATCTTATAGATAGATTGTAGATAAAGACAATGCCCCAATCGAGTCGTCGTTTACGAGAACGAAGGAACGAAGCTGCACGTAGTGCACGCGCAATGGAATCTGACGAGGAACGAGCTGCTCGCCTGGCACGCGACGTTACGCGCGTGACACGGCGTCGTGCAGCTGAAAGGGATGAAGAACGGACTGCTCGCTTGGCAGACAACACTGGACGCATGTCAAGGCGTCGTACAGAAGAAACTGCTGAAGAACGCGCTGCTCGCTTGACACGCGACGTTACGCGCGTGACTAGGCGTCGTGCAGAAGAACCGGATGAAGAACGGACTGCTCGCTTGGCAGACAACACTGGACGCATGTCAAGGCGTCGTACAGAAGAAACTGCTGAAGAACGCGCTGCTCGCTTGACACGCGACGTTACGCGCGTGACAAGGCGTCGTGCAGCTGAAACTGCTGAAGAACGCGCTGCTCGCTTGACACGCGACGTTACGCGCGTGACAAGGCGTCGTGCAGCTGAAACGGATGAAGATCGGACTGCTCGCTTGGCAGACAACACTGGACGCATGACAAGGCGTCGTGCTGAAGCTGAACCATCTATAATTCCAGTAATCTCTGTCTGTACGTTTGTCTGTGACCGCTGTTTCTCGACAACCACGGGTCCGATATACTTTTAACTTGCCAGGTATATTGCTGGGGACCCGAGGATGTGCCTTTTCAAGGTTTCATATTAATCGGACAATTACTTACCGAGCTATGTCCAAAAAACGATTCAACCAATCAGAGAGCAGCGAACGATCGCGTGTGCCGAACGTGGAGGACACACTCTGCCTCGGATGGCACATTTGAGAGCGTATTCATTTATTTCACGTTTGCAAACTATGTTGGCGTTAAACTATGTTTTAAAACTAATAAAAACGAATTTGCGATTCATTCGCTTTCCTGCGCGTTTGTGCACGCGATGGCGATTTCTTTACCAAACTCCGGAAGCCGTTCGCTTTGGACCAAACCATTGCATGTAAATAGAGGGGGGGGTTCTGTGGTCGTTGCGAATGGACCAAACCATTCATGTAAATAGAGGGGGGGGATTGTCACTGTACTCGCAAGCCGTTCGCTTTGGCGTTGCGAATGGACCAAACCATTTCATGTAAATAGAGGGGGGGGATATAATTTTAGATAGATATATAGTACGGGCATATATATAGTACGGGCATGCCCTAGTCTATCTATAATTCCATTAATCTCTGTGTGTATGTGTGTATGTGTGTTTGTATGTGTGTATGTGTGTATGTTTGTCTGTGACCGCTGTTTCTCGACAACTACCGGTCCGATATACTTGAAACTTGCCAGGTATATTGCTGGGGACCCGAGGATGTGCCTTTTCAAGGTTTGAAATTAATCGGACAAGTAGTTACCGAGCTATGGCGATTTCTTTACCAAACACCGCAAGCCGTTCGCTTTGGACCAAACCATTTCATGTAAATAGAGGGGGGGTTCTGTGGTCGTTGCGAATGGACCAAACCATTCATGTAAATAGAGGGGGGGGGGGTTCTGTGGTCGTTACTGCCACGTGGTTTCAAAGTTTTTTTTTGTTGTTGTTGTTTGCACGCATGTTTTTTTGCACCCACGTACGGGCACGCCCTAGGATGTTTACACACACACACCCCTACACAAATTTTTTTTTTTTTTTTTTTTTTGGCAAGGAACGGGCACCCACGTACGGGCACGTCCTAGCTTATATATAGTACGGGCATGCCCTAGTTTATCTTAATTCGGGAAAATCACATTGATTGGGCAAACCACATTTTAACATTGGCCTCTAAAGCCAGCCGCCGACTGGGCATCTCGGTCGTACCAAGTCTCTCTGTCTTCTAATGCCTCCTTTCTGGTCTTGCACCCTCTTTCTTGGTCCTTTTTCTTTTCTCTTGCACCCTTGGTCTTCTTGCATTTCAGTACTTTGCACTTTCGTTGCACAGACACTTTAGTTGAAGAGGATAGTATGACCTGGGTGGGGATACCTGTTAGGAAATAATGCAACAACAACACACAACATGCATTTTAAAGGCCATTTTCCCTACTAGAGCGGGGGTTAGCCTTGCGGTCCCCATGACAATGTTCTCCATTTTGCCCTATTTTCTGCATCTCTCCTTGTTAACCCCCTTGCCCGCATTTCTTCTTCCACCATCTTTAGCCAAGTCTTTCTCGGTCTTCCCCGTCCTCTACTTCCTTCTACATTCATTTCCATCACGCTTCTCAACCAGTCACTTTCATCCTTCCTCAACACATGACCAAACCATCTCAACCTGTTCCTCTTCACAGCATCAATCAGAGGCTCTATTCACATCATTTTTTGCAATTCATCATTTGTCTTCCTCTCTCTCAACGATACTCCGCACATCCGTCGAACCATTCGCATTTCCACCCTTTCCAATCTTCGTTGCTGCTCTACGTTCATTACCCATGTCTCGCTCCCATAAATCATAACACTTCTCACACATGCAGCATACACCTTTCCCTTCAGCTTCAACGACACTCCCCTCATCATCAGCACGCCACTCAGTTCCCGAAACTTCTTCCATGCACATCTCACTCTGGCAACCATTGCCGAGTCTGATCCACCTTCTCCATTCAGCATGTCTCCTCGGTAGCAAAATGTTTTCACACCTTCCAGCTTCACGCCGTCTCCAAGATCCAACTCAACATTTCCTCCATCTGCAGCTCCCTCTGTGCACACCTTACATTTGAATGTAGCTGCCACACTGGTTAACGACCCTCTCAGACCACTACATTTTTGATGAACCCACTCAGCGCACATTGTACATTGAATGGAGTTTTTTTTTTTTTTTTTTTTTTTTTTTTTTTTGTATACAAGATCGAGGCTCGTGAAAGAGCAAACATTAATCACACAAAAAGACAAACCGACACACAAAACACAAAAAACAAGGGGAGCGGCAGACAAGATGGGGAGAGAGGGGGGAGGACACAAAAGAGAGGGGGAAGAAGGGGAAGGACACAAACACAACATTTGAGAGCAGGGACATCGGGAGGACTTGGGGGGAGGTGGGAGAGGATTAAAACATATGAACACTGCAAGGACTCTGGGGTGAATTACCGGGGGTAGAAAAGATCAAGGTTTTCGATGGGGGAAGATAAGAGATGGTGGTGAACAGCTGTCTTAAAGACCTGGAGGGAGGAGTGGGATTGAAGGGAGTGGGGGAGTTTGTTCCAGAGGCGGGAGAAAAGGGGAATGAAAGAGTGAAGGTGAGCAGAGAGCCTAGACTTTGGCAGTTTAACCATAAGAGGGTTGCAGGCAGATCTTGTGCGACCTGAAGGAATATTGGGGGGACAGAGCACAGAGAGAGCTGGGGGAGCAAGGCCGGAGAGGAGTCGGTAGAAGACAGAAAGACCACCTACCTGCCTGCGGTGAGTGAGTGAAAGGCCCTCAGAGATAGCTTCATCGCGGGAGATTCCAAATCGAGGTTCACTCCGACACCCGTCCTACACACATCACAGGGCCACTTCCCAGTTCTTTCCACCTCACCACATGCTTTACCACTTGCCATCACCTTCGTCTTTCCGATATTCACCATCAGACCTTTTGTCTCCATACATTCCTTCCACTTGTTCATCTTTTCCTTCAGTCCATCCATACTTTCCGCAATCAACACCAGATCATCTGCATACAACAACTCCCACGGTAAACCCTCCTTTACGTTCTGAGCCAGCACCTCCATCACAGCTACAAATAGTAGTGGACGTAGTACCGACCCCTGATGCACTCGCACCTTCACCTCAAACTCACCACTGTTCCCGTCCTTCGTCCTTACAGCTGTGCACGCTCTTTTGTACATTGCCATCACTACTCTGATCAACCATTCCTCCACTCCTAACTTCCTCAATGCCCATGTCAATACTTTGCGTGGAACCCTATCGAATGCTTTCTCCAGATCAACAAACCCAAGAAACAACTTCTTCCTCTTCTCCATGTACTTCTCCTGCAACTGCCTCCTAATGAAAAGCGTGTCTGTCGTTCCTCTTCCTGGTATAAATCCAAACTGCATTTCGTCGATCTTCACTTTCTTCCTTATCCTCCTCTCCAACACCCTTTCCAATACCTTCATTCCATGCTCCAATAACTTTATCGCTCGGTACGAGCCACACTCCAGAGGGTCACCTTTCCCCTGTATAGAGGGACGAGGGTACTCAGTTCCCAATCCACTGGAATGCGGCCTTCTTTCACCACTAGATTACAGATCTCTGTCATTCTCTTCACACCCAAACTTCCTGCTGCCTTCAATATATCTCCCACAACTCCCGTCGGCCCTCCCGCTTTTCTACCCATCATTGCTTTTATCGCTTCCTCAACTTCCTTCTCAGTTATCTTCTCTGCCGGTCCTAAAACTGGGTTACTCTCTATGTTGCCATCCCATTCATTCTCTGTATTCAACAGCATTTCCATATATCTTTTCCATCTTCCTTTAATTCCATCTGGGTCGACAACGATTTGTCCCACTTCATCCTTCAAGCAACTCACCCCCATCACATCACACCTCTCTTTCGCTATCTGCTTTGCAATCCTGAATACTGCTTTCTGACCCTCTTCCGAATCCAAGCGTTCTCCGAACATTTTCCTACATGCCTCCTGCGCCTTTGCTACCTCTTTCTTTGCAGCCTTCCTGGCTGCCTTATAACTTTCATGCTCTGCTGTTTCTGCTCCCGTACCCTTCGCCTTCTGCCACTCCTTGAACTTCTTCCTCTTCTCGTCAACCTCTTTCCAACTTCATCATCCCACCACCATGGTTCCGAGTGCCTCGGTGGTCCTTTTGTCCATCCACATACCTCACCAACGGCTCCCAACAGACTAGCTTTCATTGACATCCAACCACTTTCAAGCTCAACCACATCATCCTCGACCCTACTCAGCTTCTCTTGTAATGCCTCCCTTACTGTCACCTCTTTCAACCTCCACACCTTCATTCTCGGTTGGTACTTCACCCGCCGAGCTCTCCTCGCATCTTTCACCCTTATGTCGCAGACAACCAAGTGGTGCTGTGAAACAGCCTCCTCCCCCGGGATCACCTTTGTGTCCCGGAGGTGCCCCCTATCTCGCCTACGCACCATCAGGTAGTCAACGGATGTCGTCGACCCACCTGACGTGTATGCGTCGGTCGAAGACCTCAAGGGAAGGAAGAAGAAGAAGAATCAGAGCAACAATGTTTAATGGGATCGATTACAAACACACAGTGTGGAGCGAGGCTCAAGAATGCACCGCCTAACACGCAGCGGGCAATTCCTCAAGACACTCGCTGAAAAATAAGCAAAAAGTCATTTCATTTATAGCAAAATATCAGACAAGAATCTGCGCTAAAGACATAGCAAACCCTGGGCCATAACGACAACACCTCCCATTGTCCCTTCCTACAGAAGGCCAAACTTGGACAAACAGATGTAAGCATGGGATAGGCTGAGCTTTTTTGGCTCTTTATCTAAACATATCAGACCCGAGCGCAGGCCGAAGAAAATATTCTCATACACTAGGCTAAATGGTAGATGAATGATTGGATACACGTGCTGAATACATTAACAATCAAGGATATGTAATGTCTATATTTCTCCCGAGGTTGGTTACGTCTTTGTTTTTAGGAGACATACTAGAAACTACAAAGATATATAATTAATTATTCCCTTTGCGAAGAAGGCGTTTAGCGACATGTTTTCCCTGTACGTGGGTCGCGAGCATATTATCTACTGTTTGGCACATACATTCAAGGACTTGCTTACTGGGCTAAGGATCCACCCTGCACGTCGAGCCTCGAAACCACATTTTGTCCACTCGCCTCTGCCTGCAGCTGAGTTCAAATCAGTTTTTCAGAAGCACGATATATAATTTCAGATGTTATACTCAATTGAGTCATGGGGTTTAAACCCCAATGGCTGACAGTTCCTTCCTTTGTCTTTACAAGACACCTCCTTGGAAAGACACCGTATACCCCAGTGGTCAGCATCCCAATTAGTCACATGCCAGGCACGACATAGCGTCACGCATGCTCAAGAAAGATATCGGCCCTAACTGGCCGTCTAACATTCAACGTATGAATTGTTAGCCATAATTCGCGACGACGGCACCTGGGTAAGAGATTGCTGCCGCCCGGCCGGATTCCGAATCCACCCTCGCAGCGGCGTAAGTGCGACCCGGTTGCCAGCCAGATTTAGGGGCCCTCTTTATGCAGGCGTGGTCCTCGCGAATTAGGGCAAACAATCGACGTCCAATGCCATCAAGCTTTGTACATGTGATTGCTGGGTGGTGTAAGTGGTGGTGAGGGTGGTTCTTCCGGATACATGTTTGCCATCCGCTCCTTACTGCTGGCATAATAGCAATAACTTTTAAAAGAACCTACACTTTCTAAATCACAGGTATAATCATCCCAACTAAAATCATCATTATCAGAATCCCAAGCATCAATAGGTTCATCGTTTTCCCCACATACTCCTTCCTTTTCTGCCAATAACATATCCAAAGCCACTTGATTCTGCATCACCATCGTTCGCATATGCACTAATTCGTTTTCCAATTGTAGTTCTGCGATTCGGGTTTCGTTTCCAATTCGTTTCATTACTAATGCGAGACTATCTATTAGCCAATCATTCATAATACATAAGAGGCGTTAGCCAGTACACGCAAGGGGTTTACCACACAAGTATCACAGTCATCACAAAAATTCAATACAGGCAGCAGCCAGTTCCCACATGGGATCAACACAAGTATCACAGTCATCACAAAATTCAATACAATTTTCTGGAGCGCTGGTCACAACTGCCTTGTTGAAGGGCCCATTCTGGTCGACGGCCTTTGTGGTCAGAACCATAGTCGTTGTCGGCGGCTTCTTCACTTTCCATCCTGTAAAATACTTTCTTACACACACCATGGTCAAATTCCTAGCCCCCCGTCCCACCAATTGGCATTTAGTTACCTTATCTCTCAGATGGTTGGCTTATTCATAGCCGCATTTCCTGTGTCGTGTCTGGAAATTCAAATGCCATATTTACTTTCACCAATTTCCGAAAATACCTTCCTTTTAATCATCTTCCCTACATCTAATAATACATGATTTACCAAATTTACCTTGGGAAAAATGGATCCCAGATAACAAGTCCCTCCCCACTGTTCGGGTAGGTATGGATATGCTTTATTTCCGCAAATAAACATTACTCCATGGGGTGGGATAAGGGCCGAGGCCATGCATTTACCGATCTCAACGCGGGTGGCGCTTGGTGCTCCCCAAGATATTGTTAGCTTGGTTACGTTATGCTGGGCTTGGTCATCTATGGTTATTACAAGGGGGCCTCCCTTTTCTCTCCCTCTGGTGTCGGATGGCAGGGTATGGGTACATTCCGAGGTTCCCATCTGAACGTGTCCCTTTCCTATAAGACACACCCGTCCCTTTTGCTCTGTCACCCAGACTGGATCAGGTGGTTTGTCTAACAAAGCCTGCTTAATGGGTGGGGTATATCGAAACTCCCGGGAACACACTGCTGGGGATTTTGGGCCTATCAGTTCCAAGGTTGTGGTCAGACATGGGGTACGCAAGGGTCCTGAGCACATATCTCGTAGGGACAGGGGCAGCACTACCATTTCTATCCCTGTCGTACTGGTGTGGGGAAAATGCATACACATCCAACAACGTGATCGGTTCTGTACCTTCGCCATTGCACGGGTCACTGTCCAATACGTATTTTCCTTTGGCTTTTTCCTGCTTTCGATCCGTCGGTGCGGAATTAATATGTATGAGATGCATGGTGGCCTATAGTCGTAGGGGGTCTGTGACGTCATGAATTCACATTGTAGTATCAGAGTAGTGCCGCTGTTCAGTAATACATGCGTGGTTAAATTGTTCGAGTCCTTTCCCCATTTGTAACCTGGCCTGGCCATGTTTACTATTGGTGCGCTGCCTTGTCGTGGCGCTTGCTTCAGACGACTGAGGGCAGCAAAACCTGTCTTCCTTCCATGTGAGTCTGTGTACAACGCCCTCCACATTATCCGTGTCCATACGTCTTCCTTTACATGGCAGCAGGGTATATTTATCCTCTGACCCCAGATAACTCTCTGCCGGTAGACCTTAACGGTTTGGTCGCCATATGCATATGTCTCCGTGTTCGCCCATGCCCTCGTGTCCCCCCACTTGAGGCGTGACGCGGCAGGTGCAGTGCTGGCAAAGCGGTATATTAAACTAAATGTGATTGCCACCCCTAACAGGCGGTGGTGCAGCATCCTCGATCTGTGGTGGTGCGTTTGAGGTGTCTGTGTTTGTGGGTATGGCCAACTTACAATGTGTGGCATGTACCCAGGACGACTTGCCCTCACAAAACACCGCTGTTGGTGTGATCAGAAGAACTTGGTATGGCCCCGTCCACCTTGGTTCGAGCGCAGTCTTGCGGGTGAAATGCTTCACCAGCACGTAATCTCCTGCCTCGACGGTGTGGATAGGCTTGCTTGTTGGCTCCGGCATGGCCTCCCGAACGCGTTCATGTATGCTGCGTGCCACATGGGACAAACCTATGCAAAACTTTAAAAGCATGTCATCCATGATAGGTAATTCAAGGGCTGCCATATCCACTGGCGCCGATACCGGCAAACTCATGGGCCGACCCATTAATATCTCGTGTGGAGAGAGACCAGTGGTGCGCCCTGGAGTGGAGCGCACGCTCATTAACGCTAGCGGAAGGGCCTCCGGCCACTTGAGGCCTGTCTCGTCACAAATCTTTGCCAACTTACCTTTCAGTGTGCCATTCGTTCGTTCTACAAGTCCCGCCGATTGCGGGCAGTAAACACAGTGGAACGACTGTATCACTCCCAAGGCCTTTAACACGGCTTTAATGACGTCACCTGTGAAGTGCCCGCCCTGATCGGATGACACTTTCTGCGGGACACCGAATCGACATATAAAGTGCCGCAAAAGGCACTTGGCCACCATTATAGCGTCAGCCCTGACGCATGGGTAGGCCTCCACCCACTTGGTGAACATGTCCACCACTACCAATACATGCTTAAAGGACATACAAGGCGGTAAATTGAAAAAATCGAAATGGATATGACAGAACGGCCCGACGGGAGCCGGGTGACCCACGTTGTGGCGGCGTCTGGGGGGTGCCCCCCTATTATGCCGTTGACATATAGCGCACGAGCGACAGACCATGGTAACCACAGTCGAAAGGCCTGGTGCTGCCCAGGTGGAAGTGACCTGCCTCATCACCCCCCTCTGGCACACATGGCCATTTTGATGCGCCATGCGTGCCAACCATGGTAATAAAGCTCGCGGTGCCACGGGTTTGTCATTAATCGTCCACATTTGTCCTTCTGCGGGGCGCTGAGCTCCCAATTTAATCCAATCTTGATGTTCTACGTTTGAGGCCGCGGCTTGTAATTGTATTACATCGAACTCTGTAGGTGCGGATGTCGGAACGTCTGTCTGGGCAGTCGCTTTAGCGCCCTGTTTGCGCGTAACTACTGGCATATTATACCCAACCTGTTGGTTTGCCGCTAGTGCTGCTGCTTCGTCGGCTCGGGTGTTTCCACGGGCCACAGCGTCGTCTGTACGCTGGTGACCTCGGCATTTAACTACAGCTATTTCACGTGGAAGCATAATACTATGAAGCAGATTTCGCACTAAGTCCCCATTTTTAATGAGTGCTCCCGCTGAAGTGAGGAACCCTCTCATTTTCCATATGGCCCCTTTGTCGTGGACCACTCCGTGTGCGTATGCCGAGTCTGTATAAATTGTCACTGCTTTTTCCTCGCTTACTTCGCACGCTCTCGTGAGTGCGTACAGTTCAGCTTGTTGTGCTGACCAGGTGGGCGGGAGGCGGCCGCTTTCGACCGTCTCCGTATCCGAGCATACTGCGTACCCAGATAACAGGGATCCGTCCCAAGCCCGTTTGGCTGAACCATCGACGTAATAGGTATGATCGGCTTCCTGTAGCGGAGTGTCCTGTAAGTCAGGCCTTACCGTTGATATTAATTGGACCACGTCCGTGCAAACGTGCGGGATTCCCTCCTCCTTTGTTGGCAAAAGTGTCGCTGGGTTAAGAATGGTACACCGCATCACCGTCACGTTGGGTGCCATAATTAATGCCGTTTCGTATTGCATCAGTCGAGTGGCTGTGAGATGCTGTGTGTTTCGCTGTTGTAGTAGTGTATGGACGCAATGCGGTACCTGTAAAAGGACCGGATGTCCCATAACTATGTCGGCCGTCCGCTCAACTGCGTATCGGGCAGCCGCCACGGCTTGTAAGCACAGCGGAAAGCCTTGTTCTACCGCATCAAGCTTTTTGCTGAAATAGGCTACTGGACGTTCCCTATCTCCATGAGTCTGAGTTAATACGGATTGTGCGAATCCCCCTACTGCATGGGTGAAAAGTGTGAAGGCCTTTTTATAATCGGGAAGGCCTAAGGTTGGGGCCGTTATCAGGGCTCGTTTGAGTCCTTCGTAGCAGCGTATTCGACTGTCCGTCCAGTTCACCATCCGTGGCTGGTCGTTTTTCGTCGCCTCATACAGAGGTTTTGCTAGTAACGCATAGTCTATTATCCATGTACGACAGTACCCTGCCATTCCCAAAAATCGCAACAAACACACTAACACTTCACTGTTATCCTTCACTTCACTTCAAAATTTCACTGTTATCCTATCAATACCTGGACATTTTTTCCCTTCCTTCCTAGATACGCGAATTTCACACCAGTATAAACCCACTGGAAAAATTATCTGAAAAATAACGAGCCTCCCTTTGAGCAATAATTTAATTGATGTGATTCCCATATACCTGGTGGAGTTCTGTTCACTTGGTCTGCAGAGCCGTGATCCAATCTTCACCAGCCCCCAATCACCTTCTTATCACAAAACAACAGTCCATAACTAACCACTTTTCTTTATTTCCTGTCTTCTCCATCAACTTTTATAATCTTTTCCCCTCCCTTTCTTAGCAAACCTTGCAAAGTCACTTGTCATTGACAAATGATCCATCTAATTCGACTTTCCTTTATCATCTTCGCACTTTCCATGACCTTCTTCACACTTCCTTTTAAAACTTTTTTTCAGACACAACCCACATGAGTTATGAATACAATTTCCCCTTTCAGGCACGTGTCTAGTCACTTACAAAGTGTCCATAAGACAACGTCATTATATTTCACAGAACTCCACCACTCTATTAAATCCTAAACATGCCCAATGGGCAATCCACGAAAAAAATCAAAGCATTTTCAGTCCCCCTTTTCTCATACTCTAGCCAATGTAAGTCAGCCAAACATAAACAAAGAGGTTCCAGCGAGTTGTGACCTCCATAACTCTAAACAACTCCGCTGGCACCTTTTAAAACAAACTTTCCCAGTCACTTACTAAAATAAAGTGCAGCTCTTGTCCGTAGATATACGTTAACCAAGGTTACATGAGACTTGACAACAATATTCCTGCCCCGTGGAGCAAGGCATCAGAGACAACTCCCCTCTCCACCTGAACTTATCCCAGGTAGAATTTAGCTACCTACAGAGAAAGTACCTGCTCAACACATTTACAAACCAATTCGTCCCCTCGTATTAGGGGACGTCACAAATGTTCCACCACAATTCACAGCAGGTGACCACCCACCTGCCTTCTGTCGAAGTCCAGTTCAATTTCCATTCACAAATAGACAGACAGACAGATAAACAGACCGGGTGAAACCATAACCATCCATCCTTCCGATTGGACTCATGTCAGCATCACATGTCATTCTTGCCTTCATTCAACGCATTCTGCCATCCCAAGTCGGCCAAATACAAGCCCCGGCCATGCCGTTGAATAAACACCCAGTCGGACTGTCAGCCTATCATTTTTGACTTTCACTCCCAATTTTACTCATCCGGATTGCCCAACGCCCGTAGGCAATTTGGGGAACCCCTTGTCAATCCATGACACACTTCAATGACTCACACCATAAACACAAATACACGCTGCAATGACAGATCATTCATTCCCTTATACACAAATACCTGTGCTCACTCCAACACATCCAGTGCGTAGCTTAACTTAAAATACTCATCGTCCTACCTTTCTTGGGCTAGTCCCTCCTGGTAGTCCTAAGATCGGGTCGCCCCCCGATTCCTAACCTTAAACGCAGTTCTCACGCCGGAGTAACTTAACACCTATTATCTATCACCCACATATGGGTCTACCTGCTTCCCACGCAGGAAGCTTACCTGAGGGATATCCCTCCTTATCTCGGGCGCCCTGTATAATCGATTCATTACCCACTGTTGCTCTGGTTTAAACTAAATATGGTTCGGAATGCAAGCCAGGTGGTACAGCCGACAGAGGTCCACACGTCCAAAGCAAGGCAGGAGGCTTCAATTTCGATGTGCAAAAATTGCTTACCCAAATTAGGTGCCGGCAGGCCTCCTTCCCGACCTAGAACGTGAGGGTCCACCTCGTCTGCACACTTGGATGATCCCACTTCTGACACCAAAATTGTCGGTCGAAGACCTCAAGGGAAGGAAGAAGAAGAAGAATCAGAGCAACAATGTTTAATGGGATCGATTACAAACACACAGTGTGGAGCGAGGCTCAAGAATGCACCGCCTAACACGCAGCGGGCAATTCCTCAAGACACTCGCTGAAAAATAAGCAAAAAGTCATTTCATTTATAGCAAAATATCAGACAAGAATCTGCGCTAAAGACATAGCAAACCCTGGGCCATAACGACAACACCTCCCATTGTCCCTTCCTACAGAAGGCCAAACTTGGACAAACAGATGTAAGCATGGGATAGGCTGAGCTTTTTTGGCTCTTTATCTAAACATATCAGACCCGAGCGCAGGCCGAAGAAAATATTCTCATACACTAGGCTAAATGGTAGATGAATGATTGGATACACGTGCTGAATACATTAACAATCAAGGATATGTAATGTCTATATTTCTCCCGAGGTTGGTTACGTCTTTGTTTTTAGGAGACATACTAGAAACTACAAAGATATATAATTAATTATTCCCTTTGCGAAGAAGGCGTTTAGCGACATGTTTTTCCTGTACGTAGGTCGCGAGCATATTATCTACTGTTTGGCACATACATTCAAGGACTTGTTTACTGGGCTAAGGATCCACCCTGCACGTCGAGCCTCGAAACCACATTTTGTCCACTCGCCTCTGCCTGCAGCTGAGTTCAAATCAGTTTTTCAGAAGCACGATATATAATTTCAGATGTTATACTCAATTGAGTCATGGGGTTTAAACCCCAATGGCTGACATATGTAACAAGCTTATTATCCTCTTTCTGGAACTGAGTATTACAAATCAACAAATCAGCTCCATCAGGAAACTCCAAAATCCTTTCACCTTCTCCATTTCTCACACCATATCCGTAACCCCCATGAACTCCGTCAAAACCATCCATACTCCTTCCCACATGTCCATTTATGTCTCCTCCTACCACAACAACTTCCTCATCTTTCACGTTTTCCATCGGCTTCTCTATTGCACACCAGAACTTGTCCTTCTCTTCATCGCTTCGACCAACCTGCGGAGCATATCCCAAGATGACGTTCACCAAGAGCTTTCCAATCATCATTTTCACCATCATAAACCTATCACTCACTCTAGTCACACTCACCACACTGTCTACAAACTCCTCATAAAACAGGACACCAACACCATTCACGCCCTCCAGGCACCCTTGCCATTAGGGAATAATGTAAGTATTAAATTATTTTGAAGTACTCCAAGTCTCGAAGCTATCTATCACCATGGACATGAAGAGATTGCATTGAGACTGGTTTATTAGTCCCCTACCGGTGTACACCGGTAATAGGTTTGCACGCAGTCCCTCCGTCCGTCAGTCTGTCAGTCCGTCAGTCCGTCAGTCCGTCAGTCCGTCAGTCCGTCAGTCCGTCAGTCCGTCAGTCCGTCAGTCCGTCCGTCAGTCCGTCACGCAAAGAACAGTTTTCCGGACTTTTTTTCTAATAAACGCTTAATGCTAATGATTTCAAACTTGGCACATCGTTTCCTCATGATAAGTTACAGATCAAGTTCGAACTTCACGACGTTTCGATCATTTTTGACAAAGTTATGGCACTTTGAACTTTGGGAATTCTGATAATTCTGATGATCCTTAACTCAGTGCCATTTTAAGTTTTAATTTCCTTTTAAAAAGATTTTCTCTGCAATAATAGGACCGATTGAGATCAAATTTTTTTTCACCATAGGAGGGACTCGGTCTGTAGAATATTTTAATGGTAATTATGACGTCACAGGTTACGTGGTTCGGGTGCCATATTGTTTTTCGTGAAAACACGAAAACCCCTTTTTCTCTGCAACGGCTGAATAGATCGAGGCCAATCTTTGCAGGCAGAATCGCATACCCATGACGAACAAAAAAGTCAGCGAGCATGATGTCATGCGTCACATGGTTTCAGAGTTATGACGTTTTTAAGCATGAACCTTTAAAACCGAGCCCCTCCCTCATATTTGATCCAATCGAGGGGAAACTTCACAGATCTGTTCCGCATGTCAGTCTACTAAAATGCATTTTTGGAATTTGCGATAGCGCACGTGGTTTGGCAGATATCGTTAATTAAACGAAAAAATAAATAAAAGGATATCTCTTGAATCGCTTTATTGATCGACGTGAAACTTCATACTATAGTCGACGTCATGAAGAATAACAAGTTCGCAAAATTTCAAGATGATTGGATGTACGATCTGGAAGCTGGAAGTTGTTATTGCTTGAAGAAGAAGAGGCGTCAAGTGTGCGGATTTAATTATTTATCACATGTACAGACTGAAAGCATCGTTGGACATGACCTGTCGCTGTCATTTTAACCTCAAATAAAATTCTAATTTAAGATGTGTCAATAGCTGAGGTATATTAACAAACGAATAAAACAGATTTGGTCAAATTCTGACTTTTTAAAATCGATCGCATTTGACAGAGTTGTGACAAGCTGAGGAAGAAGAAACCTCGCATTGGCTTCTCCAATGTGCCATAAAAAAATGGATATCTCTTGAATCGCTAGTACCTCAGACCGTGAGTTGGTAATAATTTATATAATTCACACAGTGCAACACGTGCAGGCCGCCCCACGGAGCGACCTTGCGGGCTTATCAATGAGGCAAGGCGTGACACACGTGTGTCAGCATACCTCAGATCAAGTTTGAAAACCAGCATCAACCGTGCATAAATTTGCATATTCGATCATTTTTGACAAAGTTATGGCACTTTGAACTTTGGTAGGGGACATGTATTGCAGCGCAATACTCAGAATGCTTGTTCTATATGTTTCGAATAAAAAATGAACCAACCATACACCGCTTCATTCAAGTAACTTTGCAGTCATGACAAAGGGATTGCAGTGTTACGATTATATTTACTATATTATTAGTCCCCTACCGGTGTACACCGGAGGGGACTATAGGCTTGCACTCCGTCCCTCCATCTGTCAGTCTGTCAGTCCATCACACAAAGAACAGTTTTCCGGACTTTTTTTCTACACTCTTAATGCTAATGATTTCAAACTTGGTACATGGTTTCCTCATGATAAGTTACATATCAAGTTCGAACTTCACGACGTTTCGATCATTTTTGACAAAGTTATGGCACTTTGAACTTTGGTAATTTCCCCAACAGTTTTCCGGACGACAGACTGCCGGTAGGGGACATGTATTGCAGCACAATACTTAGAATGCTTGTTATTATTAACGCTATTATTATTAGTATGAAGACAATGTTATTGTATTAAATAATAATAAACCGAGGCCAATTCCTTACTCCCATGATAATTAGTGCACCACTTCTCATTGAGTCAACAATGAACAATACACCGCTTAAATCCAGTAACTTCACAGTCACGGCAAACGGATTGCAGTGTTCCATTAACTATACTAGGGAGATACCCATGCTACGCACGAGTGGGAGGCCAGAAGCAAACAGGCAATGCAGATACAGCGAATGCTAAAGCATGAAACCAATAAATTCCACATTCCTGTAGCACCTCCAGTCGCACGTCAGACATGGACAGCAAGTTCGTGAAGGACTTCCATGAAAAACGTACCCGTTCGTTGTTCACGTATCGAAACATCGATCGTGGGACCGTGGCGAATCTGCATATGGCGATCCATGAAGTTCACGGTCAGAAAGTAGAAACCATCACGGCATGTCGTCATTCACTTGAACTCGATATGTCTTTTTCATTCCAAACAACATAACTCCAATTAATCACAAAATAAACTTTTAACAACATTGTTAATGTTTCCTTCATTGTAAAAACTACCAAATCAACAGTTAAAAGGATTTTGAACCGATAGCTGTTATGGCCTTGGCAAGATCGATGGAGACAGCGATCTGTTAGCGTATTCACCGCCCAAATAGCTATGTGGAATTCTCTCATGCAGAGATTAAATGTCGTTTGAACTTTGGCCGAAGTCATTAGATGTTTATATACGAATGATGTTTAATGATGTTTATATTGGTTTTGGGTCGTCCTTTTCGGCATATCTCGTGGGATTGTAAGTTGGAGAGACGGCTGTGATGGCGGGGAGGGGTTTGGCATTCTCTCAAGCAGGGATTCAACCCGTGTCCTTATAAAAGGTCTTTGTCCGAGGTCACCGAGTTTGATCGGTGCAGCTGTGCAGCGATCGGTGCAGCCGTTTGTGCGGCACCCGGGAAAACAACATCGGCACAATGAAAACATCGTCACAACGAACGTTATGCGAATGCGAATGTCATGCAGGAGTCCAAACCTGAGAATGCTGGAGACCAAAGCTGAAATTGGGAAAACTAAATAGCCTATTTTACTCCTGGAGATCCCAGGATTACCCACCCAAAATATCGTTGCGATCGGTTCAGCAGTTTTTAACGGTACCTTCGAACGGACAGACAGACAAACGGACAGACAGACGGACGGACATTCGGTGAATTATAGTAAGATTATTGTTAAAGTTATTATTATTACAAAAACGATACTACCGATACTACTACATGTATAAAAATATACATATATTTATGTATACATATATATATATATTGTTACATATTTATGTGAATGTATGTGAATTACCATGCAGGTGTTTGCTTCCGTGTGTAGTATATTAAGTTGTTGTGTAGTTGTTGTGGTTGGAGGGTCAGGAGCCCTTCGGAACCAGTGGCCGGAAACGGAAGTGGCCGGAAACGGAAGAAGAAAAGACACGAGGAGAGAAGAGGACGGAGCTTCTTCTTCCTCGCCCCGCGACGACGAGAAGGTGGAATCGACCTTACGCTGCGCGGAAAACGCGCCGTTGCGAAACGTCTGGCGAGAGGAGTTACCTGGGCGGTAAATACCTTTGGACACGTCCAGTCACTGTGAGTTCGTGCACGAAACCAAGCGTCCGGGACAGTTTGCCCCGTCTACAAAGACGCGTACGGGTCCGCACGTTGGGCCTCGCTCACGTTGGACGCCGCGCTGGGTTTGCCCCGTGGCTTGGCAAGGAGGTGCGCTGCAGCCGCGGCCCCAGTCCGAGACGGCACGTTTAGAGCACGTCCGCCCGGGGCTCGTTCAACCGCCCGTGTGCGGAGAGGAGAGACATTGACCACGGAGGGAGTCAGGAGTGGGGCTCACGTGAGGAATGTATAAGATTAAGATGGCCATCTTAGAGTTTGTGTAGATGAGTTCACATGGTTGTAATATTGATTGTGCATTGTTGATGGTTGTTGATTGCTCAGTGAATATATTATTGATTATTCCGGATCCTTGGTGTGGGGTTTCTTCTTGACCGGAATTCATATTGATTGCGTTACGAAAGCGTATAAACCATATATCTTTCTGGCGGGGTCCCTCCCACGGTCCGGGGGTCACCAAGACCAGGTAGTTACCGGGAGGACCACGTAACAGAATTGGGGGCTCGTCCGGGATCTAAAAGTGTATAAAATAATAAAATAATAATATTTTTGGTAATTAAAATTTATTAATTAATTATTAATTGGTAATATTTTTTTTTTGAGAAATTGGGGAAAGTCTTGGGGTGAAGGTTAACAGGTGTTAACGATAGGCACCATGGCGTTTGTGGCACAGAACTTTGGGGTAACCCCGAGTGAGGCACAGTTCCGAGCGTTGCTAAAGTCGGATCTCTTGAAATTGGCCAAACATTTTAACTTGGAGGTCCGAACTAATTTGAGGAAGGCAGAGTTGCAGGCCACGGTGATACAATCTATGGTGGGATTAGGAACATGGGACGAGTTAGCCTGGGAGTGGCTACCCGAAGAACCAGAAGACGTGGAGCTCCGGAAACTGGAGTTGCAATTACGGAGCCAGGAACGGATCAAAGAAGAAGAAAGGAAAGCAGAAGAGAGAAGAGAAGAGAAGCAAGCAGAGGAAAGGAGAGTGGAACGAGAACTCCAGGAAAGGTTAAAAGAAGAAGAAAGGAAAGCAGAAGAGAGGAGAGAAGAGAAACAAGCAGAGGAAAGGAGAGTGGAACGAGAACTCCAGGAAAGGTTAGCAGAAGAAGAAAGGAAAGCAGAAAAGGAAAGAGCAGAAGAAGAAAGGAAAGCAGAAAAGGAAAGAGCAGAAGAAGAAAGGAAAGCAGAAAAGGAAAGAGCAGAAGAAGAAAGGAAAGCAGAAAAGGAAAGAGCAGAAGAAGAAAGGAAAGCAGAGGAGAGGAGAGAAGAGAAACAAGCAGAGGAAAGGAGAGTGGAAAGAGAACTCCAGGAAAGAAGAGAAAAGGAACAAGCAGAGGAAAGGAGAGCTGCAAGGGACCTCGAAGCAGAGGAGAGAAAAGCGGAAAGGGAATTAAAGGAACGTGACATGCAGCTTCAGCAAGAAATCAAATTCAAGGAGCTGGAGTTAATGAGAGAACGGGGAGAGGCACCACCCTTGCTGACGGGGTCGACACCTAACCAGAAAACCTGGGATGTGGGCAGACATGTGAGGCTGGTTCCACCGTTCAGTGAAAAAGAAGTCGCGAAATTTTTTCCACACTTTGAGAAAGTGGCTCGACAATTAAACTGGCCGGAGGAGGCATGGACCATACTCGTGCAAAGTGTGCTGGTGGGGAAAGCTCAGGAAATTTATTCGGCGCTACCAATGGACCAATGTGCAGATTATGAGGTACTGAAGAAGCACATCCTCAAAGCCTATGAGTTGGTTCCGGAAGCTTACAGGCAAAAATTCAGGAATGCCAGGAAGAGGGAGAGTGAGACCCATGTGGAGTTTGCCAGAGTGAAAGAAAACATGTTTGATCGGTGGTGTGAGTCAAAAGGAGTCGGGAAAGACTTCGAAACATTGCGGGACTTGATCCTGGTGGAGGAATTCCAGCAGTGTGTCCACGAGGACATCAAAGTGTACCTGCAGGAAAAGAAAGTACCGAAGTTGTGGGACGCAGCCACCATGGCAGATGATTATGCCTTAACCCACCGAATAGGGGTCCACGAACCTAACTCCTCGCCTAGATCTCCGCAGGGGAGGTGGGGAACAGCAGGTGCGGAGAACGACCATACATGGCGGCGGCCTCGAGATGATTATGGGGACAACTATGATACCCCACCGGTTCGAAATCAGAGGGATGCGGGCCCAAGACAAACTTATAGTTCGGGGGGCCCGAGGCAGACCCCGAGTTTTTCCTCCGGGCCTACTTGCGCGTTTTGCAAAAAACCTGGACACTTGATGTCCAGTTGTTACCTCATGAAAAGGGACAACCCAGAGCGGAGTCCGACTATTACAACTCCGAATGCGATGGCTAGCGTAAGAAATCGCCATCAAGAGGGTTACCAACCATTTGTTTCCGAGGGGTTTGTGTCACTGGATGGAGCCTCGACTAACCGGAGACCGGTTAGGATATTGAGAGACACAGGGGCCCATCAATCTTTAATGCTTGAAGGCATTTTGCCATGGTCCGAGGAGATGGCAACGGGGGATAGTGTTCGTTTACAGGGGATCGGGGGTGGTGTTAGTGCTCCCCTTCAGGTCATCCAGTTGGAGTCCGATTTGGTGTCAGGACCGGTCACCGTCGGTTTACAAGCCACGTTTCCTGTAGAGGGTGTATCTGTGGTTCTCGGGAATGATTTGGCCGGGGGTCAAGTTTATGGTAACCTGAGGGTTGAGAAAGAGCCCAGCAGGGAAAATAACACCACACCAGCTCGGGATGGTGACAAAAGTGCCAAGTTATTTGTAGGGGGACTGAACTTCAAAACAGAGGAAGAAGTTCTGACCTCTGTCTTCAACAGATATGGGCCGCTGGTGGAAGTGCGGTTGGTAAGAGACTGGGAAACGCAACAGTCAAGAGGGTTCGGCTTTGTCACGTTTGCCAGCACAAAAGACGCCAGAGAGGCAGAGAAGAATTGGAATGGCAAGGATTTGGAGGGTCGGACCATAACAGTAGGGAAGGCATTTCGTAGGCGTCGAGAGGTCTACAGGAGAGGACAACTGGGCGGTAGTTTTGGTGGTGGCCGCAGTCAATATTATTATGGAGGCTCCCTGAGTTACGGCCGCTCCCGAAGGAAGTATTGGCAAAGTAGTGGCCGAGAAGAAGACCGGTATTCAGGGGACTACAGGGACCAGTGGTCCCACCCTAATTATTAGGGACGTTCTGAGAAGTTGAAGCACTGAAGGCGGCGGAGCCGCCGAGCCAAGATTCCTACACGAATTAACCGTGAACGCCGTTCCTGAAGGCGCCCATGTAGAGAACTTTCCTGCACGGACTAACCGTGAACTCCACGTTCCTCAAGGCGCCCATGTAGAGAACTTTCCTGCACGGACTAACCGTGAACTCCGCGTTCCTAAAGGCATCCATGTAGTGAATACTCGGCTTGGCCTCCCGGAAAAGTGCTATCGAGTGGCTTAACTGGCTTTATTTTTAAGTGATAACTGTGCCCGGGGGGAATTGATAATGTGGGGGGGTTGAGTTATCTGGTTTGTTTCTCCAAATTGGCCGGCAAAGAAAGTTTTCGCTGGGTTCAAACTTTCTTTCTTGAAGGGGGGGAGTGTTACATATTTATGTGAATGTATGTGAATTACCATGCAGGTGTTTGCTTCCGTGTGTAGTATATTAAGTTGTTGTGTAGTTGTTGTGGTTGGAGGGTCAGGAGCCCTTCGGAACCAGTGGCCGGAAACGGAAGTGGCCGGAAACGGAAGAAGAAAAGACACGAGGAGAGAAGAGGACGGAGCTTCTTCTTCCTCGCCCCGCGACGACGAGAAGGTGGAATCGACCTTACGCTGCGCGGAAAACGCGCCGTTGCGAAACGTCTGGCGAGAGGAGTTACCTGGGCGGTAAATACCTTTGGACACGTCCAGTCACTGTGAGTTCGTGCACGAAACCAAGCGTCCGGGACAGTTTGCCCCGTCTACAAAGACGCGTACGGGTCCGCACGTTGGGCCTCGCTCACGTTGGACGCCGCGCTGGGTTTGCCCCGTGGCTTGGCAAGGAGGTGCGCTGCAGCCGCGGCCCCAGTCCGAGACGGCACGTTTAGAGCACGTCCGCCCGGGGCTCGTTCAACCGCCCGTGTGCGGAGAGGAGAGACATTGACCACGGAGGGAGTCAGGAGTGGGGCTCACGTGAGGAATGTATAAGATTAAGATGGCCATCTTAGAGTTTGTGTAGATGAGTTCACATGGTTGTAATATTGATTGTGCATTGTTGATGGTTGTTGATTGCTCAGTGAATATATTATTGATTATTCCGGATCCTTGGTGTGGGGTTTCTTCTTGACCGGAATTCATATTGATTGCGTTACGAAAGCGTATAAACCATATATCTTTCTGGCGGGGTCCCTCCCACGGTCCGGGGGTCACCAAGACCAGGTAGTTACCGGGAGGACCACGTAACAATATATATATATACATATATTTAGATGTACATATATCCATAGATTTATATTTCCATATATACATACATTTGTACATATAAACATATAAACATACATATGTATATATATATTTATTTATATATATATATATATATATATATATATATATATATATATATATATATATTTATATATATATATATATACATACATACATATTGTTATGAATTTTGCGGTAGGGGCATATATAGATTTAGGCAGATCTGCACAGGTAGGTGCTCCGATGATCACGGGTAGCAAGAACCATCTGGATGTATATACAGTAAGTAGAGGAACTGTCTAGCCCGGATGTCGGAAAAGTTGGATATGTGTCCCCACCACGAGGGGACGGGGCATATTAAGTAGTTGTAGGGAATATGTTAATTCTCTTGTACGTCGTTCCGTATGGCAACCGTATGGCAACGTATGGCAACGCACCGTAGATATTAGTTCGGCCCATTATCACACACACTACTTAAAGTTCCCCTCCACCATAAGAACAATAAGACTCACCAGAACCCAGTTCGGGGCACCGCTGATGCAGCTACAGCCAGCCACATCACCAGCTGGCATGGCAACACATATTGAACAGGCAGGCTGAGGCCACGCCCACACTGTGAAGGATTGGTCGAAGGGTTGATGGGGAGATCGAGGCAGGCCGAGTAAGAAGCAGGCCACCGATTAGCAGAGGAAGGAAGAGCTCGTGATTGGTCAAAGGGAGGGGAAGGAGTGATGCACTGATTGGCGGAGAGAGAGAGAGAGAGAGAGAGAGAGAGAGAGAGAGAGAGAGAGAGAGAGAGAGAGAGAGAGAGAGAGAGAGAGAGAGCTGACGTCACGAGACGATCGATGAAACGACTCGTAAGCCGGCATTTTGCCCTTCTGGTTCTGGTTCCTCTCGTGATTGGACTGCCTCTTGCTATGGAGCCTGCCTGCGAATGAGTGTGGACGATCGGCGTTCTGGTCCTCGGCGCAGGTGGTTGCATGCCGGTCTCGTCTCCTCGTTCCCCTGTTCGTTTGGCATTGGGGATTGAAGCAGTCGACGGGAGAGGCGGCGCGTGGACGAGAGTACGAGCACTGCGGCATGTGAGGACATCGAGGCCTGTGAGGAAGAAAGCCTCTCCTCAGTGAAAGACACATGAAAGCCCGCTTGTAGTTTGCAAAAAAGCACCTAAAGGACTCTCAGACTGTGAGAAGCAAGATTCTGTGGTCTGATGAAACCAAGATTGAACTGTTTGGCTTCCGTCTGGCCACTCTGCCATAAATCCCAGATCGGTGGAGTGTTGCAGTGATGGTTGTCCTTCTGGAAGTTTCTCCCATCTCCACACAGGATCTCTGGAGATCAGCCAGAGTGACCATCTGGTTCTTGGTCACCTCTCTTACCAAGGCCCTTCTCCCCCGATTGCTTAGTTTGGCCGGGCGGCCAGCTCTTGAAAGAGTCCTGGTTGTTCCAAACTTCTTCCATTTAAGAATTATGGAGGCCACTGTGCTCTTGGGAACCTTCTATGAAGCAGAAATTTTTTTGTAGGCTTCCCCAGATCTGTGCCTCGATGCAATCCTGTCTCTGAGCTCTGCAGGCAGTTCCTTCAACCTCATGGCTTGGTTTATGCTCTGATATGCATTGTCAGCTGTGAGACCTTATATAGACAGGTGTGTGCCTTTCCAAATCGTGTCCATTCAATTGAATTTACCACAGGTGGACTCCAATCAAGGTGTAGAAACATCTCAAAGATGATCAAGAGAAATTGGAGGCACCTAAGCTAAATTTCAAGTGTCATACCAAAGAGTATGATTACTTATGTCAATGTGATATTTCAGTTTTTTCTTTTTAATAAATTTGCAAAACTTTCTAAAATCCAGTTTTCTCTTTGTCATTATGGGGTATTGAGTGAAGATTGATGAGGGAAAAATGAATTTATACGATTTCAGCACAAGGCCAGAACATAACAAAATGTGAAAAAAGTGAAGGGGTCTGAATACTTCCTGAATGCACTGTATGTATATATATATATATATATATATATATATATATATATATATATATATATATATATATATATATATATATATATATATATATATATATATATATATATATATATATATAAATATATATACATATATATATACATATATATATACATATATATATATTGTTACTGATCGCGGTTTAGATGTTACTTTGCCGAGCGAAGGCTCCGCGACCGAACAGTTGTTCCCCGACTCACCCGATTCACCCAGAACTTTGGCCGTATCGCACCGCAGCTGCCCAATCGGGGAAAAGACTAAAACGACGAAATGCAAAGAGGAAAAGGAATAAGACGAGAAGACGGACAGAAGAGTAATTGGATTTATTGTACACACACAAGCAAAAAGGAGCAATCAAGTTTATTTACAACACATAAGACGCAGGTGACACAGTGCAAATACTAGCTTATACAGACTTAATTAACCCAGGGACAGAACAAACAAAACAAACTCACGTACACAAGAAGGGTGGAAAGGCAGGAGGTGGATGGCTGGAGGGAGAGGAAGGTCCAAGGGGGTCCTGCAGCATGATCGGCGCGTTTAGCAGCCGCCGTTCCTTTGCGGCCCTGCTCAAAACCGCCGTTCAGGCCCCAAGCTGCTGTTGTGGCTGCTGTGGACGTCGCGTGCTTTCCCAGGACTTGTCCGACTCGTCTGGTCCAAACCCTCAACTCTTTCTTGGTCCACTCACTCTTTACCACCGACTCCTCACCGCAACCAACGCAACCACTGACCACCACCACCGATTCCTCACCGCAACCAACGCAACCAACTGACCACCGACTCCACTGACTGACTCTGACTCACTCCACTTGCGCGCGCGCCTTTATAGCGCCTCTAGCGATCAAGCCGCCGGCCTTCAGGACACGCCCATCGGTGTGCTCACCTCGGCCCTGGTTGGTCATGCGACCCTCTGGCTCCCCCCTTGATGACGACGGGCGGGCACTTGTTCAATGGTGGTTTTGGAGGGGAGGTAATTGGCAATCGAGGCTCGGCAATGACGAAAGGGGATGTGAAATGAAAGGGGATCTATTCTCTTTCACTGGTGCAATGGAGTACTTCAATTAATGGGAGACACAGCCTTACTCTAAAACACAGAATAAGATATAACTATCAAACAGGGGTATTCTATTATTGGCTGACGTGTATGCTTGTGGACTAATTATGGGATGCCCTTTCACCTTTACACAGCTCCGGAGGCAGGGGGGCGCAGAATAAACAATAATCATCACCAATTTACCACAATACAACACAATCAAAAAATACAGGCCTCATATCCGCAACACTGCACCCTGCTCCTCTTAGGCACCTCCCGGGCCTACAACTTTTATTTATTGTGACACGTAGGTGTAGTTCCCTCTACTTTTAACCTGACCCTGAGTGCGACAATTTTAAAACATAAATAAATGTGTCCCGCTGCTCCATTGCACCCTGCCTAACAACTTACGCCCACAGTTAACCGAATTGCGGAATGGTCTTCAAACTATACACTGACGGTGGGAAGCATTATTTACAATGACGCTATTTTTATTTACAAAACTAACCCAGGACCTGTGATTGTTCTTTCTGGGGGGGAGACAGTCTGCTCTGCATCAATGCACCATGAAAGCACCAAGCACCAATCGGTGCAGTCACCATTGTTCATCAATGTTCAATCAAAATAAAATCAACAACCCTAACCCTGCAGGTGATCTCTTGCTCTTCGGCTCCCTCTGCTGGTTATTATTATTTGGTCTTCCAGATGTTGTCATTCTTTGCTTTGCTTACTGGCGGCCTATTTGAACTGAAAAATGCACCCAATGTGTCCTTTTTATTTGATTTTATTTATGGCCCACAGGGCCGACTATGTGTGGTTCACCTGTGGGGCATCGGTGCCCTGTGGCCAAGGTCCGCCAGCAAGATGTCGGGCCCTCATGGCCGGTTCCAGCAGAGGGGCCATGCCCCAACCCATGGGGTCCATCAGTGGTGCTCGGCCACAGGCATGTGGTCCATAATGTGGTGCATCGATGCAGACAGCGGGTTCTGGGAATTTCGGGCGCACAATGGCCGACCCACGCACGCTCCCCTCGGCGCCCAATGGCGCACAGGTCATGTGGGAGACAAAAGAGACAATTGAGCGAGGGGTAAGGTCACAAGGGTACACATCAATAAGGCAATGCAAGGCGAAATGCGTACGGAGGGCGAAGTGAGAAAGCTCGTCCCTACCGTACGTCACCCCCCTGTCACCTACACTACCCTTGCCCTTACCCCATATGTACAAAAATCTACACATTACCAATCCGTCGCTACTGTCACGTCTCCCCATATTTCCTCTATACCAAATTCGTCACCACAATCCCTCTAACCAAAATTTGCCATCACCCAATTCATCATCAATCCTCATAAGAGGAAGAGATGGAACATCAAGCACAATGTCACACCCACGTCATGATGCGTCTCACAATCCAAACATTTGCATCATAAAAAATAATCAAAACATGGCATGGTGTGGAGTAACTGTCACCTCAGGTGAGTGGATGCAGATGGTGCGAGGAGACTTCATCCTAACTACTTTCTAAATGACATTAACACACTTTACACTACCCGGGGTCTTTCCCTGCCAATCCATTGGCCACTTACACTATGGGTTCTAAAAACCAATTCCCATTGACCAAACTGTGGTGCTTCTCAATTTGGGGTCTCACTCCCCCGATTCATCTCCCGTTGCTCTTGCACAATTTCTGGGCTGTGACGTGTAGCTCTCCCAGCAGGTCTACCCACCTGCACACCTCCACCACTGTAGTTGCCACCCGAGCTTACCTAGCTCCTCACCCTAACCTAACTAACTGGGGAAGACCCCTCCTGGTTCTGTCACCCCTTGGTGCCCTCTGGCACTGGGCTACCCGGGTCCGTCCTCCGGATCCTCGGGCCCCATCCACAACAACTACCGGCTCCCAGAGCCCACCTGCAGCCTCACCTGGCCGACATCCTCACAGTGGTGGAGTGCCCAACCAACTACACACACTAACAGGCTACACGCCCAGCCATTTCCACAACACTAATGCACCCATCCAATCACCATTCTTCCACCCGCACCACAGATGCCAATATCCAACCACAATTTACCTATACCCTCTACCTAACACTTACACTACCCGCCCCGGGTATCCGTGATGGGGGTCCACTCTTCCCCCATTCACACCTTCGCACCATCCACTCCACTCCACAATTTCCACCATACTCACTCCACGACCATCCATTCCAATACTCCATACCATTTATTCCACACAACCATTCTCCATACCTGTTGTTGCACCCTGTGCACTCACACCTGGTGCCACCTGCACCCTCCTTTCTTCCTGGACCATTTGGTCAACACAACACGCAATCACCAGTACTCCCTCATACACTGCTCCATACACCTGTTCAGTTGCACACCTGTGCAATCACACCTGTTCAATCACACCTGTTCAATCCTCAAACACACGGCATCATCTCAGCTAACTACTCCCCTCTGAAACTTGCGCTTCCCAGTCGTTCCTTTAAACTATTGTGCTCCCACGTCATTATCATCCACACTAATCTACCTGCGTCCCCACTACAGGTATCCTTGTCACTACCTAACCTTAACGTCACCTAATGTCAATCTTCTAGGGCCCTACACACAATATCCTAACCCACCCGGGCTAGTTTTCACTGCCATCAACCCCATAATCTAGTGCTCCTTTGCCCCCCTTGTGAGGGATGGTGGATTGGCCATCCCATCACATGGGGCATCTCTTACTATAAATTTTGCTTTCCAAATTCCAACAAATCAAAAATTTGCCATTTACTGCTAATCACCGTACCATCATCAAATTTTGCTTTTTTTCTAATTTCGGGGCCAAAACACTATCCTCATCACCCGTCTACTTATTAGATCCTCTCGGTGCGCCAATTCCCTTCTAAAGCTCGGCTTCGTACAGCCGAGCAATGAACGCGGGTTCTTTGGTGCCGGCGGCTGGATATGTCCCGCATTCGGGGCAGGGACGGGGGCTTACCCGGGCCGAGATCCCACGCACCACCTCGGCGTGGAGCCATCCAATGTCCCGATCTAGACCTGCCGGCACGTCTCAACAAAAAGTGGTCGCCATGACGACCCTTCCTATCGGGCTGCCCGCCCCGCCTAGTGGAGCCCGGACGCGGCCGTTCCACGCGAGGCACAGCGTGGATCGCGTACGGCGGTTCTTTCGAAACCGCCGTGGTTCGGATCCCCGCTGGTCCTCGCGGCACGCGAAGCTGCCCGACGCGCACCGAGGGCCCGATTCGGCTATAAGTCGTTCTAACCTCTAACCCGGTTACCGTCGATGCTTCACCTGCATGCTTACATGCATACGCTACCCCTTTCTTGCTCATACCTCCAGCTGTTCCCATGCTCCTCGTACCTTTCCTTACACACCTCGGTACACTCATTCCGCTCACCGACTTGGTCACACACCTGACCACCGAACACCTTGGCACACATTCGTCGCTCGCACACCTCACCAACACACCTCTTCGCGCCCCCTCCTCGGTCACCTCCTCTGTGACAACCACAGGTGTGCTCTCACCCGCACACCCAACTACGTGCCTCACGACCAACTCAAGTGTGCATTCCCACACACGCTCTACCATTCCAGGTGTGCATCCTTCCATTCCAGGTGTACATCCTCGCTCACCTGTCATAACCAACTCACGCTCCGTGTCACTCTCACTACTCTCACCTCCACTCTCGGTCGCGCACTCACCCTTACTCTCGACAGCACAATCTTTCCTCATGCACCCGTCCGTTACACACCTTTCTCACGCACACTCTTGCGCACACTTTTCCGTTACTTCCTCCGTAACACTCACCACACCGCGCTTCCATGTACCCCCTCGCACACGCGCTACGACCGACTCACTCTCGACAGCACACTCACTCCTTGGCGTGCACTTTTTCCTCACACACCCCATGGTCGGACATTCTCGCACACCTCGTTTTTCGCACACCAGACCTGTCGCACACTTCACCAACGGCCTTTCACGAACACCCGGATTCAAACCAATCCCCAAGCCGACTGAAGCTTTCCTCACATCATATACATTGCCGAATATTTCGCCACTCACCTTGGCACCTCGTCTCCGCACCTCTTTTGCCACCTGCAAACTCTTTATTTGGTTAGTGAGCATCACATTATGAGTTGAGCACCGACCTTGCACATATTCCATCACCTCCTCCTGGATTTCTCTTTTAGTTTCTGTCCGTCTCTTCTTAATTTCACTCACCTCTTCTTCCACTTCCTCTAATTTTTGCTTCACCTCTTTTATTTCCCGGTGTGTCTCCTCAAGTTCGTCCTCTAAGGCTACCGTGACCGTCTCTATGTGCATCCTCACCTCCCGGTCCTTCGTCTCCATTACCTCTGTCACCTCGTCCAACCTCATTGTCAGCCCCTCACGTACCATCTGACATTCCTTTTGTGTTGCTATTAATTCGTTTTTAATTTCTTTTTGTGTCGCCTTTAACCCTCCTAGTACCGCAGTGTTCTTTTGAACCTGCTCCACCAACTCCGTCTGTCCCTCTGTCAGCTGTTCCACCTCCTCCGTCAGACCCTCTATTCCCCCCTGTAACCTAGCCGTATTATTTCTCACCTCTTTCTCCATACGCTTCTCACCTCGCTTTACCTCCTCGAGTAGCCCCGAGACCTCCTCACTCACACCTCGTCGTATCTCCTCTTTCATCTCCTCCATCTCCTTTGTAGATGCCACCCTCATCTGTCCCAATTCATCCCTCTGAGCATCCAATTTGGTTTCTACCCCGATTTTTACCTCCTCTATCTGCTCTCCCATTTGTTTAATTTCTCAGGCGGATTGCTCCCCTATCTCCCGCAATTTGTTTTCCATATTGTTTTCTAACCCCTCTAACCCATTTTTCACCCCTTCTATCCCATTGTCTAACCCCTCAAATTTCTTGTCTAACCCCTCAAATTTCTTGTCTAACCGTTCACCGGTACCCCTCACTTCGTCCCTTATTCGCTCACTATCAGCCCTCGCTTCGTCCCTCATTTTGTCCATAAGGGCCCCGATTTGTAGGAAAAAAAGGTTCGAATCCACCGGTGCTGCTACGGTCACGGGCGCGGCTAAATTTGGCGCCACAATAACCATGTGCGCGAGGGCTCCATTATGTGCGCCTGATACCCCCTCAACCACATTGCCAATGTTCTCCTCCTCTCCTTCCTCCACATACATTTCCCCGAGGTCCTGGGTCGATTCTACCCCGTCTATCTCTCCCACCGGCATCCCGTCGCCTTGACCAGACATGGCGCGATTTCAAAATTCGGGTTTTGTAAAACAAAAGCAAATTTCACCGTTAATAATTTCGAGCGCGTGAAGCGTGCTTCGGGTCCAATCCCACTTCCCGACACCAATTGTTACTGTGATAACACAATTGGTGTCCAAAATTTGGGCCTAACAAATTCGGTCCCAGGTCCGAATCCCAACTCCTGACAACAATTGTTACTGATCGCGGTTTAGATGTTACTTTGCCGAGTGAAGGCTCCGCGACCGAACAGTTGTTCCCCGACTCACCCGATTCACCCAGAACTTTGGCCGTATCGCACCGCAGCTGCCCAATCGGGGAAAAGACTAAAACGACGAAATGCAAAGAGGAAAAGGAATAAGACGAGAAGACGGACAGAAGAGTAATTGGATTTATTGTACACACACAAGCAAAAAGGAACAATCAAGTTTATTTACAACACATAAGACACAGGTGACACAGTGCAAATACTAGCTTATACAGACTTAATTAACCCAGGGACAGAACAAACAAAACAAACTCACGTACACAAGAAGGGTGGAAAGGCAGGAGGTGGATGGCTGGAGGGAGAGGAAGGTCCAAGGGGGTCCTGCAGCACGATCGGCGCGTTTAGCAGCCGCCGTTCCTTTGCGGCCCTGCTCAAAACCGCCGTTCAGGCCCCAAGCTGCTGTTGTGGCTGCTGTGGACGTCGCGTGCTTTCCCAGGACTTGTCCGACTCGTCTGGTCCAAACCCTCAACTCTTTCTTGGTCCACTCACTCTTTACCACCGACTCCTCACCGCAACCAACGCAACCACTGACCACCACCACCGATTCCTCACCGCAACCAACGCAACCAACTGACCACCGACTCCACTGACTGACTCTGACTCACTCCACTTGCGCGCGCGCCTTTATAGCGCCTCTAGCGATCAAGCCGCCGGCCTTCAGGACACGCCCATCGGTGTGCTCATCTCGGCCCTGGTTGGTCATGCGACCCTCTGGCTCCCCCCTTGATGACGACGGGCGGGCACTTGTTCAATGGTGGTTTTGGAGGGGAGGTAATTGGCAATCGAGGCTCGGCAATGACGAAAGGGGATGTGAATGAAAGGGGATCTATTCTCTTTCACTGGTGCAATGGAGTACTTCAATTAATGGGAGACACAGCCTTACTCTAAAACACAGAATAAGATATAACTATCAAACAGGGGTATTCTATTATTGGCTGACGTGTATGCTTGTGGACTAATTATGGGATGCCCTTTCACCTTTACACAGCTCCGGAGGCAGGGGGGCGCAGAATAAACAATAATCATCACCAATTTACCACAATACAACACAATCAAAAAAATACAGGCCTCATATCCGCAACAATATATATATATATACATATATATATATATATATATATATATATATATATATATATATACATATATAAATATATATATACATATATATATATATAAATATATATATACATATATATACATATATATATATATATATATATATATATATATATACATATATATACATATATATATATATATACATATATATACATACATATATATATATATACATATATATACATACATATATATATATATACATATATATACATACATATATATATATATATATATATATATATATATATATATATACATATGTCAGCCATTAGGGTTTAAACCCCATGACTCAATTGAGTATAACATCTGAAATTATATATCGTGCTTCTGAAAAACTGATTTGAACTCAGCTGCAGGCAGAGGCGAGTGGACAAAATGTGGTTTCGAGGCTCGACGTGCAGGGTGGATCCTTAGCCCAGTAAGCAAGTCCTTGAATGTATGTGCCAAACAGTAGATAATATGCTCGCGACCTACGTACAGAGAAAACATGTCGCTAAACGCCTTCTTCGCAAAGGGAATAATTAATTATATATCTTTGTAGTTTCTAGTATGTCTCCTAAAAACAAAGACGTAACCAACCTCGGGAGAAATATAGACATTACATATCCTTGATTGTTAATGTATTCAGCACGTGTATCCAATCATTCATCTACCATTTAGCCTCGTGTATGAGAATATTTACTTCGGCCTGCGCTCGGGTCTGATATGTTTAGATAAAGAGCCAAAAAAGCTCAGCCTATCCCATGCTTACATCTGTTTGTCTAAGTTTGGCCTTCTGTAGGAAGGGACAATGGGAGGTGTTGTCGTTATGGCCCAGGGTTTGCTATGTCTTTAGCGCAGATTCTTGTCTGATATTTTGCTATAAATGAAATGACTTTTTGCTTATTTTTCAGCGAGTGTCTTGAGGAATTGCCCGCTGCGTGTTAGGCGGTGCATTCTTGAGCCTCGCTCCACACTGTGTGTTTGTAATCGATCCCATTAAACATTGCTGCTCTGATTCTTCTTCTTCTTCCTTCCCTTGAGGTCTTCGACCGACAATTTTGGTGTCAGAAGTGGGATCATCCAAGTGTGCAGACGAGGTGGACCCTCACGTTCCAGGTCGGGAGGGAGGCCTGCCGGCACCTAATTTGGGTAAGCAATTTTTGCACATCGAAATTGAAGCCTCCTGCCTTGCTTTGGACGTGTGGACCTCTGTCGGCTGTACCACCTGGCTTGCATTCCGAACCATATTTAGTTTAAACCAGAGCAGCAGTGGGTAATGAATCGATTATACAGGGCGCCCGAGATAAGGAGGGATATCCCTCAGGTAAGCTTCCTGCGTGGGAAGCAGGTAGACCCATATGTGGGTGATAGATAAATAGGTGTTAAGTTACTCCGGCGTGAGAACTGCGTTTAAGGTTAGGAATCGGGGGGCGACCCGATCTTAGGACTACAGGAGGGACTAGCCCAAGAAAGGTAGGACGATGAGTATTTTAAGTTAAGCTACGCACTGGATGTGTTGGAGTGAGCACAGGTATTTGTGTATAAGGGAATGAATGATCTGTCATTCCAGCGTGTATTTGTGTTTATGGTGTGAGTCATTGAAGTGTGTCATGGATTGACAAGGGGTTCCCCAAATTGCCTACGGGCGTTGGGCAATCCGGATGAGTAAAATTGGGAGTGAAAGTCAAAAATGATAGGCTGACAGTCCGACTGGGTGTTTATTCAACGGCATGGCCGGGGCTTGTATTTGGCCGACTTGGGATGGCAGAATGCGTTGAATGAAGGCAAGAATGACATGTGATGCTGACGTGAGTCCAATCGGAAGGATGGATGGTTATGGTTTCACCCGGTCCGTTTATCTGTCTGTCTATCTGTGAATGGAAATTGAACTGGACTTCGACAGAAGGCAGGTGGGTGGTCACCTGCTGTGAATTGTGGTGGAACATTTGTGACGTCCCCTAATACGAGGGGACGAATTGGTTTGTAAATGTGTTGTGCAGGTACTTTCTCTGTAGGTAGCTAAATTCTACCTGGGATAAGTTCAGGTGGAGAGGGGAGTTGTCTCTGATGCCTTGCTCCACAGGGCAGGAATATTGTTGTCAAGTCTCATGTAACCTTGGTTAACGTATATCTACGGACAAGAGCTGCACTTTATTTTAGTAAGTGACTGGGAAAGTTTGTTTTAAAAGGTGCCAGCGGAGTTGTTTAGAGTTATGGAGGTCACAACTCGCTGGAACCTCTTTATTTATGTTTGGCTGACTTACATTGGCTAGTGTATGACAAAAGGGGGACTGAAAATGCTTTGATTTTTTCGTGGATTGCCCATTGGGCATGTTTAGGATTTAATAGAGTGGTGGAGTTCTGTGAAATATAATGACGTTGTCTTATGGACACTTTGTGAGTGACTAGACACGTGCCTGAAAAGGGAAATTGTATTCATAACTCATGTGGGTTGTGTCGGAAGAAAAGGTTTAAAAGGAAGTGTGAAGAAGGTCATGGAAAGTGCAAAGATGATTGGAGTGGAAAGTCGAATCAGATGGATTACTTGTCAATGACAGGTGACTGCAGGAATTGATGAGAAAGTGGAGGAAAAGGTTATAAAAGTTGATGGAAAAGACAAGAAATAAAAAAGTGGTTAGTTATGGACTGTTGTTTTGTGATAAGAAGGTGATTGGGGGCTGGTGAAGATTGGATCACGGCCCTGCAGACGAGGTGAACAGAACTCCACCAGGTATATGGGAATCACATCAATTAAATTATTGCTCAAAGGGAGGTGATAGAGCAAAATGAAGAAGATTGTCATGTGGACCGCAAGGCTAACCTCCGCTCTTGCAGGGAAATGGCTTTGGGAGGCTAGTTGTTGTTTTTGGTAGACTCTAGGTTCTAAAACCTAAGGCAAAATGCATAGGAGGGTAAAATTGGTGATTGCGAATGGAGATTAGTTAGAGAACTTGGAGACGATTTCGTTATTTTTCAGATAATTTTTCCAGTGGGTTTATACTGGTGTGAAATTCGCGTATCTAGGAAGGAAGGGAAAAAATGTCCAGGTATTGATAGGATAACAGTGAAATTTTGAAGTGAAATGAGGGATAACAGTGAAGTGTTAGTGTGTTTGTTGCGATTTCTGGGAATGGCAGGGTACTGTCGTACATGGATAATTGACTATGCGTTACTAGCAAAACCTCTATATGAGGCGACGAAAAACGACCAGCCACGGATGGTGAACTGGACGGACAGTCGAATACGCTGCTACGAAGGACTCAAACGAGCCCTGATAACGGCCCCAACCTTGGGCCTTCCCGATTATAAAAAGGCCTTCACACTTTTCACCCATGCAGTAGGGGGATTCGCACAATCCGTATTAACTCAGACTCATGGAGATAGGGAACGTCCAGTAGCCTATTTCAGCAAAAAGCTTGATGCGGTAGAACAAGGCTTTCCGCTGTGTTTACAAGCCGTGGCGGCTGCCCGATACGCAGTTGAGAGGACGGCCGACATAGTTATGGGACATCCGGTCCTTTTACAGGTACCGCATTGCGTCCATACACTACTACAACAGCGAAACACACAGCATCTCACAGCCACTCGACTGATGCAAACAGGGCGCTAAAGCGACTGCCCAGACAGACGTTCCGACATCCGCACCTACAGAGTTCGATGTAATACAATTACAAGCCGCGGCCTCAAACGTAGAACATTAAGATTGGATTAAATTGGGAGCTCAGCGCCCCGCGGAAGGACAAATGTGGACGATTAATGACAAACCCGTGGCACCGCGAGCTTTATTGCCATGGTTGGCACGCATGGCGCATCAAAATGGCCATGTGTGCCATAGGGGGGTGATGAGGCAGGTCACTTCCACCTGGGCAGCACCAGGCCTTTCGACTGTGGTTACCATGGTCTGTCGCTCGTGCGCTATATGTCAACGGTATCGGCGCCAGTGGATATGGCAGCCCTTGAATTACCTATCATGGATGACATGTTTTTAAAGTTTTGCATAGGTCTATCCCATGTGGCACGCAGCATACATAAACGCGTTCGGGAGGCCCTACCGGAGCCAACAAGCAAGCCTATCCACACCGTCGAGGCAGGAGATTACGTGCTGGTGAAGCATTTCCCCCGTAAGACTGCGCTCGAACCAAGGTGGACGGGGCCATACCAAGTTCTTCTGATCACACCAACAGCGGTGTTTTGTGAGGGCAAGTCGTCCTGGGTACATGCCACACATTGTAAGTTGGCCATACCCACAAACACAGACACCTCAAACGCACCACCACAGATCGAGGATGCTGCACCACTGCCTGTTAGGGGTGGCAATCACACTTAGTTTAATATACTGCTTTGCCAGCACTGGGGACACGAGGGCATGGGCGAACACGGAGACATATGCATATGGCGACCAAACCGTTAAGGTCTACCGGCAGAGAGTTATCTGGGGTCAAAGGATAAATATACCCTGCTGCCATGTAAAGGAAGACGTATGGACACGGATAATGTGGAGGGCGTTGTACACAGACTCACATGGAAGGAAGACAGGTTTTGCTGCCCTCAGTCGTTTGAAGCAAGCGCCACGACAAGGCAGCGCACCAATAGTAAACATGACCAGGCCAGGTTACAAATGGGGAAAGGACTCGAACAATTTAACCACGCATGTATTACTGAACAGCGGCACTACTCTGATACTACAATGTGAATTCATGACGTCACAGACCCCCTACGACTATAGGCCACCATGCATCTCATACATATTAATTCCGCACCGACGGATCGAAAGCAGGAAAAAGCCAAAGGAAAATACGTATTGGACAGTGACCCGTGCAATGGCGAAGGTACAGAACCGATCACGTTGTTGGATGTGCATGCATTTTCCCCACACCAGTACGACAGGGATAGAAATGGTAGTGCTGCCCCTGTCCCTACGAGATATGTGCTCAGGACCCTTGCGTACCCCATGTCTGACCACAACCTTGGAACTGATAGGCCCAAAATCCCCAGCAGTGTGTTCCCGGGAGTTTCGATATACCCCACCCATTAAGCAGGCTTTGTTAGACAAACCACCTGATCCAGTCTGGGTGACAAAGCAAAAGGGACGGGTGTGTCTTATAGGAAAGGGACACGTTCAGATGGGAACCTCGGAATGTACCCATACCCTGCCATCCGACACCAGAGGGAGAGAAAAGGGAGGCCCCCTTGTAATAACCATAGATGACCAAGCCCAGCATAACGTAACCAAGCTAACCATATCTTGGGGAGCACCAAGCGCCACCCGCGTTGAGATCGGTAAATGCATGGCCTCGGCCCTTATCCCACCCCATGGAGTGATGTTTATTTGCGGAAATAAAGCATATCCATACTTACCCGACCAGTGGGGAGGGACTTGTTATCTGGGATCCATTTTTCCCAAGGTAAATTTGGTAGATCATTTTAACGAAACAGGGTACACCCCTACCCACGAGAGGAAGAAACGATTCTCTCTTTGGAACCCGGATGAAACAGTAAGACTGGACGGACGCTGGTGGCAAGTCCTATTAGGAGCATTTTTTCCCCAAGCGGGAGTGACTATGAATAATTGGCGGATAGATAGTCTCGCATTAGTAATGGAACGAATTGGAAACGAAACTCGAATCGCAGAACTACAATTGGAAGACGAATTAGTGCATATGCGAACAATGGTGATGCAGAATCGAGTGGCTTTGGATATGTTGTTAGCAGAAAAGGGAGGAGTATGTGGGGTTATTGATGGAAAATGCTGCACATATATCCCAGATCACTCGGGAGGCGTAGAGGCCTCAATCAGTCGGCTTAAGGCCGCGACCCAGGATCTCGCGGATAGCCGAAAGGGAAGGGAAGAAGCCAATAATGTATGGTCCAGCATATCAGCCTGGTTCAGAGGATGGACAGGGGTCATTGTAAAATGGCTATTGACAGGCCTGGCCATAATCGTGGGAATCGTACTCACCGTAGTTATAATGAAATCCCTAATCATGATTTGTGTGAGAAAATGTTTCACAGGATGGACCCCATCCACCACCAACAACGGGATGTTACTTTCACTATATGGGAAGGATCCAAAGGCCATTGGTGAACCAGCCAACTCTATCGTCTCGGACCCCCACGATTGGGTTGATGGCCTCGACGTTTCGTGGCAAGAGGATGTGGCTTTGGGGATCTATGATTCCTGGCTTCAAATCGATGAACCTATTGATGCTTGGGATTCTGATAATGATTATGATTTTAGTTGGGATGATTATACCTGTGATTTAGAAAGTGTAGGTTCTTTTAAGAGCTATTGCTATTATGCCAGCAGTGAGGAGCGGATGGCAAACATGTATCCGGGATATCCGGGAGAACCACCCTCACCACCACTTACACCACCCGTAACAACCACTTTGGGATCGTCTCAGCTTAAAACACCCAACACTTTGAATACTGACGTTGACACAGATTATGAGGAGATGGATATTGGTGATGACGAATGTGCCTCCTTTTCTTCCACAGAGCAATCACATGTACAAGGCTTGATGGCATTGGACGTCGATTGTTTGCCCTAATTCGCGAGGACCACGCCTGCATATGGAGGGCCCCTAAATCTGGCTGGCAACCGGGTCGCACCTACGCCGGAACGAGGGTGGATTCGGAATCTGGCCGGGCGGCAGCAATCTCTTACCCAGGCGTCGTCGTCGCGAATTATGGCTAACAATTCATACGTTGAATGTTAGACGGCCAGTTAGGGCCGATATCTTTCTTGAGCATGCGTGACGCTATGTCGTGCCTGGCATGTGGCTAATTGGGATGCTGACCACTGGGGTATACGGTGTCTTTCCAAGGAGTTGTCTTGTAAAGACAAAGGGAGGAACTGTCAGCCATTAGGGTTTAAACCCCATGACTCAATTGAGTATAACATCTGAAATTATATATCGTGCTTCTGAAAAACTGATTTGAACTCAGCTGCAGGCAGAGGCGAGTGGACAAAATGTGGTTTCGAGGCTCGACGTGCAGGGTGGATCCTTAGCCCAGTAAGCAAGTCCTTGAATGTATGTGCCAAACAGTAGATAATATGCTCGCGACCTACGTACAGAGAAAACATGTCGCTAAACGCCTTCTTCGCAAAGGGAATAATTAATTATATATCTTTGTAGTTTCTAGTATGTCTCCTAAAAACAAAGACGTAACCAACCTCGGGAGAAATATAGACATTACATATCCTTGATTGTTAATGTATTCAGCACGTGTATCCAATCATTCATCTACCATTTAGCCTCGTGTATGAGAATATTTACTTCGGCCTGCGCTCGGGTCTGATATGTTTAGATAAAGAGCCAAAAAAGCTCAGCCTATCCCATGCTTACATCTGTTTGTCTAAGTTTGGCCTTCTGTAGGAAGGGACAATGGGAGGTGTTGTCGTTATGGCCCAGGGTTTGCTATGTCTTTAGCGCAGATTCTTGTCTGATATTTTGCTATAAATGAAATGACTTTTTGCTTATTTTTCAGCGAGTGTCTTGAGGAATTGCCCGCTGCGTGTTAGGCGGTGCATTCTTGAGCCTCGCTCCACACTGTGTGTTTGTAATCGATCCCATTAAACATTGCTGCTCTGATTCTTCTTCTTCTTCCTTCCCTTGAGGTCTTCGACCGACACATATATATATATACATATATATATATATATATATATATATATATATATATTGTTGCGAATATGGAATTTGGCCTCCATATCCGCTTGTAAATATTCCCCTATTTCCCCAATACTCCCCAACTATCCCCAATCCCCCATTCCCTAGTCCCATTGTCTGTAAACAACACTCTGTAGAACCGACCTTCCCCTTTTTCCCCCATTAAATGTCGTGCCCAGGTCCACCGCATCTCACGTAGACAACTTTCGGACATCTTGCTAGTTATTCTTATTCTATGTCAGTTAAGGACTCGTTTCCATTAATTCTGACTCTTCGTTGCACCAGAATGTGATGACATGGCACCAGTAGTGAGTTTAGGACCTTCCCATACCTCCTCCCATCTTCTTCCCCAAAACAACAACAACAACAACTACAGCAACAACAACAACTACAGCTACAACAACAACTACAACAACGGCGCGCGGGGGGAGTGTGCGTCCTCACACCGGCTCGGTTAGCCGCCATGACCATGCGCTCCACGGGGTTACCACGAAGGGGCTCCCTGTCAGCCCCTCGTCAAGGGTGGAGCCGGTAACCCCCCCGCACGCACCCAATGAGAAGCAACGAGCCGATTCCATCTGGGGCGGAGCTAACGAGCCGAGGGCGTGTCACTCCCCGCCGGATATACGCGGCCACGTACCGGACGTGACATCAGATGCGCCCCGAGCTTGAAGAGGAAGAACCAGTCGTGACCTCCGAGCGCTGTGACCTCCCTGCATCTACTGGACCGTACAGTACCCTGTCCTTGAGCCAAGAGTGCACCTTGAGCCATCGATACCCGCTTTCCTTGCCATCAATCCCCGTGTGAGTCAGCCTTTTGTCCCGTTTATCTGTCGTCTGTTGGGGTTAATATAAGAGTGTGTCTAAGTGCCTGTCTTTCTATGATGTCCCTCTTGTAGTTGTAATCTAACCTTCCGCCTTAATATAATCTCCTCCGGAGGTCTTGAGAACCGTATCCCTGGTGTCGTGTCATTTTAATCCCAGCCGTGTGTCTTTTCCTTCATTGATCTAGCGTAGCGCGATTAGTCAACGTTCGGGTATAATCGGGTAACTTGTGCAGACGTGGTCATACCAAACCGCTCGGTAAATAACATCTAAGCCGCGTCTGTAACAATTGGTGTCAGGAGTGGGATTCGGACCCGGGACTAAATTTATTAGGCCCAAATTTGTAGTAGAATCGATTCGGAGCGCGTTTCCCGCGCGAAATTATAACGGCGAAATTTGATTTTGTTATACGAAAATAAAAACCCGAATTTTGAAAGTCGCGCTATGGCAGACCAAGACAGCTGGGGTCCGGTAGTGGAGAGTGAGGCAGGGTCGGTCCAGGACCAAATTGAGGGACGCGAGGAGAGCGAAGCAGTGAGGGTAGCAGGTTCGCAAAGTAGCGCCGTCACGCACGAAGTAGCGGGCGCGCAAAATGGCGCCTCGCAGATGGCCACGGCGTCCACGCCCGCGACCGTGGCAGCGCCCCTGGTGGATTTGAACCTTTTTTTTATACAAATAAAGGCCCTTATGGCCCAGAATAGTGAGCGATTGGAGGGCCAAATGGGGGTAATGAGGGACGAAGCGAGGGCTCGGAGTGAGCAATTGGGGGTAATGGGAAACCAAATGGGGGTAATGGGAAACCAAATGGGGGTAATGAGGGACGAAGCGAGGGGTACCGGTGAGGGGTTAAACAATAATTTTAATGAGTTAGACAAGAAATTTGGGAAGTTAGACAATAATTTTGAGGGGTTAGACAACGGGATAAAAGAGGAGAGAAATGGGTTAATAGGGTTAGAAAACAGTATGGAAGGCAAATTGAGGGACATGAGGGACCAAGCGGAAAGGGAAGTTAACCAAATGGGGCAGCAGATAGAGGGGGTCAGAATGGGGGTAGAAGCCAAACTGGATGCTCACAGGGAGGAAATGGAGCAGATGAGGGTGGCATCTGGGCAGGAGATGCAAGTGATGGGAGAGGAGATCAGAAGAGGAGTGAGTGAGGAGGTCGGAGGAGTGCGCGAGGAGGTGAGGCACTGTAAGGAGCACATGGAGAAGGAGGTGAGAAAGGGGACTGTAAAGTTACAAGGGGGCATAGAGGACCTGACGCAGGAGGTGGAGCAGCTGACGGTGGGACAGACGGAGTTAGTGGGGCAGGTTCAAAGGAACACTGCGGTATTAGGAGGTTTAAAAGCGACACAGAAAGAACTAAAAGATGACTTGGTAGCGACGAAGAGGGAATGTCAGATGGTACGTGAGGGACTGACAACGAGGCTGGACGAGGTGATAGAGGTAATGGAGACGAAGGACCGGCAGGTGAGGACGCACCTGGAAACGGTCAAGGTAGCCTTGGAGGACGAGCTTGAGGAGACGTACCGGGGAATAAAGGAGGTGAAGCAGAAATTAGAGGAAGTGGAAGAAGGGGTGAGCGAAATTAAGAAGCGACGGAGAGGGGATAAGAAGGAGATAAAAGAGGAGATAAAAGAATTGGTCCAAAGTCTGTGTTCGGATCGTAATGATGTGCTCATTAACCGGATGAGGGATTCGCAGGTGATGGAGGAGAAGCGAAGAGGAAGAGGACCCGATGTAAGTGGTGACCAATATGGTCGTGCGTATGATGCGCCAGGGGATTTAAGAAGCTTAGGGGTCGAGATGGACCCGGGTGTTCGTGAGAGGCCGTGGGTGAAGTGTGCGACAGGTCTGGTGTGCGAAAAAGGAGGTGTGCGAGAAAGTCCGATTCTGGGGTGTGTGAGGAAAAAGTGCGTGCCAAGGAGTGAGGGTGCTGGCGAGAGTGAGTCGGTCGTAGCGCGTGTGCGAGGGAGCACATGGAAGCGTGGTGTGGTAAGTGTTACAGAGGGTGTGACGGGAGAGTGTGCGCAAGAGTGTG
Source organism: Myxine glutinosa (assembly GCF_964187855.1). Classification (NCBI taxonomy): domain Eukaryota; kingdom Metazoa; phylum Chordata; class Myxini; order Myxiniformes; family Myxinidae; genus Myxine; species Myxine glutinosa. Next base: position 16,195,382 of record NC_136263.1, read on the forward strand.
CGCGAGAAAGGTGTGTAACGGACAGGTGCATGGGGAAAGAGTGCGCTGTCGGGAGTAAGGGTGAGTGCGCTGTCAAGAGTGGAGGTGAGAGTAGTACGAGTGACAAGGAGCGTGAGTTGGTTGTGACAGGTGAGCGAGGATGTACACCTGGGATGGAAGGATGCACACCTGGAATGGTAGAGCGTGAGTGGGAATGCACGCTGGAGTTGGTGGTGAGGCACGTGGTTGGGTGTGCGAATGAGAGCACACCTGTGATTGTCACAGAGGAGGTGACCGAGGAGGGGGTGCGAAGAGGTGTGTTGGTGAGGTGTGCTACCAACGAATGTGTGCCAAAGTGTTCGGTGGTCAGGTGTGTGACCAAGGCTGTGAGTGGAATGGGTGTACCTGGGTGTGTAAGGGAAGGTAGCATGGGAACGGCTGGATGTGTGAGCAAGGAACGGGCTGCGGGGTGTAAGAATCCAGGTGAAGCATCGACGTTAGACGGGTTAGAGGTTAGAGCGACTTTTAGCCGAAGCGGGCCCTCGGTGCGTGCTGGGCCTCGCTTTGAACGGCCGCGTCCGTGCTCCACTAGGCGGAGCGGGCAGCCCGATAGAAAGGGTCGTCATGGCGACCACGTTTTGTTGAGACGTGCCGGCAGGTCGAGATCGGGACATTGGATGGCTCCACGCCGAGGTGGTGCGTGGGATCTCGGCCCGGGTAAGCCCCCGTCCCTGCCCCGAATGCCGGACGCATCCAGCCGCCGGCACAAAACAACCAGCATCCATTGCTTGGCTTTACGAAGCCGGGCTTTGGACGGGAATTGGCGCACCGAGAGGCAGTAGTGAGTAGACTGGGTGATGAGGTTAGTGTTTTGGACCCAAAATTAGAGAAAAACAAAATTTGATGATTGGCAAGGGATTGGCAGTAGTGATTGGCAGATGATGAGTAGGATTGGCAAATTTTTGATTTGTTGAAATTTGATGTGCAAAATTGGTGGTGAGCGATGGGCCCGGTGGGTAAGGGTGGCATCCCTGCCCCCCTTCCCATGTGGGGGCAAAGGAGCAATAGATTATGGGGTGTATGGCAGTGAAAACTAGCCCGGGTGGGTTAGGTTATATTGATAGGGCCCTAGAAGATGACATTAGGTAACGTTAAGTTTAGTTAGTGACTGATACCTGTAGTGGGGACGCAGGTAGATTAGTGTGGATTATAATGACGTGGGAGCGCAATAGTTTAAAGGGACGACTGGGAAGCGCAAGTTTCAGAGGGGAGTAGTTAGATGAGATGATGCTGTGTGAGAATTGAACAGGTGTGATTGCACAGGTGTGCAACTGGACAGGTGTGAGGAGCAGTGTATGAGTAGTGAGTGTGTGGATCAGCGCGAATGCGCTTGGGGAGAGAAGGGTGCAGGTGGCACCAGGTGTGAGAGCACAGGTGTGCAAGTACAGGTGTTTGGAGAGAGTTGGAGTAAGTGGTACGGAGTGGTGTGCATGGTGCGAAGGTGTGGATGGGGGAAGAGTGGACCCCTTTCACGAGTACCCGGGGCGGGTAGTGTAAGTGTTAGGTAGAGGGTACAGGTAAATTGTGGTTGGATATTGGCAATTGTGGTGCGGTT
>NC_136263.1:16201975-16209475 GCF_964187855.1 Myxine glutinosa
AAACGAAATGCACCCAACGTGTCCATTTTTATTTATTTTATTTATGGCCCACAGGGCCGACTACGTGTGGTTCACCTGTGGGGCATCGGTGCCCTGTGGCCAAGGTCCGCCAGCAAGATTTCGGGCCCTCATGGCCGGTTCCAGCAGAGGGGCCATGCCCCAACCCATGGGGTCATAAGTGGTGCTCGGCCACAGACATGTGGTCCATCATGTGGTGCATCGATGCAGACAGCTGGTTCTGGGAGTTCCGGGCGCACAATGGCGGACTCACGCATGCTCCCACGCACTCACGCACGCCCAATGGCGCACAGGTCATGTGGGAGACAAAAGGGGGAAGACAGATGAGCGAGGGGTAAGGTCACAAGGGTACACATCAAACAAGGCAATGCAGGGCGAAATGCGTACGGAGAGCGAAGTGAGAAAGCTCGTCCCTACCGTACGTCACCCCCCCCCCTGTCACCTACACTACCCTTGCCCTTACCCCATATTTCCAAAATCTACACATTTACAAATTCGTCACGACTGTCACGTCTTCCCCATATTTCTTCTATTCCAAATTCGTCACCACAATCGCTCTAGCCAAAATTTGCCATCACCCAATTCGTCATCAATCCTCATAAGGAGGAAGAGATGGAACATCAAGCACAATGTCACACCCACATCATGATGCGTCTCACAAACCAAACCATTTGCACATAAAAAATAATCAAAACAACCTGGCATGGTGTGGAGTACCTGTCACCTCAGGTGAGTGGATGCAGATGGTGCGAGGAGACTCCAATCCTAACTATCCTCTAAATGACTTCAACACACGTTACACTACCCGGGGTCTTTCCCTACCAATCCATTGGCCAACTTACACTATGGGTTCTAAAAACCAATTCCCATTGACCAAACTGTGGTGCTGCTCAATTTGGGGTCTCACTCCCCCGATTCATCTCCCGGTGCCCTTGCACAATTTCTGGGCTGTGACGTGTAGCTCTCTCAGCAGGTCTACCCACCTGCACACCTCCACCACTGCAGTGGCCACCCGAGCTTACCTAGCTCCTCACCCTAACCTAACTAACTGGGGAAGGCCCCTCCTGGCTCTGTCACCCCTTGGTGCCCTCTGGCACTGGGCTACCCGGGTCTGCCCTCCGGATCCTTGGGCCCCATCCACAACAACTCTACCGGCTCCCAGAGCCCACCTGCGGCCTCACCTGGCCGACATCCTCACAGTGGTGGAGTGCCCAAACCAACTACACACACTAACAGGCTACACGCCCAGCCATTTCCACAACACTAATGCTCCCATTCAATCACCATTCTTCCACCCGCACCACAGATGCCAATATCCAACCACAATTTACCTATACCCTCTACCTAACACTTACACTACCCGCCCCGGGTATTCGTGATGGGGGTCCACTCTTCCCCCATTCACACCTTCGCACCATCCACTCCACTCCACAATTTCCACCATACTCACTCCACGACCATCTATTCCAATCCTCCATATATTCCACACTCCATGTATTCCACACACCTGTTGGTGCACACCTGTGCACTCACACCTGGTGCCACCTGCACCCTCCTCCTCTTCCTGGACCAGTTGGTCAACACAACACATATCACCACTACTCCCTCATACACTGCTCCACACACCTGTTCAGTTGCACACCTGTGCAATCACACCTGTTCCTTACACACCTTTCACAATACACTTCTATACACCTCCAACACTCACACGGCATCATCTCATCTAACTACTCCCCTCTGAAACTTGCGCTTCCCAGTCGCCCCTTTAAACTATTGCGCTGCCACGTCATTATCATCCAAACTAAACTACCTGCGTCCCCACTACAGGTATCAGTCACTAACTAATCCTTAACGTTACCTAATGTCATCTTCTCTAGATCCCTACACACGATATATCCTAACCCACCCGGGCTAGTTTTCACTGCCATCAACCCCATAAATCTAGTGCTCCTTTGCCCCCCGCTGTGAGGGATGGTGGATTGGCCATCCCATCACATGGGGCATCTCTTACTATCAAATTTGCACACCAAATTCCAACCAATCAAAAATTTTCCAATTACTGCCAATTCTATTCACTTTTCTAAATTTCGGATCAAAACACTATAACTATCACCATCATCACAGTCCGCTATATCCTAGCCTCGGTGCGTCATGACGTCATTAAACTCGGCTTCGTAAAGCCGAGCAATGAATTCGGGTGGTTTGGTCGCCTGCAGGTTGAATCCGTCCGGCTTTCGGTTCAAGGGAGGTGGTTTGGTCGGGCCGAGATTCCACGCACCATCTCGGCGCGGCACCTTGCGGTCCCGGGTCCGATGACTCAATCTCCCCCGGTCGGAACCCCGTCCCCGCGAGGGGGCACCGTTCCGCTTCCTCCCACTCACCCTTGAACGGGACCGGTCGCGTCGCCCGCCAAGGCCCGGACTCGACCGTGCAGGGCGGGGCCAAGCCCGAATCGGCAACGACGCTTCGAAGAGAAGCGACGCAGCATCGATCCGCGCCGGGCCTCGCACCCAAGAAAGCACACCGCGCCCCGAGTGCTCGCATCGGCTATCCGTCGCCCTAACCGCTAACCCGGTTACTGTTGATGCTTCACCTGCATGCTCACACGCATACGCTACCCCTTTCACCCTCACCAAATCCGGCGTTCCAACGCCGTCCGTACATTCCACCAACGCACTCCCTGTTACAAACCATGCCTCTCGCGCACACTCTTGCGCACACTCGCCGCTCGCACACCTCGGTCCACACCTCTCCTCCGTTACGTCCTCCGTAACACTCACCATGGGCGTGCACTCTGGCATCCACCCACCAACGCGCTCAGATGGGCTCTCCCACACTCGCGCTACCACCAACTCAGGTGTGCTTCCTCGCACACCCTCAACCATTCCAAGCGTGCATTCTCGCACCCGCTCCACCACCAACTCACTCTCCGGGTCACTCTCACCCTCGCACATAAACTCCGTACACCCCGACGTGCATTCTCGCTCGCACTCGGTTTCACTCCCACACTTTATAACACACCCACTCACCGACGCACACTTTTTTTTCACACGCGTGCCATTTCCACTCACACGGGACCCTTCACCAACGCCCGGGTGCCATATCGATCCCAATCGCGCGACAATTCTTTTGTCGCCAAACATCCTCCTGCAAAATCTACCCGCACAATATACAGCACGACTCACCTGGGGGAGCCTTTTCTCCACGCGAACCTGCAAACTTCCATTTGGATTAGCGAGTACATCATCATGATTTGAGCAGGGACTTTGTACATATTCCATTTCTTCCTCCCGCCGCGAGTGGTTTTCTAAGTCCCCGGTCTCTTCAATTTCAATGCCCACTTCCACTTTTTCTTTACTCACCTCGACGACCGTTGGTTTTAATAAAATTCCCTCTACCTCATCGGTCGCCGGCTTTTCCAAACCCCGTGTCGCGATTTCTACCCCCGTCATTGTACCCGCGCTTTCCTCCGCTTTGCTCAACCAGCGCTTCTCGACCCGCGTTACCTCCTCGTGCACCCCTGGGACCTTCTCGCCCACTATGCGATCCATGGTCTCCCCACATCCTTGCATGCGGTCACCCATTCTGTTCGCAATTTTGCCGATTCGCTCCATTTTGCTTCCTAGCCTCTCAAATTTAGCTTCTAGCCGTTCCCCCATTTCTCCCATTTTGCCCCCCATTTCGCCCCCCATTTCGCCCATTTTGCCCCCCAATTCGTCCCTCATTGCCCCCATTTGCTCATTCTGAGCCTCCATCCGGTTCCCCATTTGTCCCATTCGCTCACCCTGAGCATCTATTCGGTTCCCCAAGTCATTCCTCAGGTCTTCACTTGTCTGGACCATGAGCGCCTTTATTTGTATCATAAAGAGGTTCCAATTCACCGGTGCTGCTACGGTCACGGGCGCCGCCAGATTTGGTGCCGCTGTAACCGTGTGCGCAAAGGCGCCATTTTGCGCGCCCGTAACCTCGTGCGCGAGAGCGCCATTTTACGCGTCTGAAACCTCCGCAACCACATTGCCATTTTTCTCCTCCTCCCTTTCCTCCACATACATTTCCCCGAGGTCCTGGGTCGATTCTACCCCGTCTATCTCTCCCAGCGGCATCCCGTCGCCTTGACCAGCCATGGCGCGATTTCAAAATTCGGGTTTTCCTTGAAAAACAAAACAATTTCCAGCTGCTTGTAATTTTGAGTGCGTTAAGCGCGCTTCGGGCCTCGTATCTCACTCCCCGACACCAATTTGTTACTGTAATAACACAATTGGTGTCCAAAATTTGGGCTAAATAAATTTAGTCCCAGGTTCGAATCCCAACTCCTGACTACCAATTTGTTACGGTCCGCGGATTAGGATGTTATTTTTACCGAGCGGAGGTATAACCGCGGCCGAACTGTTCTTCCCCGATTCACCCGATTTACCCAAACGTTGGCCGTATCGCGCCACAGCTACTCAATCTGGAAAACTCTAAAGCGACTGAATGCAAAGATGAAGAAGACGTACAGAAGAGTAACTGGATTTATTACTACTAGGGCATGCCCGTACTATATATATATCTAAAATTATATCCCCCCCCTCTATTTACATGAAATGGTTTGGTCCAAAGCGAACGGCTTGCGAGTACGGTGACAATCCCCCCCCCTCTATTTACATGAAATGGTTTGGTCCAAAGCGAACGGCTTGCGAGTACGGTGACAATCCCCCCCCTCTATTTACATGAAATGGTTTGGTCCAAAGCGAACGGCTTGCGAGTACGGTGACAATCCCCCCCCCCTCTATTTACATGAAATGGTTTGGTCCAAGGCGAACGGCTTGCGGAGTTTGGTAAAGAAATCGCCATAGCTCGGTAACTACTTGTCCGATTAATATGAAACCTTGAAAAGGCACATCCTCAGGTCCCCAGCAATATACCTGGCAAGTTTCAAGTATATCGGACCCGTGGTTGTCGAGAAACAGCGGTCACAGACAAACATACAAACATACAAACATACAAACATACAAACATACAAACATACACACAGAGATTACTGGAATTATAGATAGATACTATTTACACACATAAGCAAAAAGAAAGCAGTCACGTTTATTTACAGGGGACATGAGACGCAGGTGACACAGTGCAAATTACTCGCTTATACTGACTTAGTTTACTACCCAGGACAGAACAAACAAAACAAACTCACGTAGGCAAAATGGGGAACTTGCAGGCAGGAATGGCTGGAAAGGATGAGCAGGTGGGATCACAGGGCACTCCGGGCGGGAAGCGGGGGGGGCGGCGGCTCCTTGTAAATCCGCTTTACAGCACACACCGTCAGGGCTTCACGTGGCTGGTTGAAACAGGGCTGCACTCCTCTGCTGTATCTCTCGTGTAGCTTGCTTCGTAAAAGCTCCTCGGCTTTCTCTTGGACCCTTCCTTTTCGTGTACCTCTCCACGCAGCTCAGCTCAGCCTTTCTCTCACTTCTCTCCAGCCCATCTGCTTGTCTCATCTCTCTTGTCTCCTTCTGGGGAACGCCCCGCGGCGGGTTATATAGGCCCCGCCCCTCAACCTTTGCGAACCTCCCCCAAACGCTCTTCCTCCGCCCTCTCAAACCAAACCCCTCGTGCTCGGTTGGTTGTTCGGGGCTGGCTCACTCCTCCTCTCTATGACAAGGTGGAGACACGCCCTTCTCCTCCGACCCTGCCTCGTGGTCAATGGTGGCAATTGGAGGGGATGTAATTGGCAATGGCAATTGAGGCCTGGCAATGACGAAAGGGGAAATGGAGGTTTTGGGAATGGGAATGAAGGGAATCTACCTCTTTTACTCGGTGCAATGGAGTGTCATGTTAATGGACGACAAGGCCTTACCCTAAAACACATAATAAGGAAATAAACTACTGAACAGGGGTATTATCGGGTCCTGCAATGTGGTGTTTCATGGAATAACTACCGAGACGCCCTTTGACCTTTACACTACGGAGGTATTTACAAGGATCATGACATTTACAAAGGGTGATCTTTACAACAATTTACACTACAACAACAAAAAAAACAAATCATTCTCATATCCACAACAATATATATATATATATATATAAATATAAATATACAGTCACGTGAAAAAGTAAGTACACCCCATGTAAAGTTTTGACTGTTTCAACATATTTCAACATACAGCTATTTGATCTTCATTTCAACAATATCGATAGATAAAGGTGATATAATATAACAAATATCATGAAACATTTACATTTTGTAGTCCATTGTATAATTTAAATAAACATAAATGCAAATTTCGCATGTGGAAAAAGTAAGTACACCCCTACATTTATCACTACTTCAAATACCTAAAATTAGAATCAGGGGCACCAGCTCAGGTGTAAATGATTAGAACATCGTTAGAGAGGATCTTGGAAGAACCTGTGTTATTAAAACCTCAGACATTTAGTTTGGTTTGCGCTTTGTTGTTGAAGTGTGTGGCATCACCATGCCTAGATCAAAAGAGCTCTCTGAGGCCTTCAGAAAGAAGGTTATAGATGCCGACGAGTCTGGGAAGGAGTTAAAAAAGATCTCGAAACAACTTGAAATCAATCATTCAACTGTCCGGAAGATCATCTACAAGTGGAGAAGATTCCAAACAACTGTCAACTTGTTCAGGCCAGGCCGCCTCAGCAAGTTCAGCCCAAGAAGTCTCTAAGAACCCAAGAATGTCATCACGGGACCTACAGGTAGCTCTTGCCACTGTTGATGTCAAAGTGCACAAGTCTACCATTAGAAAGAGGCTGCACAAATTTGATCTACACGGGAGGTGTGCCAGGAGGAAACTTTTGCTGTCCAGAAAGAACATCAGGGCAACACTAAAGTTTGCCAATTAACACCTCGGCAAAGACCAGCACTTCTGGAACAATGTGCTCTGGACAGATGAGTCAAAGGTAGAGCTATTTAGCCACAGTACCAGAAGACATGTTTGGCGAAAACCAAAGACAGCATTTGACCACTAGAACCTGACACCAACTGTAAAGCATGGTGGTGGAAATATTATGGTTTGGGGCAGCTTTGCTACATCAGGGCCTGGGCAGCTCACCATCATAGAATCCACTATGAATTCTTCATTGTACCAGAGGGTGCTTGAGGATAATGTCAGGCCATCTGTCGGCAAGTTTAAGCTCAACCGATGGTGGACCTTGCAACATGACAATGACCCTAAACATACCAGTAAATCCACCAAGGAATGGCTGAAAAGAAAGAAATGGAGGGTTCTGGAATGGCCAAGTCAAAGCCCGGATCTAAATCCCATCGAGATGTTGTGGGGGGATTTGAAACAAGCTGTGCATGCAAGAAACCCTTCAAACATCGCACAGCTGAAAGAATTCTGCATAGAGGAGTGGGCAAAAATTTCTCCCAGTCGATGTCAGAGACTGGTAGACAGTTATACGAAACGCCTACTCGAGGTTGTTTCTGCCAAAGGGGGCAATACCACCTTTAGAGCCAAGGGTGTACTTACTTTTTCC
>NC_136263.1:16214475-16349475 GCF_964187855.1 Myxine glutinosa
TTCATCAAATAAAATTAACACCCAAAACACAGTCCGTGAACTTTTAATTACGTTTAGACTGCTGAGACCCCTCAGACCTTCGACCCTTTAATTCCCCCAAGACCCTTAAGACCACCAAGTCCCCTGAAGACCCAAAATATCCTTAAAGACCCCAAAGACCATGAAGACCAAAAATACCCAAAAGACCCCAAAGACCCAAAAGCCCCTGAAGATGTAAAATACCCTGAAGACTCCAAAGACCCCGAAGACCCGAAATACCTCAATGACCGAAAATACCCTTCAAGGCACTGAGGATCAAAAAGACCCCGAAGACCCCAATGGCCCCGAAGATTTTTTTAAAAACCCAAAGACCCAAAAATACCCCAAAGACCCAAAATATTCTTAAAGACTCAGAGGAACCCAAATACCCTTAAGACCCAAAAAACCCTGAAGACCCAAAAGCCTCTGAGGACCCCAAATACCCTGACATCCAAAACACCCCAAAGGCCCAGAGGATCCAAAAGATCCCAAAGATCCAAATGGCCCTGAAGACCCAAAACATCCCAAAGACCCAAAACACCCCGAAGACCCAAAACACCCTGAAGACCCAAAACACCCCGAAGACCCAAAACACCCCAAAGACCCAAAACACCCCAAAGACCCAAAACACCCCGAAGACCCAAAACACCCCGAAGACCCAAAACACCCTGAAGATCCAAAAGACCCCGAAGACCCAAAAGACCCAGAAGACGCAAACCACCCCAAAGACCCATAATACCCTTAAAGGCCCAGAGGATCCAAAATACCCTGAAGACCCAAATGGCCCTGAAGACCCAAAACACCATGAAGACCCAAAAGACATCGAAATGGTCAAAGATGCCTATCCCTCTGAAACAACGTGTGGTGAGGCATGCGGAGCGCGCTGAGACACGCTAGTTCTCATACCAAACCTTTGTTGAAAATTTGATGACAAAACTCAAATGGTAAATTGAAATTTCAGTTCAATTGGATGAAAATTTATGATTTTAGGTGACGCTGACCTTTGATCTTTTGACCTTTTGACAAAACTATTAATTTTCCTTCTCCGTATTATCATAACTAGGGCATGCCCGTACGTGGGTGCCCGTTCCTTGCCAAAAAAAAAAAAAACGCTACCCGTACGCTCTACCCCGCCCGTACGCCCGTAAACAAAAAAAACAACGCTCTTCGCTTCCGCCCTTCGCTCTGACTGAATTGGGAGAAATAATGCGCATAAGAAATCGAGAAATTATTATTTTCTCCGGAAGAAATCGAATTACGAACCGTAATGGCGCAGGCTCTCGGGCTCGCAACAACGCGTTCTGTGATTGGCTGCCGGAAGTGAAGTCTTCACTGTCGCAAATGTGAAGCGATGAATACGATGAATCGCAAATTAGTTTTTATTAGTTTTAAAACATAGTTTAACGGCAACATAGTTTGCCGACGGGAAATAAATGAATACGCTCTCAAATGTGCCATCCGAGGCAGAGTCTGTTCGCCACGTTCGGCACACGTGATAGCTCGCTGCTCTCTGATTGGTTGAATCGTTTTTTGGACATAGCTCGGTAACTACTTCTGCGATTAATTTAAAACCTTGAAAAGGCACATCCTCGGGTCCCCAGCAATATACCTGGCAAGTTTCAAGTATATCGGACCGGTAGTTGTCGAGAAACAGCGGTCACAGACAAACATACATACAAACATACAAACATACAAACATACAAACATACACACAGAGATTACTGGAATTATAGATAGATTAACTCAAACAGTAAAAAAAAAAAAAAAGAGTTACAACCTGGACAAACACACACACACACACACACACACATACACACAGAAGTGATTAAAATACACCATCTCCTGCTGTGCATGGGATGGGCTAATAACTGATGTTTGAAAGCCTGTGTTTGTAGGTCTTGCGAAAACTTCAATAGCATATCGGGAGAACTCCCCAATTTTGAGGTCCAGATAGCGAAGGCGGGGCAGGAGGTGATGGCCAGGTGTTAATGGGCAAGGAGCAATATAAAATGTATGGCGTGTCAATTTTGTTAACAGGCCGCGTGTTGATGGCGCCATGATGGCCCGGCGCAATGAAAGTAAGAAACCACTTTTCACGTCGACCGTGCACTGTGCAAAGCAAGTCCACACTCTATTCAATCCCTCTCCTCCCTCCAGGTCATTAAAACAGCTGTTCACCACCATCTCTTATAAACCTTGATCTTTTCCAAACCCTTGATCTTTTATTATAAACCTTGATCCCCCATCCAAAACCTTGATGTTTTCTACCCCCGTTAATTCACCGCAGATCCACTTTTTTGAAATACCAACTTCTTTTCTGGAAATCCGAGCAGTGTCCATGTATTTGTTTGTTTTTTTACCTCAAAGTGCCTCAACCCCCCAAGCTCTCTCCTCCCACAGATCTCCCTATGTCCCTGTTCTCTACTGTTGTACTTGCGTGCTTCCCTCTCTCCCCATCTTGTCTCCCACTCCCTTTATCATATGTTTTATGTGTCAGTTTGTCTTTTTGTGATTAATGTTAGCTCTAATACGAGCCTCGATCTTGTATACAAAAAAACCAAAAAAACCATGAAAGTTTTATGAAGAAGGAATCGTGCAGATTGTGAAGTCGCATCAATAACATCGAGGGTTTCATTCTATTAGGAGCTACCTGATGATTACTCACACCTGCAGTGAATTCGCGCATTTTAACTCTGTAACCGAAAGAGTACATAGGTTGTTTTCACCTAGTGCTAACCTGTCTGTTTGTACTTGTAAAATCGAAGATTTATCAAGTACAGTGCATTCAGAAAGTATTCAGACCCCTTCACTTTTTTCACATTTTGTTATGTTGCAGCCTTATGCTGAAATCGTTTAAATTCATTTTTTCCCTCATCAATCTGCACTCAATAGCCCATAATGACAAAGAGAAAACAGGATTTTAGAAAGTTTTGCAAATTTATTAAAAAGAAACAACTGAAATATCACATTTACATAAGTATTCAGACCCTTTGGTATGACACTTGAAATTTAGCTCGGGGGCCTCCCATTTCTCTTGATAATCTTTGAGATGTTTCTACACCTTGATTTAAGCCCACCTGTAGTAAATTCAATTGATTGGACATGATTTGGAAATGAAATTCCGCTTGGAGTTTGCAAAAAAGCACCTACGGGACTCTCAGACTGTGAGAAACATGATTCTGTGGGCTTTCATGTGTCTTTCACTGAGGAGAGGCTTCCGTCTGGCCACTCTGCCCTAAATCCCAGATCGGTGGAGTGTTGCAGTGATGGTTGTCCTTCTGGAAGTTTCTCCGATCTCCACACAGGATCTCTGGAGCTCAGCCAGAGTGACCATCGGGTTCTTGGTCACCTCTCTTACCAAGGCCCTTCTCCCCCGATTGCTCAGTTTGGCAGTGCGGCCAGCTCTCGGAAGGGTCATGGTGGTTCCAAACTTCTTCCATTTAAGAATCATGGAGGCCACTGTGCTCTGGGGAACCTTCAATGCAGCAGAGATTTTTTGTAGGATTCCCCAGATCTATGCCTCCACACAATCCTGTCTCTGAGCTCTGCAGGCAGTTCCTTCGACCTCATGGCTTGGTTTTTGCTCTGATATGCATTGTCAGCTGTGAGACCTTATTTCGACAGGTGTGTGCCTTTCCAAATCATGTCCAATCAATTGAATTTACCACAGGTGGACTCCAATCAAGGTGTAGAAACATCTCAAAGATGATCAAGAGAAATGGGAGGCACCTGAGCTAAATTTCAAGTGGCATAGCAAAGGGTATGAATACTTATGTGAATGTGATATTTCAGTTTTTTCTTTTTAATAAATTTGCAAAACTTTCTAAAATCCTGTTTTCTCTTTGTCATTGTGGGGTATTGAGTGCAGATTGATGAGGGAAAAAATGAATTTAAACGATCTCAGCATAGGGCTGCAACATAACAAAATGTGAAAAAAGTGAAGGGGTCTGAATACTTTCTGAATGCACTGTATATTGGTCGGTCAATTCTGTTATTCTGTCTGCTTGTTTGTCTGTCAATTGCCTATAGATCACAGTTCTAAACCGATTGTCGTGAAACTTTACCAATCTGTAGAGGTAGGCACAACTCAGAAGCCATTGATTTTGAGGTCAAAGGTCATCTTGAGATCATATTTCTAAAATCGTCCTTTTTCATCCGATTGCCTTGAAAGTTGAACAGTATTTGCATAGTGTCTCACTGAATTGGGAAACCAATTATTTTTGAGGTCAAAGGTCAACTCAAGGTCAAACTTCTAATATCATCAATTTTCATCTGAAAAGTCGTCAATTTTCAGCCTATTAACTTGAAAATTAAACAGCAATCGCATAGTGCATCACTGAATTGGGAATCCGACTATTTTTAAGGTCAAAGGTCAATTCAAGGTCAAACTTTTAATTCATCAAATTCATCTGAAAAATTGTCAATTTTCATCCTCGTAACTTTATGTTACAATTGCAATTGCTGATTAAAAAGCAATTACATAATGCATCACTGAATTAGGATACCAACTACTTTTGTGGTTAGAAGGTCAAAGGTCAAATTTCTAAAATCATCAATTTTCATCTGAAAAGTAGTCAATTTTCATCCAATTGACCCGAGCTTTGATTACAATCGTCAATTTTAATATTACTGAAATGAAAAATTTAATGTATTCATGGCAACTTTTGCTTTGGGGGCGGGGTAAATTTTGCAAGTATCACGCTACGCACAACGTCTTTCTGGTTTGTCTGCTTGTTTGTTTGTTTTTTCTGTTTGTGCACAGGTTATCTCATAAAGGTATGGATGGATCCGGACGAAATTTAGTGGAGAGATTGGGTATGTGACAAGGGCGAAATGATTAGACTTTGGTGAAGTTCCGGATCCAGATCTGCATCTGAGAATTTTTAAGTGATTCTTCACACTTGAGAGATAGGCAAAAATGATATAGAGCACGACATCTCAAATAGTTACGGACGGATTCGGACGAAACTTGGTGGACAGGTTGTGTGTGTGACAAGGGCGAAATGATTACATTTTGGAGAAGATCCGAATCTGCATCCAGATACGATTTTTTTTCATTATAAGTGATTCTTCACCATTGAGTGATGCGGCCTAAAATGATATATAACATGATATGTGAAAAGGTTGTGGACGACTTATGACAAAACTTGGTGGTTAAGTTGGTTAGGAAACAAGAACAAGCCAATGAGATTTTGGTTCAGTTCTGAATCCAGATCCGACCTATCAGTACGATACAAAACATGAACTCTTCAGCCTGGTGGAGGTACGCTCTCTACCGAATTCCGTGCCAGTATTTGTACTGCATTTGTCTATTGGTGTGAACCTTTGTGCTTGATTTGCCGGGACTGCAATTTGTTATTGATCGAAGTGATTGAGCAATTTGTGGCGTGCACACTGATGGTTGCCAAAAGTACAGCACAACAGTGTTACCTTAAAATTCTCCATGGAGCCCGAACACCTGCGTTTCTGAAAGGTGTTCACATTGTCCCATTAAAGCTCTGAAGTGTCATATCAGCAGAGTCACACTCTTCGCATCAGGGATTTGAAACACTACCCTGTTCTTTTATTTTGTCACAATGTCCAAAACATAACAAGCAGTTTAGACACAAGTTTCTCTTTAAGCATGATATGATTGTAAGATGTAAACAATTATTGCTAATTAACAAAATGCAAACAGAAGAAAATTGTCATCATTTCTTGGGCCTAGCTGTATGTGTTAAGTTTGATGAATATAGTTTTCAATTTGATCGATTAAGGCTCAATACAAACACAAAGAGCACTTTAAAATTAAACGTGCAAGGATCCGCAGAACAGAGTTCTGCAGAAAACCATTCCTTTTTTTGGCCGGTGTATAGGCAACGGACCGCTGCCTCGTATGGTCCCAGAAGTTCATGTTTAGCATTGTAAAGGTAGGGCATGGCGATTGTGATGAAGATTTTGAACATGACAGGTTTGATGATGTGTCTGGCCTGAACTGCATGAAAATCAAAATGCTAGTGGGTGGAGTCAGCCTTCCTACTAATGACGTCATTGTGGGTGGAGTCTGGGAAGCTGTCCAACTATTGGGGGGAAAGAGAGAAACAGACGGACAGAAAGCTGCCGCTACTTTAATATATAGATGATATAAAGATTAATTATGAACGCATGTCTGATGAATGGAACTTGTCTTTCAATTTTGAGAAATCTCCCAATCTGTCTCATCGTCACTCCAGTCGAGTTGGCAAACACACCCACCAGTTTACATGGTCAGACAATGGAAGAGGTTCAGTCCCTTCAACTTCTCGACTTGAATCATGTCATGACTTCTCCGAGGATGACCGCTCAGCCAACATGACCTCTAAAGCCTGCCGCAGACTGGGTATTCTCCATCGTTTGAAGTATTCGTTGAAAAATCAGAACTACTCACAGTCTAAGAGGCCTTGATTATAGCTCAATGGAGTACTGCTCTCTGTTATGTGCCGGGCTCCAGCAGCAATTCTCTCCGAGAAAACAATATAATTTAAAACTATAAGCATTATTGGTATCTCCCATGATGAAGATAGCCATGATTATAGCTGAATGGAGTACTGCTCTCTGTTCTGTGCCGGGCTCCAGCAGCAAGTCTCTCCTGGAAACTATATAATTTAAATCTATTAGCATTATTGGTATCTCCCATGATGAAGATAGCCATGATTATAGCTGAATGGAGTACTGCTCTCTGTTATGTGCCGGGCTCCAGCAGCAAGTCTCTCCTGGAAACTATATAATTTAAAACTATTAGCATTATTGGTATCTCCCATGATGAAGCTGAAGCTTAAGGCCTGTTGCTCTCACATCGCAGACATCGATGGCCACTGATTTTTATTTATTTAATTATCCACCATTCCACCTGTCTAGTTCAGTCGGTCTGCTCTATCGGTCCTCTAATCCTCCGAAGACACTCCAGGACACGCGCATTCTTCCACGAACCCCTTCCTGGTTAAACTATCTAAATCTGAGATCACTGCACACCTCAACTATTTTATTCCTATCTACGCCCATTTGTGCATCTGCTTCCCTCAGGCTGTTCCAATGCACTCTTCTCTCCAAGGTTTCAAGGAGGCAGTGCACCAGCACCTCAGCATCCTCCGTCCCTATCCACAATCCTTACTACCCCCATTACCCATCTCACTTAGCATTCTTACTTTCAGGTTACTGTTTCCTCCCCTTCTCTGTCCCTCTCTCTTTCTCTCCTCTTTTTTGTTCATTCATTCCCTTCCTCCTCCGCGAAGAGTAGGCGAGCTATCACCAGCACCATGGCCAAATTCCAATTTCCAGTCGTAACCAGCAGAGGGCATTGTATCAGCAGCACAGCCACGTCCTCAGCCAATGATGCTCCTCCACAGCCTTGTGTTGCATATGAACGAAGAAGATTCCCTTGCTCATTGTGCCCAATCGTGACCCCACTGCCACACTGTGTTCACTGCATTTTTTGCTCTCTGTCATTGATCACTCTTCCATGAGCCTCGATCTTGAGTAGATGAAAAATTGAAAATAAAAAGGAGATATTGGACACACCACCATGGTGCATGAGATTTTGAATCTATATTGCTTCAGATAGGTAAACAGGACAATTCAGAGTTTCTTTTTATATAGTTATTGTAAAGAAGACGATTGAATTGGATAAATTAATTAAATTGGCTCTTAAAAAGAAATCTCCACGCCTCTGAAATAAAAGAATTGCCGTAATTCGGGAAAAATACGACAAATTAAATGTTAGTTCAGAAAATAGTAACATGAATCTTCATTCCCATATATGCAACATCCAATCCACTGCCCCAACCTACAATCTTCATTCCCATATATGCAACATCCCATCCACTGCCCCAACCTACAATCTTCATTCCCATATATGCAACATCCCATCCACTGCCCCAACCTACAATCTTCATTCCCATATATGCAACATCCCATCCACTGCCCCAACCTACAATCTTCATTCCCATATATGCAACATCCCATCCACTGCCCCAACCTACAATCTTCATTCCCATATATGCAACATCCTATCCACTGCCCCAACATACAATCTTCATTCCCATATATGCAACATCCCATCCACTGCCCCAACCTACAATCTTCATTCCCATATATGCAACATCCCATCCACTGCCCCAACATACAATCTTCATTCCCATATATGCAACATCCCATCCACTGCCCCAACCTACAATCTTCATTCCCATATATGCAACATCCCATCCACTGCCCCAACCTACAATCTTCATTCCCATATATGCAACATCCCATCCACTGCCCCAACATACAATCTTCATTCCCATATATGCAACATCCCATCCACTGCCCCAACATACAATCTTCATTCCCATATATGCAACATCCTATCCACTGCCCCAACATACAATCTTCATTCCCATATATGCAACATCCCATCCACTGCCCCAACCTACAATCTTCATTCCCATATATGCAACATCCCATCCACTGCCCCAACATACAATCTTCATTCCCATATATGCAACATCCCATCCACTGCCCCAACCTACAATCTTCATTCCCATATATGCAACATCCCATCCACTGCCCCAACATACAATCTTCATTCCCATATATGCAACATCCCATCCACTGCCCCAACCTACAATCTTCATTCCCATATATGCAACATCCCATCCACTGCCCCAACATACAATCTTCATTCCCATATATGCAACATCCCATCCACTGCCCCAACATACAATCATCATTCCCATATATGCAACATCCCATCCACTGCCCCAACATACAATCTTCATTCCCATATATGCAACATCCCATCCACTGCCCCAACATACAATCTTCATTCCCATATATGCAACATCCCATCCACTGCCCCAACATACAATCTTCATTCCCATATATGCAACATCCTATCCACTGCCCCAACATACAATCGTCATTCCCATATATGCAACATCCCATCCACTGCCCCAACATACAATCTTCATTCCCATATATGCAACATCCCATCTACTGCCCAAACATACAATCTTCATTCCCATATATGCAACATCCCATCCACTGCCCCAACATACAATCTTCATTCCCATATATGCAACATCCTATCCACTGCCCCAACATACAATCGTCATTCCCATATATGCAACATCTCATCCACTGCCCCAACATACAATCTTCATTCCCATATATGCAACATCCCATCTACTGCCCAAACATACAATCTTCATTCCCATATATGCAACATCCCATCCACTGCCCCAACGTACAATCTTCATTCTCATATATGCAACATCCCATCCACTGGCCCAACATACAATCTTCATTCCCATATATGTGTTACATATTTATGTGAATGTATGTGAATTACCATTCAGGTCTTTGCTTATCCGTGTGTAGTATATTAAGTTGTTGTGTAGTTGTTGTGGTTGGAGGGTCAGGAGCCCTTCTGAGGGAGTGGCCGGAAACGGAAGTGACCGGAAACGGAAGAGGAAAAGACACGAGGAAAAAAGGACGAGTATTCTTCTTCCTCGCCCCGCTCCGACCAAAAGGTGGGATCGACCTTGCGCTGCGTGGAAAAGCGGCGTTCCGAAGCCTGTCTGGCGAGAGGAATCACCGGGACGTGTACCTGCCCGGTGGAGACGTCAAGTTGACGTGGGGCCGTGCATCCACCCCGCGTCTGGCATCGTTCGCGGCACCGTCTAAACAGACGCGTGCGGGTCGCCCGTTGGGGCCTAACACGCCTGGCAAGCGGCGTGGGGCTTTTGGCTTGCTTTCCCGTCCCCGCGTCGCGTGGCCGCGAGGGGCTGTAGCCGGGGTGCCGGGTACGATACCTGCCCGGTGGAAACACGTCCACCCGGGGTTCGTTCAACCGCCCGAGTGCGGCGACGCCGACTATCATCTTGGTCAGGAGGGGCCCAGAGACATTGTGCGGGACCGAGACCAAAAGGGTGTCGTGAGTACTCACCGGGACACACGTATATAAGATGGCCATCTTAATCATAGGGAATTGATTGTGAATTGGGAATTGGTGACGATTGTGTATTGTTGATTGCTCGGGGAAAATCTCCGTGGTTGTGTCCTTGAAATTGTATGGTGTCATTACCACTGGAAATATATCCTTGAACATCAGTTGTCTCCTGGGTGAAATTCATATGGATTGCGTGGCGAAAGCGCATATATAATACAGCTTGCTGGCGGAGTTCCTCTCACGGTCCGGGGGTCACCGAGACCAGGTATTCACCGAGGGGACCACGTAACAGAATTGGGGGCTCGTCCAAATTACGATTTGCGGTTTCGCAATTGGGTCTACGTCCGGGATTTAAAATTGTATAAAATAATAAAATAATAATTTTTTTATTAATTAAAATTTATTAATTAATTATTAATTGGTAAAAAAAAATTGAGAAATTGGGGTAAAGTCTTGGGTGAAGGTTAACAGGTGTTAACGATAGGCACCATGGCGTTTGTGGCACAGAACTTTGGGGTAACCCCGAGTGAGGCACAGTTCCGAGCGTTGCTAAAGTCGGACCTCTTGAAATTGGCCAAACATTTTAACTTGGAGGTCCGAACTAATT
The DNA here is from genome assembly GCF_964187855.1 of Myxine glutinosa. NCBI lineage: Eukaryota > Metazoa > Chordata > Myxini > Myxiniformes > Myxinidae > Myxine > Myxine glutinosa. The sequence continues at coordinate 16,225,047 of NC_136263.1, forward strand.
TGAGGAAGGCAGAGTTGCAGGCCACGGTGATACAATCTATGGTGGGATTAGGAACATGGGACGAGTTAGCCTGGGAGTGGCTACCCGAAGAACCAGAAGACGTTGAGCTCCGGAAACTGGAGTTGCAATTACGGAGCCAGGAACGGATCAAAGAAGAAGAAAGGAAAGCAGAAAAGGAAAGAGCAGAAGAAGAAAGGAAAGCAGAAAAGGAAAGAGCAGAAGAAGAAAGGAAAGCAGAAAAGGAAAGAGCAGAAGAAGAAAGGAAAGCAGAAAAGGAAAGAGCAGAAGAGGAAAGGAAAGCAGAAGAGAGGAGAGAAGAGAAGCAAGCAGAGGAAAGGAGAGTGGAACGAGAACTCCAGGAAAGGTTAAAAGAAGAAGAAAGGAAAGCAGAAAAGGAAAGAGCAGAAGAAGAAAGGAAAGCAGAAAAGGAAAGAGCAGAAGAAGAAAGGAAAGCAGAAAAGGAAAGAGCAGAAGCAGAAAGGAAAGCAGAAGCGAGGAGAGAAGAGAAACAAGCAGAGGAAAGGAGAGTGGAACGAGAACTCCAGGAAAGGTTAGAAGGGAGAAAAGCGGAGGAGAGGAGAGCTGCAAGGGACCTCGAAGCAGAGGAGAGAAAAGCGGAAAGGGAATTAAAGGAACGTGACATGGAGCTTCAGCAAGAAATCAAATTCAAGGAGCTGGAGTTAATGAGAGAACGGGGAGAGGCACCACCCTTGCTGACGGGGTCGACACCTAACCAGAAAACCTGGGATGTGGGCAGACATGTGAGGCTGGTTCCACCGTTCAGTGAAAAAGAAGTCGCGAAATTTTTTCCACACTTTGAGAAAGTGGCTCGACAATTAAACTGGCCGGAGGAGGCCTGGACCATACTCGTGCAAAGTGTGCTGGTGGGGAAAGCTCAGGAAATTTATTCGGCGCTACCAATGGACCAATGTGCAGATTATGAGGTACTGAAGAAGCACATCCTCAAGGCCTATGAGTTGGTTCCGGAAGCTTACAGGCAAAAATTCAGGAATGCCAGGAAGAGGGAGAGTGAGACCCATGTGGAGTTTGCCAGAGTGAAAGAAAACATGTTTGATCGGTGGTGTGAGTCAAAAGGAGTCGGGAAAGACTTCGAAACATTGCGGGACTTGATCCTGGTGGAGGAATTCCAGCAGTGTGTCCACGAGGACATCAAAGTGTACCTGCAGGAAAAGAAAGTACCAAAGTTGTGGGACGCAGCCACCATGGCAGATGATTATGCCTTAACCCACCGAATAGGGGTCCACGAACCTAACTCCTCGCCTAGATCTCCGCAGGGGAGGTGGGGAACAGCAGGTGCGGAGAACGACCATACATGGCGGCGGCCTCGAGATGATTATGGGGACAACTATGATACCCCACCGGTTCGAAATCAGAGGGATGCGGGCCCAAGACAAACTTATAGTTCGGGGGGCCCGAGGCAGACCCCGAGTTTTTCCTCCGGGCCTACTTGCGCGTTTTGCAAGAAACCTGGACACTTGATGTCCAGTTGTTACCTCATGAAAAGGGACAACCCAGAGCGGAGTCCGACTATTACAACTCCGAATGCGATGGCTAGCGTAAGAAATCGCCATCAAAAGGGTTACCAACCATTTATTTCAGAGGGGTTTGTGTCACTGGATGGAGCCTCGACTAACCGGAGACCGGTTAGGATATTGAGGGACACAGGGGCCCATCAATCTTTAATGCTTGAAGGCATTTTGCCATGGTCCGAGGAGACGGCAACGGGGGATAGTGTTCGTTTACAGGGGATCGGGGGCGGTGTTAGTGCTCCCCTTCAGGTCATCCAGTTGGAGTCCGATTTGGTGTCAGGACCGGTCACCGTCGGTTTACAAGCCACGCTTCCTGTAGAGGGTGTATCTGTGGTTATCGGGAATGATTTGGCCGGGGGTCAAGTTTATGGTAACCTGAGGGTTGGTAAAGAGCCCAGCAGGGAAAATAACACCACACCAGCTCGGGATGGCGACCAAAGTGCCAAGTTATTTGTAGGGGGACTGAACTTCAAAACAGAGGAAGAAGTTCTGACCTCTGTCTTCAACAGATATGGGCCGCTGGTGGAAGTGCGGTTGGTAAGAGACTGGGAAACGCAACAGTCAAGAGGGTTCGGCTTTGTCACGTTTGCCAGCACAAAAGACGCCAGAGAGGCAGAGAAGAATTGGAATGGCAAGGATTTGGAGGGTCGGACCATAACAGTAGGGAAGGCATTTCGTAGGCGTCGAGAGGTCTACAGGAGAGGACAACTGGGCGGTAGCTTTGGTAGTGGCCGAGAAGGAGACCGCTATTCATGGGACTACAGGGACCAGTGGTCCCACCCTAATTATTAGGGAAGTTCTGAGAAGTTGAAGCACTGAAGGCGGCGGAGCCGCCGAGCCAAGATTCCTACACGAATTAACCGTGAACGCCGTTCCTAAAGGCGTCCATGTAGTGAACTTTCATGCACGGACTAACCGTGAACTCCACGTTCCTCAAGGCGCCCATGTAGAGAACTTTCCTGCACGGACTAACCGTGAACTCCGCGTTCCTAAAGGCATCCATGTAGTGAATACTCGGCTTGGCCTCCCGGAAAAAGTGCTATCGAGTTGCTTAACTTTGGATCTTTGATCAACCCCTTAACCTTCATTCCCAAGAAACTGATGGTCAAAGTCAGAGGGTCATGAGATGGAGTTTGATTTGGCAGGGACAATGTCGTTGTTGGTACTTAGTCCAGAGGGAGTAATCTGGAGGGGTTGTGGTGAAATTTGGGTTGCTTTATTTTTAAGTGATAACTGTGCCCGGGGGGAACGGATAATGTGGGGGGGGGGGGGGGGTTGAGTTATCTGGTTTGTTTCTCCAAATTGGCCGGCAAAGAAAGTTTTCGCTGGGTTCAAACTTTCTTTCTTGAAGGGGGGGAGTGTTACATATTTATGTGAATGTATGTGAATTACCATTCAGGTCTTTGCTTATCCGTGTGTAGTATATTAAGTTGTTGTGTAGTTGTTGTGGTTGGAGGGTCAGGAGCCCTTCTGAGGGAGTGGCCGGAAACGGAAGTGACCGGAAACGGAAGAGGAAAAGACACGAGGAAAAAAGGACGAGTATTCTTCTTCCTCGCCCCGCTCCGACCAAAAGGTGGGATCGACCTTGCGCTGCGTGGAAAAGCGGCGTTACGAAGCCTGTCTGGCGAGAGGAATCACCGGGACGTGTACCTGCCCGGTGGAGACGTCAAGTTGACGTGGGGCCGTGCATCCACCCCGCGTCTGGCATCGTTCGCGGCACCGTCTAAACAGACGCGTGCGGGTCGCCCGTTGGGGCCTAACATGCCTGGCAAGCGGCGTGGGGCTTTTGGCTTGCTTTCCCGTCCCCGCGTCGCGTGGCCGCGAGGGGCTGTAGCCGGGGTGCCGGGTACGATACCTGCCCGGTGGAAACACGTCCACCCGGGGTTCGTTCAACCGCCCGAGTGCGGCGACGCCGACTATCATCTTGGTCAGGAGGGGCCCAGAGACATTGTGCGGGACCGAGACCAAAAGGGTGTCGTGAGTACTCACCGGGACACACGTATATAAGATGGTCATCTTAATCATAGGGAATTGATTGTGAATTGGGAATTGGTGATGATTGTGTATTGTTGATTGCTCGGGGAAAATCTCCGTGGTTGTGTCCTTGAAATTGTATGGTGTCATTACCACTGGAAATATATCCTTGAACATCAGTTGTCTCCTGGGTGAAATTCATATGGATTGCGTGGCGAAAGCGCATATATAATACAGCTTGCTGGCGGAGTTCCTCTCACGGTCCGGAGGTCACCGAGACCAGGTATTCACCGAGGGGACCACGTAACATATGCAACATCCCATCCACTGCCCCAACATACAATCTTCATTCCCATATATGCAACAGCCCATCCACTGCCCCAACATACAATCTTCATTCCCATATATGCAACATCCCATCCACTGCCCCAACATACTATCTTCATTCCCATATATGCAACATCCCATCCACTGCCCCAACATACTATCTTCATTCCCATATATGCAACAGCCCATCCACTGCCCCAACATACAATCTTCATTCCCATATATGCAACATCCCATCCACTGCCCCAACATACAATCTTCATTCCCATATATGAAACATCCCATCCACTGCCCCAACATACAATCTTCATTCCCATATATGCAACATCCCATCCACTGGCCCAACATACAATCTTCATTCTCATATATGCAACATCCCATCCACTGGCCCAACATACAATCTTCATTCCTATATATGCAACATCCCATCCACTGCCCCAACATACAATCTTCATTCCCATATATGCAACATCCCATCCACTGCCCCAACATACAATCTTCATTCTCATATATGCAACATCCCATCCACTGGCCCAACATACAATCTTCATTCCCATATATGCAACATCCCATCCACTGCCCCAACATACAATCTTCATTCCCATATATGCAACATCCCATCCACTGCCCCAACATACAATCTTCATTCCCATATATGCAACATCCCATCCACTGCCCCAACATACAATCTTCATTCCCATATATGCAACATCCCATCCACTGCCCCAACATACAATCTTCATTCCCATATATGCAACATCCCATCCACTGCCCCAACATACAATCTTCATTCCCATATATGCAACATCCCATCCACTGGCCCAACCTACAATCTTCATTCCCATATATGCAACATCCCATCCACTGGCCCAACATACAATCTTCATTCCCATATATGCAACATCCCATCCACTGCCCCAACCTACAATCTTCATTCCCATATATGCAACATCCCATCCACTGGCCCAACCTACAATCTTCATTCCCATATATGCAACATCCCATCCACTGCCCCAACCTACAATCTTCATTCCCATATATGCAACATCCCATCCACTGGCCCAACCTACAATCTTCATTCTCATATATGCAACATCCCATCCACTGGCCCAACATACAATCTTCATTCCCATATATGCAACATCCCATCCACTGCCCCAACATACAATCTTCATTCCCGTATATGCAACATCCCATCCACTGCCCCAACATACAATCTTCATTCCCATATATGCAACATCCCATCCACTGCCCCAACATACAATCTTCATTTCCATATATGCAACATCCCATCCACTGCCCCAACATACAATCTTCATTCCCATATATGCAACATCCCATCCACTGCCCCAACATACAATCTTCATTCCCATATATGCAACATCCCATCCACTGCCCCAACATACAATCTTCATTCCCATATATGCAACATCCCATCCACTGCCCCAACATACAATCTTCATTCCCATATATGCAACATCCCATCCACTGCCCCAACATACAATCTTCATTCCCATATATGCAACATCCCATCCACTGCCCCAACATACAATCTTCATTCCCATATATGCAACATCCCATCCACTGCCCCAACATACAATCTTCATTCCCATATATGCAACATCCCATCCACTGCCCCAACATACAATCTTCATTCCCATATATGCAACATCCCATCCACTGCCCCAACATACAATCTTCATTTCCATATATGCAACATCCCATCCACTGCCCCAACATACAATCTTCATTTCCATATATGCAACATCCCATCCACTGCCCCAACATACAATCTTCATTCCCATATATGAAACATCCCATCCACTGCCCCAACATACAATCTTCATTCCCATATATGCAACATCCCATCCACTTCTCATCCCAACTTCTCTTCCCTATCTCTTCCCTCCACAAATCATTTACGCTCATTTCTATACCCTACCATCTGTACCATTTTTTTATTCATCGTCTCCATTTCCCTTTCCCCAATGTAACTGCCATCACAATTCCACCACACATTCTTCTTCTTTCTCTTTCATAGGCAAACACATGGCTGCAGGTTGCATCATCTGTTGGGCTATGCAGCTCTGCGACCACCACAGTGCCCCCTGTAAGTTCGAGCATGGATTTAGAATTTGCTCGGGGTGACCAATTGTTGTTGTTGTTGTTGTTGTTATTGCTGTTTCCTCTGCCACCAAAGGTGGATGGAGGTTATGTGTTCACCCCTGTCTGTTTGTCTGTTTATGTGTCTGTGAGCAGGATAAAATTGTGGACGGATTCGGATGAAATTTGGTGGATACGTTAGGTGTGTGTTAAGATTTGGTGGATAGGTAAGATGGGGTGGATAGGTAAGATTTGGTGGATAGGTAAGATTTGGTGGATCGGTAAGATTTGGTGGATAGGTAAGATTTGGTGGATAGGTAAGATGGGGTGGATAGGTAAGATGGGGTGGATAGGTAAGATGGGGTGCATAGGTAAGATTTGGTGGATAGGTAAGATGGGGTGGATAGGTAAGATGGGGTGGATAGGTAAGATGGGGTGCATAGGTAAGATGGGGTGGATAGGTAAGATTTCGTGAATAGGTAAGATTTTGTGGATAGGTAAGATTTGGTGGATAGGTAAGATGGGGTGGATAGGTAAGATGGGGTGGATAGGTAAGATGGGGTGGATAGGTAAGATGGGGTGGATAGGTAAGATGGGGTGGATAGGTAAGATGGGGTGGATAGGTAAGATTTGGTGGATAGGTAAGATTTGGTGGATAGGTAAGATTTGGTGGAGAGGTAAGATTTGGTGAATAGGTAAGATGGGGTGGATAGGTAAGATTTGGTGGATAGGTAAGATTTGGTGGATAGGTAAGATTTGGTGGATAGGTAAGATTTGGTGGATAGGTAAGATTTGGTGGATAGGTAATATTTGGTGGATAGGTAAGATTTGGTGGATAGATAAGATGGGGTGGATTGGTAAGATTTGGTGGATAGTTAAGATTTGGTGGATAGGTAAAATGGGGTGGATAGGTAAGATGGGGTGGATAGGTAAGATTTGGTGGATAGGTAAGATTTGGTGGATAGATAAGATGGGGTGGATAGGTAAGATTTGGTGGATAGGTAAGATTTGGTGGATAGATAAGATGGGGTGGATAGGTAAGATTTGGTGGATAGGTAAGATTTGGTGGATAGATAAGATGGGGTGGATAGGTAAGATTTGGTGGATAGGTAAGATTTGGTGGATCGGTAAGATTTGGCGGATAGGTAAAATTTGGTGGATAGCTGTGTGTTAAAGTGTGTTAAGATTTGGTAGATAGGTAAGATTTGGTGGATAAGTAAGATGGGGTGGATAGGTAAGATTTGATGGATAGATAAGATGGGGTGGATAGGTAAGATGGGGTGGATTGGTAAGATTTGGTGGATAGGTAAGATGGGGTGGATAGGTAAGATGGGGTGGACAGGTAAGATTTGGTGGATAGGTAAGATGGGGTGGATAGGTAAGATTTTATGGATAGGTAAGATTTGGTGGATAGGTAAGATTTGGTGGATAGGTAAGATGGGGTGGATAGGTAAGATGGGGTGGATAGGTAAGATGGTGTGGATAGGTAAGATGGGGTGGACAGGTAAGATGGGGTGGACAGGTAAGATGGGTTGGATAGGTAAGATGGGGTGGATAGGTAAGATGGGGTGGATAGGTAAGATGGGGTGGATAGGTAAGACGGGGTGGATAGGTAAGACGGGTTGGATAGGTAAGATGGGTGGATAGGTAGGATTTGGTGGATAAGTAAGATGGGGTGGATAGGTAAGATTTGGGGGATAGGTAAGATGGGGTGGATAGGTAAGATGGGGTGGATAGGTACGACTTGGTGGATAGGTAAGATGGGGTGGATAGGTAAGATTTGGTGGATAGGTAAGATTTGGTGGATAGATAAGATGGGGTGGATAGGTAAGATTTGGTGGATAGGTAAGATTTGGTGGATAGATAAGATGGGGTGGATAGGTAAGATTTGGTGGATAGGTAAGATTTGGTGGATAGGTAAGATTTGGTGGATCGGTAAGATTTGGCGGATAGGTAAAATTTGGTGGATAGCTGTGTGTTAAAGTGTGTTAAGATTTGGTAGATAGGTAAGATTTGGTGGATAAGTAAGATGGGGTGGATAGGTAAGATTTGATGGATAGATAAGATGGGGTGGATAGGTAAGATGGGGTGGATTGGTAAGATTTGGTGGATAGGTAAGATGGGGTGGATAGGTAAGATGGGGTGGACAGGTAAGATTTGGTGGATAGGTAAGATGGGGTGGATAGGTAAGATTTTATGGATAGGTAAGATTTGGTGGATAGGTAAGATTTGGTGGATAGGTAAGATGGGGTGGATAGGTAAGATGGGGTGGATAGGTAAGATGGGGTGGATAGGTAAGATGGTGTGGATAGGTAAGATGGGGTGGACAGGTAAGATGGGGTGGACAGGTAAGATGGGTTGGATAGGTAAGATGGGGTGGATAGGTAAGATGGGGTGGATAGGTAAGATGGGGTGGATAGGTAAGATGGGTGGATAGGTAAGATCGGGTGGATAGGTAAGATGGGGTGGATAGGTAAGATGGGGTGGATAGGTAATATGGGGTGGATAGGTAAGATGGGGTGGATAGGTAAGATGGGTGGATAGGTAAGATGGGGGTGGATAGGTAAGATGGGGTGGATAGGTAAGATGGGGTGGATAGGTAAGATTTGGTGGATAGGTAAGATTTGGTGTATAGGTAAGATGGGGTTGATAGGTAAGATGGGGTGGCTAGGTAAGATGGGGTGGATAGGTAATATGGGGTGGATAGGTAAGATGGGGTGGATATGTAAGATGGGGTTGATAGGTAAGATGGGGTGGATAGGTAAGATTTGGTGGATAAGTAAGATGGGGTGGATAGGTAAGATTTAGTGGTTAGGTAAGATGGGGTGGATAGGTAAGATGTGGTGGATAGGTAAGATTTGGTAGATAGGTAAGATTTGGTGTATAAGTAAGATTTGGTGGATAGGTAAGATAGGGTGGATCAGTAAGATTTGGTGGACAGGTAAGATTTTGTGGATAGATAAGATGGGGTGGATAGGTAAGATTTGGTGAATAGGTAAGATAGGGTGGATAGATAAGATGGGGTGGATAGGTAAGATGGGGTGGTTAGGTAAGTTTTGGTGGATAGGTAAGATGGGGTGGATAGGTAAGATGAGGTGGATAGGTAAGATGGGGTGGATAGGTAAGATGGGGTGGATAGGTCTGATGGGGTGGATAGGTAAGATTTGGTGGATAGGTAAGATTTGGTGGATAGATAAGATGGGGTGGATAGGTAAGATCGGGTGGATAGGTAAGATGGGGTGGACAGGTAAGATGGGGTGGATAGGTAAGATGGGGTGGATAGGTAATATGGGGTGGATAGGTAAGATGGGGTGGATAGGTAAGATGGGTGGATAGGTAAGATGGGGGTGGATAGGTAAGATGGGGTGGATAGGTAAGATGGGGTGGATAGGTAAGATTTGGTGGATAGGTAAGATTTGGTGGATAGGTAAGATTTGGTGTATGGGTAAGATGGGGTTGATAGGTAAGATGGGGTGGCTAGGTAAGATGGGGTGGATAGGTAATATGGGGGGGATAGGTAAGATGGGGTGGATATGTAAGATGGGGTTGATAGGTAAGATGGGGTGGATAGGTAAGATTTGGTGGATAAGTAAGATGGGGTGTGTGGAAGTGTAACTCAGTGTAACTTATTAATTGGCACTGGTAACTTATTAATTAAACTGGTAACGAAGCAGATACATTTTACATGCAAACTCTGTGAAAGACGAGTTTGTAAATGAGTGTCAGGAATGCGCCCGAACATGATAATCTCTTGTCCACCTGGTCACAGCCCCTGGCTGAAGCACCCCCCTATCGTTTGGTAAACGGAACTCACAACAGGAGGGGAGCGAGCTGATGCCAGGACTTGGTACATGCATGACCTCGGGGCATTAGCGGAGAAAGGATTAACGGTCAGCGGACAGGGGATTAAGTCCAGTTTGTCCATATAAACGAGAGCAAACGTGGAGTCGACAGGACTTGTTACCAGGAGCTCTGACCAACGGGAGTGGCGGAGGAACATCAGCCGAACGAGAAGGACCATGCGAAAAGAGTTAACCTGGTCCATTGAATTATGCGGTATCATTTGGTAAATGGAATGAAGTGAATAACCAGTTAATAAAGTTGAGACCTTTTATGAAACCTGTGTCCGGTCATTGGAGTCTTGAGTCTAACAGCTACAAATTCTTCTACAGGTGGATAGGTAAGATTTAGTGGTTAGGTAAGATGTGGTGGATAGGTAAGATTTGGTAGATAGGTAAGATTTGGTGTATAGGTAAGATTTGGTGGATAGGTAAGATAGGGTGGATCAGTAAGATTTGGTGGACAGGTAAGATTTTGTGGATAGATAAGATGGGGTGGATAGGTAAGATTTGGTGAATAGGTAAGATAGGGTGGATAGATAAGATGGGGTGGATCGGTAAGATGGGGTGGTTAGGTAAGTTTTGGTGGATAGGTAAGATGGGGTGGATAGGTAAGATGAGGTGGATAGGTAAGATGGGGTGGATAGGTAAGATGGGGTGGTTAGGTAAGTTTTGGTGGATAGGTAAGATGGGGTGGATAGGTAAGATGAGGTGGATAGGTAAGATGGGGTGGATAGGTAAGATGGGGTGGATAGGTAAGATGGGGTGGTTAGGTAAGTTTTGGTGGATAGGTAAGATGGGGTGGATAGGTAAGATGAGGTGGATAGGTAAGATGGGGTGGTTAGGTAAGATGGGGTGGATAGGTAAGATGGGGTGGTTAGGTAAGATGGGGTGGATAGGTAAGATGGGGTGGATAGGTAAGATGAGGTGGATAGGTAAGATGGGGTGGATAGGTAAGATGGGGTGGACAGGTAAGATGGGGTGGTTAGGTAAGTTTTGGTGGATAGGTAAGATGGGGTGGATAGGTAAGATGAGGTGGATAGGTAAGATGGGGTGGATAGGTAAGATGGGGTGGATAGGTAAGATGGGGTGGTTAGGTAAGTTTTTTTTTTTTTTGTATACAAGATCGAGGCTCGTGAAAGAGCGAACATTAATCACACAGAAAGACAAACCGACACATAAAACATATAACATCGGGAGCGGTAGACAAGATGGGGAGAGAGGGGGAAGGACACAAACACAACATTTGAGAGCAGGGACCGAGAGACATGGAGACATCGAGAGATCTGAGAGAGGGCGAGGGCTTTGGGGGGGGGGGGCATGGGAAGGGGGCGGTGGGAGAGGTATAAAACATATGGACACTGCCAGGACTTCCAGGAAAGAAGTTGGAATTTCAAACAAGGTGGATCTGGGGTGAATTAGCGGGGGTAGAAAAGATCAAGGTTTTGGATGGGGGAAGATAAGAGATGGTGGTGAACAGCTGTTTTAAAGACCTGGAGGGAGGAGTGGGATTGAAGGGAGTGAGGGAGTTTGTTCCAGAGGCGGGAGAAAAGAGGAATGAAAGAGTGAAGGTGAGCAGAGAGCCGAGATTTCGGCAGTTTAACCATCAGAGGGTTGCTGGCAGATCTTGTGCGACCTGTAGGAATATTTGGGGGACAGAGCACAGAGAGAGCTGGGGGTGCAAGGCCGGAGAGGAGTCGGTAGAAGACAGAAAGACCACCTACCTGCCTGCGGTGAGTGAGTGAAAGGCCCTCAGAGATAGCTTCATCGCGTGAGATTCCAATAATTCTGAAAGCTTTGGTTTCAACAGCGTGAAGCCGAGCTAGGTGTGAGGCAGGAGCACCGGCCCATAGGGGAGAACAGTATTCCATTGAGCTGCGGATGAAAGCCTTGTATGTGGTGAGGAGCTCAGGTGTGCCGAGGAAGGACTTCGCACGACGGAGGATGCCCAGTCGGCGACTGGCTTTGGAGGCCAGCTTGGAAATGTGGTTTTCCCAAGAAAGATCATGGCAGATAGTGAGACCCAAAATCTTGAGCGACAGAACTTCTTGGAGAGGATTGTTGAGAAAGTAGATGGGAGGGTTGTCCAGTCGATCTTTTCGGAGAGACATAGTAAGAGTGTGAGATTTGTCAGGATTGAAAGACATGTTCCACTTGTTTGACCAGTCTGTGATTTTGTCCAGGTCTTCAGAGAGTGAGGAGGCAGCAGACTGCCGATCTGAGGGAAGAGGAATGGAGCGGCAGAGAGTGGAGTCATCAGCAAAGAGATAGAGAGGATTTTCGAGAGAGTCAGAGAGATCATTGATGAAGACCAGAAAAAGCACGGGGCCCAGAACACTGCCTTGGGGAACTCCAGCCTGAACAGGAAGAGGAGATGAGAGAAACCCATTCAGGGCCACACGTTGACGACGACTAGAGAGGAAGTCCGCCAGCCATGCGTGGAGATTTCCATGGATACCAAAGGAGGAGAGTTTGGTGAGCAGAGCGGGGTGCCAGACCGTGTCGAAGGCACGTGATATGTCGAGGGAGACAGCTCTAATTTCCTGTTTGGCATTGAGGACCTCCATCCATTGTTGAGACAGCAGAAGCAGCATGTCCAGAGTAGAGTGACCTGGTCTGAAACCAAATTGATGATCAGAGATCAAGCCATTGGAGAAGAGGAAAGATTTCATATCCGAAGCAATGATGGATTCCATGACTTTGCTGATAATTGGGAGAAGGCTGATTGGTCTGTAGTTGCTAGGATCTGTTTTTGCACCTTTTTTGTGCAAAGCGGTGATGTTGGCTGATTTCCAAGCAGATGGCAGTTGACCTTGAGCAAAAGAGAGGGTGAAGAGAACAGAGAGAGGGTGAGATAGAGCAGCAGAGCAGGATTTTAGGACCCGTGGGCTGATGCCGTCGGGTCCAGTTGCAGAATCAGAGTCGAGGGTTGACAGAAACTTTTCCACCTTGTCAGGAGGAAAGGACACGGAGTCCAGGAGCAGCAGGGTACGACTGGGTATGGTGGGTACAGAGAGGGATGGGTTTGGGACACAAGATTTAGAGGCAAACACAGAGTTGAGGCATTCAGCTTTTTCACGTGCGGAGTCAGCTGTGTAGCCGTTTGAGGTAAGGGAGGGGATGGAGGGGGAACAAACACCAGAAACGGATTTGACCAGACGCCACCAGGATTTGGAAGAGGGAGACAGATAAGAGAGTTCGGTCTTGAGAACGGAGAGATATTGTTTCCTGGCTCTCCTGAGGGTGGACACACACTTGTTTCGGGCTTTGTGAAAGGAAATGAGATTTCCTTCCGTTGGATTTGCTTTCCAGGAGACGAAGGCAAGTTGTTTCTGGGCAACAGCCTCACCACAAGATTCCGTGTACCATGGACGGGAGGAAGGGTATGACAACTGAAGACGAGATGGGATAAATCTGTGCATGAGAGAGAGCAATTTACTTTGGAAGAATTCCCAGGATGAGTTGATGTCAGAGGTAGTAGAGATGGGAGACCAGTCCAGATGATTGATGGCTGCTTGAAGACCGTGCCAGTTGGCCTGAGTGAAATGCCAGACTCGTCGACGCTGAGCAGGCTCCCTGAGGATGGTCAGAGAGATGTCCACTTTAACAAGGACATGATCAGATGATCCGATCGGAGCAGAAGAAGAGCAGCAGACATTTTCAGGGAAGTTAGTCATAACCAAGTCCAGAAGAGAAGATGTTCCGTTGACTGAGATCCGGGTCGGGAAATTGACAGATTGTGTCAGTCCCAGTGAGTCGCAGAAGTCCTTTGCTGAAGAGCCATGGCTGGTGAGAGAGGTACCCACACCCAGCCAACTGGCATGGTGACAATTGAAATCACCACATATGAGGAAGAGAGAGTTGGGATGAGTAGATAGAAGTTGGTCCATATCATCAGACAGCGAGATGTAGATGGAGTCATCACTGTTTGGTGGACGGTACAACACACATATGAACAAGAGGTGGGAGCGAAGGGGAAGCCGTAGCCGGAGGTATTCCTGGGGGTGAGGTGGAGAGAGTGCAGTGCAGGGCGAGTGAGGAAGAGAGTTTTTGATAAAGATAGCAACCCCGCCTCCAGGACGAGGCTCAGGTCTATCATACCGGAGGAGGGAGTAGCCCGGGAGAGATACTATGGAATCAGAGACATCATAAAGGAGGAAAGTTTCTGTTAAGCAGATCACGTCTGGTTTGACAGAAGCAACCTGTATGGAGAGATCAGTTAAGTTTGAACGAAGGCCCCGGATGTTTGAGGTCCATACCGTTAATGAAGAGGAAGGGGGAGCATCAGATACAGAACAGGGGGGAGGAAGGGTAGGGTAAGATGTGGAAGAGGTGGAAGAGATAGGGAGAGCTGTTGAAGGTGTGTCAGAGATTTCAGAATAGCTCGGAGAAAGGGAAGGATGGGGCGGACAAAAGGTTTGATGGTGATTGGGTGAGCCACAATGAGGTTTTATTTGAGGAGGGGGAAGAGCGAGGCAGAAGGTTGGGGGAGATGGAGGTGAGAGTTTGAAGGGGGAAGAAGCGGGGAGGACGCTTTGAGGAGGGGGAGTGAGAGGGGGGAAATTGAGAAGCAATGAGGGTGGGGAGATTTGAAGGGGAGGGGTGAGGGGGGAGTTTGGGAGGGAAGGGACAAGGGGAGGGATTTGAAAGGGATGGGATATGGGGGAGATTTGGAGGGGAGGGGTGAGGCAGGAGTCTAGGAGGGGAGGGGCGAGGGGGCGTCTTGGCGGGGAGGGGTGAGGGGGTAGTTTAGGAGGGAGGGGGCAAGGGGGGAGATTTGAAAGGGATGGGTGATGGGGAAGATTTGGAGGGGAGGGGTGATGGGGAAGATTTGGAGGGGAGGGGTTATGGGGAAGATTTGGAGGGGAGGGGTGAGATTGGATTTTTGAAAGTGTACGATTTATGGGAAACGAACATTTATTGCAAAATGAGTTTCTTGTGACCTTCGAGTTAAAAATACGTTTAAGGACGCTGGATGGAGGATGGAGTGCAGGAGAGTTTAGGGAATGTAGAAAAAAGGCACTATAGGAGATGGATATTTTTTTTGGGATGAATTGATTTGGTGAGCAAGTCGAAAGCAGCCTTTTAAAGAAGAAGAAGAAAAAGGTGTTATAAAATATGACGGAATACATAACTTGAGGGGAAAGTGTAAACATTGAAGGTTAATGAGTGAAAACTATCTGGGGAAATGGGGGAGAAACACGTGGTCGAAGAACGAACGAACGAATAAAAATGAATAAACGAATGAGAACAGAGAAGGAAATGTTTTTTTTTTTGTTTTTTTTTTTTTTTTGAGTTGAGATTTACACAAGGAAGTAGGCTATGGGTGAAAAGCCTGGGAATACAGAGAACGAAAGTTATTGGATCACAAACGACGGACCGCTGAGAGAAAAACAAAGCCTCAAGGTTGTACAGTGCACACTGTACAAGGCCTCAAGACACGACACGGCAAACAGACGATCAATTTATGAAAGATAAACACCGAGAAACAACCAAAGTTGCACACAATAACTTCACACACCGAAAGATAAATACAGTTTCGACAAAATACAATTGTGAACAGACTTAACTTCGAAAAACGTGGAGACCGTGTGGAGCTTCGAAAATCCCTCCCACCGTCTCCGAGATCTCGCGAGATCTCTCGATCTTGATAGGTAAGATGGGAAGTTTTGGTGGATAGGTAAGATGGGGTGGATAGGTAAGATGAGGTGGATAGGTAAGATGGGGTGGATAGGTAAGATGGGGTGGATAGGTAAGATGGGGTGGTTAGGTAAGTTTTGGTGGATAGGTAAGATGAGGTGGATAGGTAAGATGGGGTGGATAGGTAAGATGGGGTGGATAGGTAAGATGGGGTGGATAGGTCTGATGGGGTGGATAGGTAAGATGGGGTGGATAGGTCTGATGGGGTGGATAGGTAAGATGGGGTGGATAGGTAAGATTTGGTAGATAGGTAAGATTTGGTGGATAGGTAAGATGGGGTGGATAGGTAAGATTTGGTGGATAGGTAAGATAGGGTGGATAGGTAAGATTTGGTGGATGGGTAAGATTTGGTGGATAGATAAGATGGGGTGGATAGGTAAGATTTGGTGGATAGGTAAGATAGGGTGGATAGATAAGATGGGGTGGATAAGTAAGATGGGGTGGATAGGTAAGATGGGGTGGATAGGTAAGATGGGGTGGATAGGTAAGATGGGGTGGATAGGTAAGATGGGGTGGATCGGTAAGATGGGGTGGATAGGTAATATGGGGTGGATAGGTAATATGGGGTGGATAGGTAAGATGGGGTGGATAGGTAAGATGGGGTTGGTAGGTAAGATGGGGTGGATAGGTAAGATTTGGTGGATAAGTAAGATGGGGTGGATAGGTAAGATTTGGTGGAAAGGTAAGATGGGGTGGATCGGTAAGATGGGGTGGATAGGTAAGATTTGGTAGATAGGTAAGATTTGGTGGATCGGTAAGATTTGGTGGATAGGTAAGATAGGGTAAATAAGTAAGATTTGGTGGACAGGTAAGATTTGGTGGATAGATAAGATGGGGTGGATAGGTAAAATTTGTGGAGAGGTAAGATAGGGTGGATAGATAAGATGGGGTGGATAGGTAAGATGTGGTGGTTAGGTAAGATTTGGTGGATAGGTAAGATGGGGTGGATAGGTAAGATGAGGTGGATAGGTAAGATGGGGTGGATAGGTAAGATGGGGTGGATAGGTAAGATGGGGTGGATAGGTAAGATGGGGTGGATAGGTCTGATGTGGTGGATAGGTAAGATGGGGTGGATAGGTCTGATGGGGTGGATAGGTAAGATGGGGTGGATAGGTAAGATTTGGTAGATAGGTAAGATTTGGTGGATAGGTAAAATGGGGTGGATAGGTAAGATTTGGTGGACAGGTAAGATTTGGTGGATAGGTAAGATAGTGTGGATAGGTAAGATTTGGTGGATGGGTAAGATTTGGTGGATAGATAAGATGGGGTGGATAGATAAGATGGGGTGGATTGGTAAGATGGGGTGGATAGGTAAGATTTGGTGGATAGGTAAGATTTGGTGGATAGGTAAGATTTGGTGGATAGGTAAGATGGGGGTGGATAGGTAAGATGGGGTGGATAGGAAAGATGGGGTGGATAGGTAAGATAGGGTGGATAGGTAAGATGGGGTGGATCGGTAAGATGGGGTGGATAGGTAAGATGAGGTGGATAGGTAAGATGAGGTGGATAGGTAAGATGAGGTGGATAGGTAAGATGAGGTGGATAGGTAAGATGGGGTGGATAGGTAAGATGGGGGTGGATAGGTAAGATGGGGTGGATAGGTATGATGGGGGTGGATAGGTAAGATGGGGTGGATAGGTAAGATGGGGTGGATAGGTAAGATGAGGTGGATAGGTAAGATGGGGTGGGTAGGTAAGATGGGGTGGATAGGTAAGATGGGGTGGATAGGTAAGATGGGGTGGATAGGTAAGATGGGGTGGATAGGCAGATTTGAATACGATGATTTTTTAATGATTTGTTCACCATTGAGAGATGGGACCAAAAGCAGATCGGCCATTCCTCGCTTAACGTTGGAGTTACGTTCTTGAAAAGTGCGACTTCAACTGAAACCACTTTAAATTAATCCATTTTCCCAATATGAATAAATGTAAATAAGGCGGGTTAGGATGTAGGAAAAAAATTATCTTCAACTAAAATACATTACTTACATATCGGGTATAAGTTTTAAATAATTTTAAACAAACAATTGAATATCATCATTCGCTTGTTGTTTTGGCTCATCATACCTAGTTGCTGCAGATCTTCATTGGTTTGCGCTTCTATGTGTGATTCAGGAAGTTGTGTAACGCCCGCTTCTTCCACCTAATCAAAACCCACTTTGTTTGCCAACCCAAGGATAACTCTCTTCATAGTGGGGACAAGATCTTTAAATCCTTTCAAGTCATTGACACATCCAGGCCACAATTTCCTGCACACACCATTCATGCACACCTGAGTAACTTCAGCCCAGGACCCACCAATGTTATCAATGCACAGCTCGGTGGACAAGGCCTATACTGTACTTACTCTGCGTGGGCTTACACACCATTATCTATGGTACGGATTACGCACCAGTACTTACAGCATGCTTTATACTGCAGGTTTATTAAAAGGAGGAAAACCATTAGTTTGGTACTAAATTACAGGTAAAACGACGTTATAATGGAACAGTGAACGATTTTAAACGAGTATGTTCTCGACTAGCTCAGCGACTTCATAACGAAACAATGTTAACCGGATGATGTTAAGTGAGGACTTATTGTATTGCACGATATCTCAAAATGTTCTGGACCGATTCAGACGAAACTTGGTGAACAGGTTGGGTGAGTGACCAGGAAGATCTGATTCAGTTTCGGTGAAGATCCGAATCTGGTTCCGGATCCGACATTATTAAAAGTTGGCATCAGGGGTCGGTACTAAGTCCTCTACTATTTGTAGCTGTGATGGAGGTGCTGGCTCGGAACGTAAAGGAGGGTTTACCGTGGGAGTTGTTGTATGCAGATGATCTGGTGTTGATTACAGAAAGTATGGATGGACTGAAGGAAAAGATGAACAAGTGTAAGGAATGTATGGAGACAAAAGGTCTGAAGGTGAATATCGGAAAGACGAAGGTGATGGCAAGTCGTAAAGCATGTGGTGAGGTGGAAAGAACTGGGAAGTGGCCGTGTGCTGTGTGCAGGAAGGGTGTCGGAGTGAACTCCATTCAATGTACAATGTGCGCTGAGTGGGTTCATCAAAAATGTAGTGGTCTGAGAGGGTCATTTACCAGTGTGGCAGCTACATTCAAATGTAAGGTGTGCACAGAGGGAGCTGCAGATGGAGGAAATGTTGAGTTGGATCTTGGAGACGGTGTGAAGCTGGAAGGTGTGAAAACATTTTGCTACCTCGGAGACATGCTGAATGGAGAAGGTGGATCAGACTCAGCAACGGTTGCTCGAGTGAGATGTGCATGGAAGAAGTTTCGGGAATTGAGTGGCGTGCTGATGAGGAGGAGAGTGTCGTTGAAGCTGAAGGGAAAGGTGTATGCTGCATGTGTGAGAAGTGTTATGATTTATGGGAGTGAGACATGGGTAATGAACGTAGAGCAGCAACGAAGACTGGAAAGGGTGGAAATGCGAATGGTTCGACGGATGTGCGGAGTATCGTTGAGAGAGAGGAAGACAAATGATGAATTGCGAAAGATGATGGGGATAGAGCCTGTGATTGATGCTGTGAAGAGGAACAGGTTGAGATGGTTTGGTCATGTGTTGAGGAAGGATGAAAGTGACTGGTTGAGAAGAGTGATGGAAATGAATGTAGATGGAAGTAGAGGACGGGGAAGACCGAGAAAGACTTGGCTAAAGATGGTGGAAGAAGAAATGTGGGCAAGGGGGTTAACAAGGAGAGATGCAGAAAATAGGGCAAAATGGAGAAGATTGTCATGGGGACCGCAAGGCTAACCCCCGCTCTAGCAGGGAAAATGGCCTTAAAATGCCTGTTGTTTGTTGTTGTATCCTACATTATTAAAAGTGATTCTTCACCATTGAAAGATGGGGCTAAAAAACGATGTATGTAATGATATTTCAAAATGTTGCGAACGAGTTATAACAAAACTTGGTGGATGAGTTGGGTCGGCGACAAGAACAAGGCGATTCAATATCGGTTCAGGTCCGGATGCAGATTTGGCCTATCAGTGGGATAGAAAACGTAAACTCTTCAGCCTGGTGGAGGTATGCACCAAGTGCTGTTCTCGCTTCCTATGCAGCCTGTCGCTGCTGGTTGCATCAATGCTGGAAGCGCGGCTGTTGTGCTGATGCAATGTTCCCTATTACCAGTGAGCCGGTACTCATTTTGCCGACCTCAGTTGGAGGACAAGGCTGAGTTTCAACGGAACGACAGGGCCTGAAACTCAGGGCTCTAAGATCTTAAGCCAGCCACCTTAACCGTTAAGCCAGGCTGAGGTGGCGGCAATAACTCGTGCCTGCAATAACTCACCTACTCTTCGCAAAGAACATTGTGGGATCGTTAACGTCCACCACCTCATGCCGAAAGACGGCACACCTCTATCCGAGGGACGGTGATCAATCGCTCTACCTGAGAAACCCCAGACTAGCAGTTCTGAGTCAGTGTGCATCCCTCAAGGCCATCATTCCAGCTCCCTCCCCTCTAAAGCACACGAGGCATAATATGTAGATGCGTTTTTCCTTAAAATAAGAGAGCATGTTCAAAACAGGGTTTTTTTGTTTGTTTGCAAGATCGAGGCTCGTGTAAGAGCTAACATTGATCACAAAAAGACAAACTGACACATAAAACATAAAACATATGATAAAGGGAGCGGGAGAACAAGATGGAGATCAGGGACATCGGGAGATCTGTGGGAGGGAGAGGGCTTGGGGGGAGGAGGCGTGGGAAGGGGGGGGCAGGTGGGAGAGGTAAAAAAAACACAAGGACACTGCTAGGACTTCCAGGAAAGAAGTAGGTATTTCAAAAAAAGTGGATCTGGGGTGAATTAGAAGGGGTAGAAAAGATCAAGGTTTTGGATGGGGGAAGATAAGAGATGGTGGTGAACAGGTGTTTTAAAGACCTGGAGGGAGGAGTGGGATTGAAGAGAGTTACATAAATTAATTCATTTATTCATCATTACCTTGGCTAACCATTAGAATTGGCAACTTTGTTTTCACAAGTGGCATCCACACACCATCGGTAACCAATATGACCTCCAATGCCTCTCTGTCATTGCTTCGCACCGTCGCAGTGGCCAAGAAGTAGAAAGTTTGTTCATAATAATTAACATTGCGAAAAAAAAAAAATGATGGCGGGGAATGCATTAAGCAAATGGCGTGCACGCAGAGTGCCTCACAGGCCATGGCTGATTAATTTGATGGGCTAACTGCTATTAGTAAGTGGTTAATTTGAGGAAGCCAGCTAGGCAGCCCTTGACTGAAGTCATTTCCGTGAAAGCATCACCTTGGCTGGCCTTCCCAATGCAGACCCTCTTCCATTTAAATGTGGTCCCCAAGATTTCCTTGAATCAGCGTGCACGACTCGGATCACGTCGACAGAAGCTTTTCCACCATTTACAACCTGCACCGTTTTCCAGATAAGCTTGCTGGCGGACAAACCTACGGAGTTAGATGGAGTCCTTTAATCAGCAACAATGAATGCATTTATTCACTGTGTCATGTTTGCCATGTCAGCCGATTATTGCGCAGGTTTGGAGTGTGGGACACGTGAAAGGTACTGACGAGTGTGGGAACATGACAGAAGGTGTATAACTGGGCACAGAAGCTATAAACAAAGATGGAGTAGCTACAGTTGAATGTTGATACTTAAAACCCTTTAATTCGATTTGGTTCTGCGTGGGGAAGTTTGAAAGTAATTAGCAGGTGAATCTGCGGAAGCTTTGTCCCTGGGAAGGTAAATATTGTCCCACTAAAGCAGCGTGTGAATTAGGCAAGCCGAAGGTGGAACACAAGCTTCATCACATAGATGGATGTTCTGTGCAGGTAAAGGGCGATAATGTAAACCTAGGCTCAGTGGTGTAATGGTTGGAGCGGCCGCTCTGGGATCTGGGAGGTGGATGGTTCGAATCCAGGTCCTAGTCATAACAATCCACCTTTAAAACGGTCTGTGCTTGTTTGACAATGATCAAATAAGGATACAGCATGGATGAACAACCATATGTTGGCAACCATTGCACGGGCCCTCATGACCTCCTCCGGCGTTGCAGTTCCTTGTAATTGGGAACTCATATTTTAACAATATTGGTTTCAAATGGAAGAGGAGAAATCAGAAGCGTTGAATAATGTTAGGCAGCACACAGGTGAAGGTAATAAATCATGTTGAACATCACTTCCGTGTTGGTGGGAGAGCAATGTTTGTTTGGGTTTCGTAAACACAGCCATAGTTTGCTTCATACGGCTACAGGTATCATGGTTGAGTCCTTGCATGAGCTACACCTATTTTTATTTTTACTGTCAATGTTATTTAATCTTGCTCTTTATGTAAACTTCTCAGGTATCTTGCCAACCCTTAGGAAAATACACGAACGAAATTTTAAAAGACAACATCAAAAGTAATGCAAGTCGTGAATCGAAAAGTATTACAGCAGAAAAATTTGGCAATTTTTTTTTGTGGTGAAATGCTCGCAAAGGGTATTTCAAATAATCCACAGTGATGTTGCAGCGGTGTTCAAGTATTTCTTATTTGGATCATTGAGATGAAGTCAATGGTACATATTAAGTAGACGATACAATAATGTCACTGATCAAATTTCCAATTCATACTCTATTCTACAAAGGGCATTGCATCAGTGGCGCATCTTTACCTCCAGCAAAATATTATACTCATAACCACGTGTTCCATACGAAAGAAGGGGGAAAAAACTACCAGGAGAAAACAAGCAAGAAAACAAGTAGCGCTACATTCAAAGTACACCGCCTCCATGCCAAATAAATAACATCCTCCAGTGCCCGGCGATACGCCATGCAGCACATCGAGACGGTAATGGGAGGAAGAGGTGTACAATAAGCGATTGATTAATTGTGTAATTTAAATCAATAAATAATAATCGTAAAATAATTTCTTAATCAATTGGCTAATAACATACCTCAACCACCAGTGTTTCATCCGAAGCTGTAACTTTTTGAAAATTAATTAAAGAAGTCATTAATTGAAAAAATTAAGTAATTAATTGATTATTCAATAAATCAAAAATATCCTTTATAGCCACATCACTTGGTCACTGTCGTGTCCGAATATCAGCTTCCTAGATCAAAAGGTTCCTGAGATATTGCCCAGATGAGAACGAAAATAAATAAGCGATTAATCATGAAAATAAATAAATAATAATTGTAAAATAATTTCTTAATCAATTGGCTAATAACATACCTCAACCACCAGTGTTTCATCCGAAGCTGTAACTTTTTGAAAATTAATTAAATAAGTTATTAATCGGAAAAATTAAATAATTAATTGATTAATTCAATAAATCAAAAATATCCTTTATAGCCAAATCACTTGGTCACTGTCGTGTCCGAATATCAGCTTCCGAGATCAAAAGGTTCCTGAGATATTGCCCAGATGAGAAAGAAAATAAATAAGTGATTAATCATGAAAATAAATAAATAATAATCGTAAAATAATATTTTAATCAATTGGCTAATAACATACCTCAACCACCAGTGTTTCATCCGAAGCTGTAACTTTTTGAAAATTAATTAAAGAAGTCATGAATTGAAAAAATTAAATAATTAATTGATTATTCAATAAATCTAAAATATCCTTTATAGCCAAATCACTTGGTCACTGTCGTGTCCGAATATCAGCTTCCCAGCTCAAAAGGTCCCTGAGATATTGCCCAGATGAGAAAGAAAATAAATAAGTGATTAATCATGAAAATAAATAAATACTAATCGTAAAATAATTTCTGAATCAATTGGCTAATAACATAACTCAACCACCAGTGTTTCATCCGAAGCTGTAACTTTTTGAAAATTAATTAAATAAGTTATTAATCGAAAAAATTAAATAATTAATTGATTAATCAATAAATCAAAAATATCCTTTATAGCCACATCAGTTGGTCACTGTCATGTCCGAATATCAGCTTCCCAGCTCAAAAGGTTCCTGAGATATTGCCCAGATGAGAAAGAAAATAAATAAGTGATTAATCATGAAAATAAATAAATAATAATCGTAAAATAATTAAATTATGAATCATTTGGCTAATGAAATAACGAAACCTCCGTTTCATCCGATTCTGTAACTTAAAAAAATTTAATAAGTAATTAATCGAATAATTAAATAATTAATCGATTAATTGATTAATCACTAAATCAAAAATATCATTTACAGCCAAATCACTTGGTCATTGTGATGTCCAAATATCGCTTCTTAACTCAAAAGGTGCCACAGATATTGCCCAGAAGAGAAAGGAAATGTATAAGTACTTAATTAATCGATAATAATTAAATAACTCATCAATTAATTGATTAATCAAAAAACAAAAAAATACCGTTTTTGCCAAGGCACTTGCTCACTATTGTGCCAAAATAAACTTCCTAGTTCAAAGGATGGCTGAGATCTCGCCCAGACAAACAAACAAACAAACAAGAAAGAAAGAAAGAAACCGGAGTGAAAACTGAGTACTCCTTTTTGGCGCACGTCATTTCCGGGCCCCAATGCAGCACCTGGAGATGGAATAGGAAAGGAGCGGTGTACAAAAAATGAATAAGTACTGTTTGAGACAAATCACAAGGATTATTTCCACACCAGTCTGCTCAAGATTGTTTAGGTTGACTTTACATATTCCTACAATATGAAAGAGGAAGAAAATGAAGAGAAGAAGAAGAAGAATAAGTGAGGTAAAGACAAATAACAAGGAACATTTCCACAACCGCCTGCTCAAGATTGTGTAGGATTACTTTCCATATCCCAAAATATGAAAGAAGAAGAAAAAGAAAAAAAAAGAAGAATAAAATGAAGAAGAAGAAGTTCTGGTTAAGACAAATCACAAGGTACATTTCCACAAGCTTCTGCCCAAGATTGTTTAGGATTACTATCCATATCCCAACAGTTTCCTTTTTACTAGGCCTACAGCAATCTAAACCTATTGCAGGAACCTGTCCATGTTTTACATATGTGTGTAAATCTCATAATTTCTTCACTCTGCAGGTGAATTATGTACAAACTCCACTATTAACCTTTAATAACAGGGAGAACGAAAGAAAAACTAGAACAATGCGACTGTGTCGCCAATATGCCTCCGCATAGTCCCACAACAGGTAGATGCCATAATTCACCGTCCTAAAAATAAACAAGTTTGATTTAAATCCCTTCAGCTGATCTCAAGTACCACATTTTTCCAGACATGACAGGTTCCACATCGATCGGTGAAGCCGTTTCAGAGAAGGGATTCTTTTTAATATCGCCTTTCAAGCTAATATGGCTGCCACACCACGTGACATATGACCTTAAATAATGTACATTCTGCATATGTATGGGTAGGGGATCACGTTTCTGAAGTTTCATGTTGATCGGATAAGGTTCGTTTTTCTATCCAAGATGGCTGCCAAACCACGTGACCTACGACATCATAATTTTCAAACTATATATGCAACAGTGCTGTTAGATGACATTTGTAAAATTTCGCATCGATAGGGTGAGCGGTTTCAGAGATATAATTATTTCATATTTTCCTTCAATCCAATATGGCTGCCAAACCATGTGAACTATGATGTCATAAATTTAATATTTCAATACAAATGGGTCATAGATCATGTGCATGCAATTTCAGATTTTTAGGATAAGGAATTCGATTAAAACATTTTTGTCTGGTATACCACTTCACTTATGATGTCATCAGCATCATGCTTTTGTTCCCCATTGGGAGGACTTGACAATGTGCCGAGTTTAAAATTCTTCCATTCAGCGGTTTCCGAGAAATAATTTTTTAATTATTTGCTTTTAATTCAAGATGTCTCCCATACCACGTGACCTATGACATCACAATTATCATAAAAACATTCTGCATGGTTGTCGCTCGTACCCTGAAAGTTTCGTCTCAATCGAACACGTGGTTGCTGAGAAAAACGAGGTTTCGCCCGTACGGACGGACGGACAACCTGAAAACATAATGCCTCCGACGACTTAATAACAATGTACGCAATTTCAAACTGGGTTCTCAACACCGTAAACTATTTGCTGAGATGGAAACACTAAACAAGAGTGCGTCTCTCATTTTGGGGCCATTGCTGATGGGCTGGAAACATCGGAGATGAAAGATGACCAGAAAAGGTCCCTATGATCGTTTGGTGTTCGTCGTACTTTGGGCTAAAAATAACATTGGAGCAACATCATATTCATGGTGGACAAGAGACTTTATTTACATAGTGGTAAAAAAATAAGGTCAATTACACGAAGTGTGATTTTTTTTTGTTACATCATAATGACGACGTTATAAATGTCAAATATAAGTTCAGCCACTGTTGTGGAACCATGAACCATGAACCAGGTGCCACCAGGATGGATGGGTTTGCAACGTACACACGAAGATGTGGAGAAGCAGTGGCACAATTATGATTAAACGAGCGTGAGTCGACTCGCTATGCTCGCCTCGCCACGCGTTGCTGCGGAGGGAACAGGCTTGTTTTAACTGAAGATAATGACTGTATGTGAGTTGCTGTATAGTCATGATTTACGCCAATCAAAAAAACCATTTTTTTGCACAAATGTATTTGTAAATATGGTGATATTATTTATTTGTAATTAATTTGTAATCTAAAGAGGTCCAAGTGGTCTAAAGCTCTCAATGGTCAAGGGTCCAAGCTGTCTAATCAGTCCAAAGTGTATTTTTTTTTTTTTTTTTTTTTTTTTTGTATACTGAATCGAGGCTCGTGAAAGAGCTGACATTTACTTCACAAACAAATCAACCAGACAAACAAAATATATAAAAAGAGGGAGCGGAAGACAAGAGAAGGGGAAGCACACAAACACTTGAGAGCACACAACATTTAAGAGCAGGGAGATGTGTGGGAGGGAGAGGGCTTGGGGGGAGCGGGGGGGGGGGGGTGGTGGGAGAAGTATAAAACACAAGGACACCAAGGACTTCCAGGACAGAGGTTGGTATTTCAAAAAAGTGGAATTGGGGTGAAATTAGCGGGGATAGAAAAGATCAAGGTTTTGGATGGGGGAAGATAAGAGATGGTGGTGAACAGCTGTTTTAAACTGAACAGAACAGCTGAACAGAACAGCTGTTCGCTCTTTCACGAGCCTCGATCTTGTATACAAAAAAAAAGAAAAAAAAAGAAAGAAAAAAAAGAATAGGAGGATGGAGTGGGATTGAAGAGAGTGAGGGAGTTTGTTCCAGAGGCGGGAGAAAAGAGGAATGAAGGAGTGAAGGTGAGCAGAGAGTCTTGATTTTGGCAGTTTAACCATAAGAGGGTTGCAGGCAGATCTTGTGCGACCTGTAGGAATATTTGCTGGACAGAGCCCAGAGAGAGCTGGGGGGGGGGGGGGGGGCAAGGCCAGAGAGGAGTCGGTAGAAGACGGAAAGACCACCAACCTGCCTGCGGTGAGTGAGTGAGAGGCCCTAGGAGTTAGCTTCATCGCGGGAGATTCCAATGATCCTGAATGCTTTGGTTTCAACAGCGTGAAGACGAGCTAGGTGTGAGGCAGGAGCACCAGCCCAGAGGGGAGAACAGTATTCCATTGAGCTGCGGATGAAAGCCTTGTATGTAGTGAGGAGCTCAGGTGTGCCAAGGAAGGACTTCGCACGACGGAGGATGCCCAGTCGGCGACTGGCTTTGTAGGCCAGATTTGAAATGTGGTTTTCCCAGGAAAGATCATGGCAGATAGTGAGACCCAAAAGCTTGAGTGACAAATGGGTATTATGGGTCTTTTGGTTTTTTGTGGTCTTTTGGGTGTTTGGGTCCTTTTGGGGTATTTTAGGGCTTTTTGGTCAACAGGTGTTTCGAGTCTTTTGGGTCCTCTGGGTCTTTAAGGGTCTTTGTGTTACTATAGATCCTCAGGGTCTTTTGAGTCTTTAGGGGTCTTGGTGGTTTTAAGGGTCTTGGGGGACCTAAAGGGTCTTCAAAGGTCTAAGGAATCTCAGCAGCTGAAAGGTTCCAAAGGTTTATTTCAACAGTACATAATTAATAGACATGCAGAATGAATAGACAGGATGAAACTGGTTCAAACAGTACGTAATTTATTTATTTATATATATATATATATATATATATATATATATATATATATGTGTGTGTGTGTGTGTGTGTGTGTGTGTGTGTGTGCGTGCGTGTGTAGTCACACGGCTTCACCGCCTCACTGTCTCACGGCTTCACGTACCGTGTATTTCGGTTATATATATATATATATATATATATATATATATATATATATTTAAAGAAGAAGAAGAAGAAGACATAATGTTCACAAATACACATACACAACCATATACATTTGCTCCATTATAATAAGACGTACTAAAGTCATCTAGCTTTACTTTTTACATTAAAAATCATAAACTTTTCAAACTATTCATATGTTTCTGGGAAAACAGGCAAGAGCTCGATTAAGGTCAAAGATGCCATGTGTTCGTTTATCTTTTGAATTTCTCACCTGCATTGTGTGTGTGGGTTTCATGAGGCGTCTTCAGTGTTGCCCACACAGAGATGGGCACCGTCCAACTTAGAAATATGTGCGTTAAGGTGTGCGTTTGGTACTTCGAGAGGAATAATGCTCGATTGGAGTTCTGTTCCTGTGTTTGAAATTGTGTTAAGTCGTATCCTGTGTAATAAGTTATCATCTCGTAAAAATGGGTTGCCTTGTGTTGCCACCATTTTGTCGCACAAACTACTGGGTTCATTTGGGATTCCTGGAGGGTTAAATTTATTGTAATCCTGATTTATAACCAGTGTGGTAACAAACCTGGCAGAATCACAGACTACAAGGGCCGCTCAGTTATGGTGACGAAAAAATAACAGTTCAGCTATCCTTGAAGTATTGGTACAGCAGTGTGATGGTAACAAACTCAGGTGTGGTTGAGCTATGTAGGAAGGTTGCCAGTAGGTGACACTATTTATTATAAATGCTTAGGGGGTTGTGGGGCAAATTTAAATGAAATAAAAATAAGGAGTGAAGGGCATCAAAAGAAGGTTATTGGAATGTCGGAGAAATGGAAGGGCATCAAAAGAAGGTTATGGGAATGTTGGAGAAATAGAAGGGCATCAAAAGAAGGTTATTGGAATGTGGGAGAAATAGAAGGGCATCAAAAGAAGGTTATTGGAATGTCGGAGAAATGGAAGGGCATCAAAAGAAGGTTATTGGAATGTCGGAGAAATAGAAGGGCATCAAAAGAAGGTTATTGGAATGTGGGAGAAATGGAAGGGCATCAAAAGAAGGTTATTGGAATGTCAGAGAAATGGAAGGGCATCAAAAGAAGGTTATTGGAATGGGGGAGAAATAGAAGGGCATAAAAAGCATGTTATTGGAATGTTGGAGAAATAGAAGGGCATCAAAAGAAGGTTATTGGAATGTGGGAGAAATGGAAGGGCATCAAAAGAAGGTTATTGGAATGTCGGAGAAATAGAAGGGCATCAAAAGAAGGTTATTGGAATGTGGGAGAAATAGAAGGGCATCAAAAGAAGGTTATTGGAATGTCGGAGAAATGGAAGGGCATCAAAAGAAGGTTATTGGAATGTGGAAGAAATAGAAGGGCATCAAAAGAAGGTTATTGGAATGTGGGAGAAATAGAAGGGCATCAAAAGAAGGTTACTGGAATGTGGGAGAAATAGAAGGGCATCAAAAGAAGGTTATTGGAATGTGGGAGAAATAGAAGGGCATCAAAAGAAGGTTATTGGAATGTGGGAGAAATAGATGGGCATCAAAAGAAGGTTATTGGAATGTGGGAGAAATAGAAGGGCATCAAAAGAAGGTTATTGGAATGTGGGAGAAATAGAAGGGCATCAAAAGAAGGTTATTGGAATGTGGAAGAAATAGAAGGGCATCAAAAGAAGGTTATTGGAATGTCGGAGAAATAGAACGGCATCAAAAGAAGGTTATCAAAATGTGGGAGAAATAGAACGGCATCAAAAGAAGGTGATTGGAATGTGGGAGAAATAGAAGGGCATCAAAAGAAGGTTATTGGAAAGTGGAATAAATAGAAGGGCATCAAAAGAAGGTTATTGGAATGTGGGAGAAATAGAAGGGCATCAAAAGAAGGTTATTGGAATGTGGGAGAAATGAAAGGGCATAAAAAGAAGGTTATTGGAATGTGGAAGAAATGGAAGGGCATAAAAAGAAGGTTATCGGAATGTGGGAGAAATGGAAGGGCATTAAAAGAAGGTTATCAGAATCTGAGAGAAATGGTAAAGCATCAAAAGAAGGTTATTGGAATGTGGGAGAAATGGAAGGGCATAAAAAGAAGGTTATTGGAATGTGAGAGAAATAGAAGGGCATCAAAAGAAGGTTTTTAGAATGTGGGAGAAATAGAAGGGCATCGAAAGAAGGTTATTGGAATGGGGGAGAAATAGAAGGGCATCAAAACAAGGTTATTGGAATGTGGGAGAAATGGAAAGGCATCAAAAGAAGGTTACTGGAATGTGGGAGAAATGGAAGGGCATCAAAAGAAGGTTATTGGAATGTGGGAGAAATGGAAGGGCATCAAAAGAAGGTTTTTGGAATGTAATGGGGGAGAAATGGAAGGGCATCAAAATAAGGATATTGGAATGTGGGAGAAATAGAAGGGCATCAAAAGAAGGTTATTGGAATGTGGGAGAAATGGAAGGGCATCAACAGAAGGTTATTGGAATGTGGGAGAAATAGAAGGGCATCAAAATAAGGTTATTGGAATGTGGGATAAATAGAAGGGCATCAAAAGAAGGTTATTGGAATGTGGGAGAAATGGAAGGGCATGAAAAGAAGGTTATTGGAATGTGGGAGAAATATAAAGGCATCAAAAGAAGGTTATTGGAATGTGGGAGAAATAGAAAGGCATTAAAAGAAGGTTATTGGAATGTGGGAGATATAGAAGGGCATCAAAAGAATGTTATTGGAATGTGGGAGAAATGGAAGGGCATCAAAAGAAGGTTATTGGAATGTGGGAGATATAGAAGGGCATCAAAAGAAGGTTATTGGAATGTGGGAGATATAGAAGGGCATCAAAAGAAGGTTATTGGAATGTGGGAGAAATGGAAGGGCATCAAAAGAAGGTTATTGGAATGTGGGAGAAATAGAAAGGCATTAAAAGAAGGTTATTGGAATGTGGGAGATATAGAAGGGCATCAAAAGAATGTTATTGGAATGTGGGAGAAATGGAAGGGCATTAAAAGCAGGTTATTGGAATGTGGGAGAAATAGAAGGGCATCAAAATAAGGTTATTGGAATGTGGGAGAAATAGAAGGGCATCAAAATAAGGTTATTGGAATGTGGGAGAAATGGAAGGGCATCAAAAGAAGGTTATTGGAATGTGGGAGAAATAGAAAGGCATCAAAAGAAGGTTATTGGAATGTGGGAGATATAGAAGGGCATCAAAAGAATGTTATTGGAATGTGGGAGAAATGGAAGGGCATCAAAAGAAGGTTATTGGAATGTGGGAGAAATAGAAAGGCATCAAAAGAATGTTATTGGAATGTGGGAGAAATTGAAGGGCATCAAAAGAATGTTATTGGAATGTGGGAGAAATTGAAGGGCATCAAAAGAAGGTTATTGGAATGTGGGAGAAATTGAATGGCATCAAAAGAAGGTTATTGGAATGTGGGAGAAATTGAAGGGCATCAAATGCAGGTTATTGGAATGTGGGAGAAATAGAATGGCATCAAAATAAGGTTATTGGAATGTGGGAGAAATAGAAGGGCATCAAAAGAAGGTTATTGGAATATGGGAGAAATGGAGGGGCATCAAAAGAAGGTTATTGGAATGTGGGAGATATAGAAGGGCATCAAAAGAATGTTGTTGGAATGTGGGAGAAATGGAAGGGCATCAAAAGAAGGTTATTGGAATGTGGGAGAAATAGAAAGGCATCAAAAGAATGTTGTTGGAATGTGGGAGAAATGGAAGGGCATCAAAAGAAGGTTATTGGAATGTGGGAGAAATAGAAAGGCATCAAAAGAGGGTTATTGGAATGTGGGAGAAATAGTTATGCTTCATATAAAAATTGCTCCGTTACCATTTGCGTAAAGGGGGAGTTGTGTGACAGCCACCTACAAATAGGTCATGAATGTTTTCTTCCCTGGAAATGCACTCTTATCAGACGACTACTCCATCACAAGGTGCTGCCAAGGATTTCGAATTTGGCCACACTAACTGTACACAATGGCCTAGTTTTTATGCAGTTACCATGGGATCTTGAGCGTCTGCATGCAGATGCGACTAGATGAGGACCACCAGTTTAACCTCCTCACCAGTAGACATCATACTCAATGATGCACCACCACTGAGGGATGCAGCTCATACTGCAGGTCAACATTTGCTGGGTGTATATTAAAAAAAAACCTGCATTAGAAATAATTTTGAGTACCTTTCAATCCCAACCACATGGAGAAGGCAACGGCAAACCACCTGCTGCATTTCATTCCCTGGAAAGTTGCTCCCACAGCGTCTACCTTCTTCGGAAAATATAAACAGATAGAAACTTCCTTATCACATGTAAACAGGAGGTGCAGTCCCGAATGCCATTCCTTTGAGGGCATGGAATATGCAGAAGATTAAGATAGTGGGACAGAACGTGCAGCTCGGCCATCTC
The DNA here is from genome assembly GCF_964187855.1 of Myxine glutinosa. Classification (NCBI taxonomy): domain Eukaryota; kingdom Metazoa; phylum Chordata; class Myxini; order Myxiniformes; family Myxinidae; genus Myxine; species Myxine glutinosa. Next base: position 16,257,083 of record NC_136263.1, read on the forward strand.
TCAATGGAGCGGCTCAAGCTGATGAACGTGTCCATCAAGATATAGTCTCTCGAGAACATGTGTAATAGAGAGACTGGGGAAAGCATTCAAAGGCAAGCAGAACTTTATGCACAAAATCTTCTTGTGCATCAGTGAGAGTAATCACCAGCTTCATAGATGTACAATTGTCAAAAAAAATACCATTGTAAAAACAAAGTTCAAAAATGGACGAGATCCAAACATATACAAATGAATAATGTGACCTGTAGTGCATACCATTACATAACATATCGGATTTTATTGTGAGGTTACACTTTACAAGCACTCAACATAAATATACACATATATATATATATATATATATATATATATATATATATATATATATATATATATATATATATATATATATATATATATATATATATATATATATATATATATATATATACAAATACAGTCACGTGAAAAAGTAAGTACACCCCGAAATTTATCACTACTTCAAATACCTAAGATTAGAATCAGGTGCACAAGCTCAGGTGCAAATGACTAGAACATCGTTAGAGAGGATCTTGGAGGAACCTCTCTTATTTCAACCTCAGACATTTAGTTTGGTTTGCTCTTTGTTGTTGAAGTGTGCGGCGTCACCATGCCAAGCTCAAAAGAGCTATCTGAGGCCTTCAGAAAGAAGGCTGTAGATGCCTACGAGTCTGGGAAGGGATTTTAAAAGATCTCCAAACAATTTGAAATCAATAATTCGACTGTCCGGAAGATCATCTACAAGTGGAGAAGATTCCAAACAACTGCCAACCTGTTCAGGCCAGGCCGCCCCAGCAAGTTCAGCCCGAGAGCAGACCGCAAGATGTTGAAAGAAGTCTCTAAAAACCCCAGAATGTCATCACGGGACCTACAGGTAGCTCTCGCAACTGTTGATGTCAAAGTGCACGAGTCTACCATTAGAAAGAGGCTGCACAAATTTGATCTACATGGGAGGTGTGCCAGGAGGAAACCTTTGCTGTCCAGAAAGAACATCAGGGCAAGACTAAAGTTTGCCAATGAACACCTAGGCAAAGACCAACCCTTCTGGAACAATGTGCTCTGGACAGATGAGTGAAAGGTGGAGCTATTTGGCCACAGTACAAGAATACATGTTTGGCGAAAACCAAAGACAACATTTGACCACAAGAACCTGATACCAACTGTAAAGCATGGTGGTGGAAATATTATGGTCGTCACATATATTACTAATACATTTGTGCATAATAATTGTTTGTATTAGGATTGATGTAAACCATGACCACACAGCAACTCAGGTACAGTGATTATCCTCAGCTAAATAAGCCCGTTCCTCAGTAACGACGCATGGTGAGGCGAGCGCAGCGAGCCGAGCCAAGCTAGTCTATATATATATATATATATATATATATATATATATATATATATATATATATATATATATATATATATATATATATATATATATATACAGACTTGGCATTTAACATGGAATATTTTTTTTTTCTTGACTTGGGTTTACTTTCTGACCTCAGTGTATCAATCTGGTGAGTTTCTTTTACCCTTCGGTGATGTCTTTGTTGAAAGAACCATGTCACTGATTGTCTTTCACAGCAAGAAGTCAATAGCAGGATTATATCACAGGTGGCGTGACAAAATGTAAGGACAGGTACATTTGATGATTGGCTTCACAATCGGGTATATAAGGGTTGTTGCGTTCTGTATTAGTGGAAAACAACTGCTGCACATCTACAAAAGTTATTGCCGCTTCCTCTGGAGATGGTCCGTCAACTTGACAATGCTGTTTGTCATGGAGTGGTGGCTTTACGAAATTCTGGCATGAAACAGCATGCTATTGCTCGGCAGTATGGCATCACTCATGGTCAGGTGTCAAAGATGCTGAAACGAAATGCTCAGAGGGGTGTCCCTACTCCAATAACGAGGCCAGGACGTCCATGCAGAACCACAAGGAGAGATGATCGCCAGCTGCACCGGTTAGTCTGCAATGGCCGTACCAAGTCAGCTAATCGGCTTAGGGCTGAGTGGCAGCAACTGACAAATGTGCCTGTATCCAGAAGGCTAGTCAACCAACGGCTGGTTCAAGCAGGCTATCGTGCCAGGCGTCCCCTGAGAAAGCCACGTCTGACCAGACAGCACCACCAGCGCCGATTGCAGTGGGCCAGAGAGCACCGTCAATGGCAGCCAGGACACTGGAATCACGTGACCTTCATTGACGAGTCTATATTTCTGGTCTATCGTCAAGATGGCCACGTCCGAGTGTGCAGACAAGTGCATGAAGCCCACAACGAAGATTGTATAGTGCCAAGAGTCCAAGCTGGAGGTGGTGGGGTGACCGTTTGGGCTGCTTTTCATACAGGGGGCAAAACTGACCTGGTTGTTCTGAATGGAAACCTGAACCAGTTCAAGTACAGGGCCATTCTGGAAGAAACATTGCTTCCATTTGTTCGTGCAGCCTTTCGAGGAAACTTTGTCTTCCAAGATGACAATGCACGGCCTCATCGTGCTCGCATGATCCAACACTTTCTTGCTGAACGTGGTGTAGAGCATATGGAGTGGCCTGCCATGTCCCCGGATATGAATCCGATAGAGAGCTTGTGGGCAGAATTAATGCGTCAAATCGACAACTTGGACCAGCAGCCGACCTCTGTGCGTGAATTGCAGCAGACTATTGTCACTGCAAGGCAAGCGATTCCTGTCCAAACCTTGGCAAATCTCGTGAACAGCATGCCTCGACGTGTACGTGCTCTCCTGAATGCTCGTGTGGGTTACACGAAGTACTGAACTGTAATTTTACTGTCCGTAATCCCAGTCATAATTTAGCTTTTGTTCTTGTTGAATTTTTTTTTGGCTAATGTGCAAAATAAAGAGATACTTCTGGAAAACGTACAGAAGTTTAACACAGTACTGTACGTGAATTGAGTTCGATATCAGTTTACATCACTTTCAAGGATCAATTTATTTGCTTTGAAATATCAAATGTGGTTTTTGTTTCTTTTAAATGTCACATTAACAAAATCTAGAATAATTTCAACATAATTCCAATGAACTTTTGGTTCTAAGTCATCTTTAAAAGTAAGTTCACCCCCACAAAAAAAAATTCCATATTAAATGCCAAGTCTGTATATACGGTGTGTGTGTGTGTGTGTGTGTGTGTGTGTGTGTGTGTGTGTGTGTGTGTGTGTGTGTGTGTATGGCAGGTGTATGAGCGCAAATTTCAGTTTATTGGCCACATTGCTTTAATGGGAACACCACTTAAATCAGAACATTTTACCCTCTCTAAAGGTTTTACAATTAAACGGTGACTACAATATATTTGTAGAGGATCTGGCTTAGGGGATAAATGGGGAATAGATTATAATATTTATTTTGAAGGCATGCAAGCGTAAACAAATGTAATTGCTGTAATTAACGAGACATATCGAGTTAGTGTTTAGGAAACCCTTGTCTTCCCTGCCCCAGTGTTTGTGTCTAAGCCATGCCCCCACCCCCTTTACTCTTTTTCTAATACAAGGTCAAGATTCATGGTAAAGAGAGGGATATAAGAGAAGCACCAACGACAGCGTCAAAGGCCAAAATAGAGGGAGATTTTGACAAATAAGGGGGTGTGGGGAGGAATGAGTGGTAGGGGAGGACGCATGGGATAGACATGATGGATACAGAAGCAAACTCTCAGGAAGGAAAAACTAGAAATTTGGAAGGAGGATGGCTTGGAGGTTTGGGGGGTGGGGGGAGGGAAGGGTTAATGAGGGTAGAAAAGATCATGGTTTTGGATCTGGGACGATCGGAGATGGTGGTGAACAGCTGTTTTGAAGACTTGGAGGCAAGAATGAAATTAAAGAGAATGTGGAAGTTCATTCCAGAGGTGGGAACAAAGCGGAACTAGTGAGTGGAGGTGAGCAGTAATTCTAGATTTTGAGAGTTTCAACAGAAGGGGGTTGATGGTGGTTCGCGTGTGCCCTTCAGAAACCTGGAGATGGAGGGGACGACAAAGCGTGGAAAGTGCTGAGGGTGCAAGACCAAAAAAAGGCCGGTATAAGACAGAGAGACCACCAACCTATCTGCGATGGGGAAGTGACTTACCCACAGACTCAGCGTCCTCGTGGGAGATTCCAATAATCTTGAAGGCCGTGGATTCCACAGCCTCAAGCTGAGCAAGATGGGGGGCAGGGGTGCCAGCCCAGAGGGGAGAGCAGTACTCCAACCCCTTTTCTCTCGGAAAATTATCTTACCCCAAAGCTCAGGTGATACTGCAAATTTGGAAAACCGAACCTTTACCCAACTGTCCTTTACCCAACTTTACCCAACCCAATTTTACCCAACCTTTACCCAACTGACCAAAATCATTGATGTAAATTCTGAGTAATAATGGTTCCAGTATTTACTGATGCCTGGGGTGCCCCTCCCACTCACAGCCACTCTTTGCTTCCGAACACCAATCCAGTTAGCAATTCTACCGGGCACTCCACAAGCCCTCACCTAACAAAACAGCCTCATTTGTGGCATCCTCTCAAATGCATTCTGAAAGTCTACATTTACTATATCCATTGCAAAACCTCCGCTCTTGTACAGCACCAGCAGTAGGTCCGGAACTTTTGAGCACGTCTAGCTTCAAATGTGGATTCAAACGACTTGCATTCAGGCTGTGGACATGAAAGTATGGGAATGTGTACTTGTACCATCGACAGCTGTGTAACATGATGTGCAATTTGGGTGATTGCTTGGGCATGGTGATGGCGCAAGCACCATGGGCCAATTGGTCTCTTTCTGGTCTGTTTCTGTGTATATATTCAGGCTGAGAGTAAACTGAGTTACAAAACTGTATTGATTATGTTAACACTTGGATAAGAAAGTTATTGTGTCAAAAAGCGAGATTTTAACAACAATTTGATCAAAGTTGAGTTACAACAATGCAGTAATTACTGCATTGCAACTTCTGCAACTTCTGCAACAATTAATTGCAATTAATTAATTAATTAACAATTGCAACAATTAATTGCAACAAATTAATTAATTAACAACTAATTGCAATTAAACAACTTCTGCAACATTAATTGCAATTACTGCAACTTCCATTAAAGAACCGTCTTGTAATTATGTGAAACTTTCCTCTAAATTCCTGTTCAAGCTTCTGTAATATTTCCCTTGGGCGTCCACCTACCCATCGCAAGACAAATGAGCAGAGACATATTAGCGAGACACACAGATGATCCACACAAATGACTGTCTTGTCACCTGCAGACATCACGAGAAACGAGTGAGACATCTTTGCAAACTGGCTCAATCAACTTCATTGGTGTGATGTGCCCAGAAGAGCAGAAATGCATCTTCCCATAACCAGAGGGGACAAACCCTCATACATCTTGGAATCATTAGCCATATGGACTGGTTTTGTAGGTCGAAGGAATTGGTAACATCAAGCAGCAATAATTGCCTGCAATTGAGCAGATGTGAAGGCATCAGGTTTTTGGACAATTCAATTTTTCAAAAGAGCGACAATCGCTATCTCTTCTCAGTCTGAGATAGTGTGAGTCTATGGAGAGTACAGTTAGAAATAAATAAATAAAACAAGCGAGACTATAATCAAAATGAAGATTGAAAAACGTTATCTTATTTTTCAAGTTGACAGTGTCAGAGGAGTTTGGTATTCGTCTTACAAATAAGTAATTTTCTGTGTGTGTGTCTGTCTGTGTGTTTCGAACATCAATCACGCCCAAACTGCTGGGACAATTGCCACCATACTTGACACATAGACCAAATGCGACCTCCTGATGAGCATTGGCTATTTGGTTTTTTCATGACCATGACCATGGCTAATGATGATATCGCTAAATTAAATTCAAAATTACAATCTGGCAGTTTGTGGGTGTTGTTTCTTTCTCTCCCAGGTTTGATCTCCTGATTTGGGGGTTGTGAGTTGTGTGAAAATTGTGTTGTTGTTTTTTTTGTTTGTTTTTTTTGCTTCGTTTTGTTCTTCTCCGAATTAAACTTAAAAAGAAAATTGTTCCGTCATTTAGTGTTCCTCTGTCAGGTTTTCTTTCCGACTGTGCCCGGGACTCGCATAGAGGGCAGGGACGTCACAGCCAGAGGTAGCTGAAAAACAGCTACCCTGCTACCCAACGCGTATATCTGAAAATATGAGGTTATTTTTCCAAATAGTATCCATCAAAAGCAATGCACTTTAATGAGTGCATCATTTTTCCAGTGTTGCTGCAGTTGCAAACTGATCACTTAATAATAATAATAATAATAATAATAAATCACTCACAGAGCGACACCTGGCAAAAGAGAACAAAGTAGAATAGCACTGAGTTGAGCATGCTTTTCATCTTAAAAATAATTGGTGGTTGAATTCAGTAACCTGATATGCAAATCTTCTTTAAATTTTAAGTTAATCAGATGAAAATTGTCAATTTTAGAAACTTGGCCTATATTGACCTTTTGGCCTATGTTGACCTCAAATATAATTGGGGATGAATTCAGTAGGCTGATATGAAAATTATATTCAAATTTCATGTCAATCGGATGAAAATTGAGGATTTTAGAAATCTGAAAGGGTTGTTGAACGTTTTGGCCAATGTTGACCTTTTGGCCTATGTTGACCTCAAATATAATTAGGGATGAATTCACTAGGCTGATATGAAAATCCAATTCAAATTTCAAGTCAATCGGATGAAAATTGAGGATTTTGGGAATGTGGCCTATGTTGACCTTTTGGCCTATGTTTACCTCAAAAATACTTGGTGGTTGAATTCAGTGACCACATATACAAATCCTCTTAAAATTTTAAGTCAATCGGATGAAAATTGCGGATTTTAGAAATGTGACAAAGTTGGTGACCTTTGGCCTATGTTGACCTATTGACCTATTGACTCCAAAAACAATAGGCTTCTTGCTTATGACCAACTCTACCATTTGGTGAATTTCACGAAGATCAGTTGAAAATTGTGACCTGTAGGTGACTGACATACAGACAAACAGACAGAACTATAACAGCACTCAGTAGAGAGCATACCTCCGGCAGGTGAACAGTTTACGTTTTGTATCCCAGAGTAGACCAGAAAATCAAAATACAGAATCACATTTAATCAAATCCATCTGTCCACAACTTTTTGAGAAATCCTGCTGTGTATCGTTTTTGACCCAATTTTTTTTTGACAATTTTTGACAGAATTTTTTTGTATCGTTTCCCAATGGTGAAGAATCACTTTAAAAATTCTACTAGCCGAATCCGAATCCGGATCTTCACCAAAATCTAATCATTTCGTCCTCTTAACATACGCATATGCCAGATTCTCCTGTTGACGTCTTTTTGCGTTCCTCCTGATACTCCAGTGCTGCATTTGGTTAGTTATTAGGCCCCGTTGGACTTAGTCCAAAACGCTTACGGATTGGTTCTCGTCCATCCGTATGTCAATTTGGGTATCCATAACCATATCTTGGACATGTATGGACCGACTTTATTCATACTTGGAAAAAAACACAACACATGATGGTGTACATTATACACATCATCTTGTTTCGCTATCTGATCAAAGATGGCCGACTGGCCGCCATTTTAGGTGTAAAAACCCCGATGTTGAACACGTCCTCAACCATTTCTCGAACATGCATTTATCGATGCTGTTCAAACTTGGCAGACAGATAACGAATTATGGCTTGCATGTGCATGTCATTTCGTTTCGAGCTCAGATGCAAGATGGCCGACTGGTGGCCATTTTGTTACTGAAACATGTCCCCAACAATTACTCGACATGCATGGTCCTATTTTGTTCACCCTTGGCAAAAGCACAGTAAATTATGGCATACACATGCGCCTCACTTTATTTGCGATCTGATCAAAGATGGCCAACTAGAAGACTGGGAGCCTTTTTAGTTGTAAAAAAAAACCCGATATTGAACACGTCCTCAACCATTTCTCGGACATGCATTTACCAATCTTGTTCAAACTTTGCACGCAGATAATGAATGTTAGCTTACATAAGCACCTCATTTTGTTTCGAGATCAGATCCAAGATGGCCGACTAGAAGACTGGGAGCCTTTTTAGTTGTAAAAAAAAACCCGATATTGAACACGTCCTCAAACATTACTCGGACATGCAATTACCAATCTTGTTCAAACTTTGCACGCAGATAATGAATGTTAGCTTACATAAGCACCTCATTTTGTTTCGAGATCAGATCCAAGATGGCCGACTAGAAGACTGTGAGCCTTTTTAGTTGTAAAAAAAACCCCGATATTGAACACGTCCTCAACCATTTCTCGGACATGCATTTACCAATCTTGTTCAAACTTTGCACGCAGATAACGAATGTTAGCTTACATAAGCACCTCATTTTGTTTCGAGATCAGATCCAAGATGGCCGACTAGAAGACTGGGAGCCTTTTTAGTTGTAAAAAAACCCCGATATTGAACACGTCCTCAAACATTACTCGGACATGCAATTACCAATCTTGTTCAAACTTTGCACGCAGATAATGAATGTTAGCTTACATAAGCACCTCATTTTGTTTCGAGATCAGATCCAAGATGGCCGACTGACGGCCATTTTGTTACTTAAACGTGTCCCCAACCATTTATCGGACATGCATGGACCGATTTTGCTTAAACTTGGCACAAAGACAACACGTGACATTACACTTATGCAGAAGATTTTGTTTTGTAATCCGACCAAAGATGGCCGACTGATGGCCTTCAACTCCGTGCAGCAAAACTATTAAAACCACGGGAGCTATGACATTTTATGTCTTTTTCTCACCGGCAGACTGGGGGGGGAGGGAGCAGGGGGTCAATGGCCCCACCTTAATTTTTTTTTTCAGTAGTTTACAATTAAGATAAAACACCCTGTATTTACATGTGAGCAACAATAATGAACATAAACTGTATTTGAGACTTCACGTACACTGTAACTACACTAGTACCACCTTTAGAGGCCATTTTTCCCTGCAGAGCAGGGGTTGGCCTTTTTCTGGCACCGTGGTCCCCTTTTTGAGGCAATGTTTTGTGGCCGGATGCCCTTCCTGCCACCAACCTGAGCTCCTCACCACATACAAGGCTTTCATCAGCAGCTCAATGGAATACTGTTTCCCCTCTGGGCCGGTGATCCTGCCTCACATCGAGCTCGGCTTCACGCTGTTGAAACCAAATCTTTCAGAATCATTGGAATCTCCCACGATGAAGCTAACTCTGAGGGCCTTTCACTCACTCACCGCAGGCAGGTTGGTGGTCTTTCTGTCTTCGACCGACTCCTCTCCGGCCTTGCTCCTCCAGCTCTCTCTGTGCGCTGTCCCCCAAATATTCCTACAGGTTGCACAAGATCTGCCTGCAACCCTCTTATGGTTAAACTGCCAAAATCTAGGCTCTCTGCTCACCTTCACTCCTTCATTCCCCTTTTCTCTCGCCTCTGGAACAAACTCCCCCACTCCCTTCAATCCCACTCCTCCCTCCAGGTATTTAAAACAGCTGTTCACCATCATCTCTTATCTTATCTTCCCCCATCCAAAACCTTGATCTCTTCTACCCCCGCTAATTTCACCTCAGATCCACTTTTTTGAAATTCCAACCTCTTTCCTGGAAGTCCTTGCAGTGTCCATATGTTTTATACCTCTCCCACCTCCCCCCAAGCCTTCTCCCTCCCACAGTTCTCTCGATGTCCCTGCTCTCAAATGTTGTGTTTGTGTCCTTCCCCCTCTCTCCCCATTCTGTCTACTGCTCCATTTATTTTGTGTTTTATGTGTCGGTTTGACTTTTTGTGTGATTAATGTTAGCTCTTTCACGAGCCTCGATCTTGTATACAACAACAACAACAACAACAACAACAACAACAACAAAAAACCCTGTTGGTCGCCTCTTGCGACACACAAGGAATTGCCAGTGAGCTGGTACTCCATTTGCCGACCTTAGAAGGATGGCAGGCTGAATCAACCCCCTTGGCGTTAATTCAGCAATCAACCAGGATTCCAAACTCAGGATCCTAGGATCCCAGGCCTGCACCCTAACCACGAAGCCAACACCAGGCTCACTGTAATTACATCCCAAATTACACAGGTGGGCCCTGCCACCCCAAACAGAGAAGTCAAACTACGCCTATGCTTTTTCTCCTTGTTTAATTCGCAAATGACACCGTGGGATGAAATCACTTTCAAAACTGTTAATCACAAATCGAAAGCCCAAAGCACAATTCGAAACAGATCTCAGCATTTCCACATGCTTTCTTCAAAGTTTCGCACTTATATATTTATTTATTTATTTTTACAGTACGTACGTATTCTTCAATTTACATTTTGTGCTTTTACAACTACACATCACTGCAGAGGGCAAATTGCTTTATGAAAAACATTCCTTTGCCCTACAGAAGCGGTGCAATTGTACAACGAGCAATACAATTTGTCGGCATCACCTACTTTCAAACGTACCTTCTTGTTGCTCCTGCTTTTGCGCGAGACATCCATCGATTGCTTTATGACAAAATCTCTGGTTCACAGGCCAAGCTTTTAACCTCAGGCAATCACTCACTGACTCAGTGCAGGGAAAGAAATCTCAACCTTCGATGCTATCGAAATCGAGCATTTGATACAATTACTCAACCTGCTGCCATTTCTCTATGTCCAACGCATGTTGTCCCGGAATTAGGTTTATTGAACAATCTTGACAACCTGCAGTACTTACTGGTAAAGAATGGAGCTTTATAGATGTTTCTTCATTCATCTGTGTGAGGCATGTGCGGTGGTGAAATTTCTGGCGGAAAGTTGATTTTAGATATTAATTATTGCGCCGGGACTCATAAAATAGTTTTTCGGAGCAAACAAAGGGTTTATGAGTCACTGATCCATGAGGGGGTGAAGATGATGAATATGAGTGGATGAAATGTCAGTGGGAGAGACTCTCATCAGGGAGAGTCAACTATGGCTGTGAAACGTGGAAATTGTCACAACAATGTGAGGCTTGACGTAGGACGGTGTGTGAGGCTTGACTGCTTCCTTAGAGACAGGAGAACTGCTGGATGGAGTGACGCAAATTATTCACAAAGACAAAAGGTGGACAAATGAATCATGGTGAGATAAAGGCTGTTGCCAGACAGTTAATTAAATATGGCGTTGGGACTTGGGGATGGGGAGTGGGGGCAAATACGTCGAGGTAATTGTAATGAAATCTATTGTAAACCATAAAGGGAGTCATTATGAAAGATCACTAAGAGAACATTTTACCTCTTACATAATCAAGGTTTTAAAAGGGGGGAGTGGAGTGGGTGCTGGAAAAGTGACTCGTCATATGAATAACTAGCTGAGGTACCCGGCTTCGCCCGGGTTGAATAAGAATAATACAAATATATGATGAAAAGAACATGTATATTTTAGAGCAATATCACAGTACATTTCCTCCATGACGTTTTGTCAATTTTCAATTTCTCAAAACCTCTTGGTATACATTTCTGGTTTTCTTACTTGGTGCCAAGACATAAAGATTGCTTGGTTTTCCAACCCTCGAGCAGCCCACGTACAGCTGGCCATGGGAAGTACCCGGCATTGCCGGGCGGGGGAAGGGAGGGGAGGAGGATGGGGAGGGGAGGGGAACGGGGGAGGAGGGGAGGAGAGGGTGGGGAGGGGAGAAGAGGGGGGGAGGGGAGAAGAGGGGGGGGAGGGGAGAAGAGGGGGGGAGGGGAGAAGAGGAGGAAGGGGGAGGAGAGGGGAGAAGAGGAGGGAGGGGGGAAGGGAGGGGAGGAGGAAGGGGAGGGGAGGGGAGGGGAGGGGAGGGGAGGGGAATGGGGGGGAGGGGAGGAGAGGGTGGGGGGGGAGGGGAGGAGAGGGTGGGGGGGAGGGGAGGAGAGGGTGGGGGGGAGGGGAGGAGAGGGTGAGGGGGGAGGGGAGGAGAGGGTGGGGGGGAGGAGAGGAGAGGGTGGGGGGGAGGAGAGGATCGGGTGGGGGGGAGGAGAGGATCGGGAGGGAGGGGAGGAGAGTGTGGGGGGGAGGGGGGGGAGGGGAGGGGAGGAGTGGGGGGTGGAGGGGAGGAGTGGGGGGTGGAGGGGAGGAGTGGGGGGGGGAGGGGAGGAGTGGGGGGGGAGGGGAGGAGTGGGGGGGGAGGAGGGAAGAGGGGGGAGGGGAGAAGAGGGGGGAGGGGAGAAGAGGGGGGAGGGGAGAAGAGGAGGGAGGGGAGAAGAGGAGGGAGGGGAGAAGAGGAGGGAGAGGGAGGAGGAGAGGGGAGAAGAGGAGGGAGGGGAGGAGGCGAGGGGAACGGCAAGCGATAGCAGGATTTTTACTTTTATTTTTACCTCAATGAGGGCTATATATATAGTCCGTGCTTGGAGCCTTCAAGTTCAACATAAAGTTTTTTTTATGAAAAATAATGCAGATGTATAACAATCCACCAATGCAAGTTCAGAAATGAATGCAGATCCTTTACTTTGCGATACAAACGCAATTCCCGCCATTATCCACTCACGATCAAGGCCTCCAGAGTGATCGCGCCTCTTCTTCCTCCTTCAACTTCGTCTCACTTCTTTCACTCAAAATGCACGAAATTCTGCCGCATGAAATTATGTAGAGGCCTCGTCGGGGGGATATAAGGTAGATAAGGAAGGCGTTGTAACAGAAGATTCAAAATAAACGTAGAAGCACAAAAGGAAATTGGAGCTATTCTGGACCCACAGCCAAACCCGACAAACCATTGCAATACACCCCAAACGTCTATGCCGCCACAAACTACACCATGGAATTGCAGCTGACGCGGTTTTTTTAAACCATTGATATTAAAATAAAACGTAGCCTAAAACCACCGGGATTTTATGCTGATTCCGAATCTGTGTCCAAAACTTTTCTCCGATGTGTAGTTCTTGAGTTTTAAGCGGACATCCAGACAGACACACACATACACACACAGACAGACACTCCTCCTTTATATATAGAGATTAGAAAAGGGAAGGGGTGGGATGTGGATATCAAGATAAAGAGATTAATTTGGGGGGGGGGGGGTGGTGTTGGAAATACAGCACTTTTAATACAACGTAATCCGTAACAGATTTCTCAGACGCATGCGCAGAAACCCCAGGTAACTAAACCAATTGGGGTGACCTGCACATATTTCATGCCTCCCAGATAAGGATTGTAGGACAAGATGACTAAAAAAATATTTTAAAGAAGCCGAAAATACTTGCAAATATATTTGCGAGAAAAACGTTGACATCTTGCATCAAAAACTACCGACGATGTGGGCCTGTTAAAGGCTTGTACTCACAAGTACATTTGTGAGTTATACCCAAACCGTTGTGCTTCTTAACACCAATGGGAATCTGTGGCTTGTCGATCGATGTACAGGGTAAGTTTAAAATGATGATATTGTTATGGCCTGGGGTTCAGGTCTATGTTCAGCAGAGAGCATCATGCAGGCACATGAAGAGAAGAGAGAGGGTCCGGCCAAGAGAAAGAGGCTCGTGTGCAAAGCCTGTTTGTCCAGCCCTGGCGAGAGGTGGGGGCTGTTTGAGGGTGTTCTCTGGGCTGCTGATTGGTGGAGTGTCGCTTCCCCTGCCCCTCTCAAAGGGATTTTTACCTGGTGCGTGGATGGTGTGCCTTGGCGCCTGTGTGCATTGCCTGGCAAATATCCCCTTATGAGTGGAGGGCCTGTCTTTCACTTCCCAATGCATGACGACATTCTAACCCATATAAGGGGAAGGGACTAAGGTAATGCTCTGCTTTGAAAAAACTATTCTGTGGGACTGTATGGTGGTTGCCGTTACTTCTTAGCGGTTTCCCAAAACCTCAACAACATTAATCATGTTTGGGAGGAGGGGGGGATGGGAGTGGGAGTTGTGTGGATTGTGAGGGCCATTATAAGTATATCTTTTTGTTTGGTTACGGGGCTACAAGTGAATTTATACTCAATTTTTGTATATATTGGTGAAAGGAAAAGCAGCCGTCCATGTGTATGTATGTGTGTATGTATGTATGTATGTGTGTTATAACCACAGCTGCCACTAGGCAATTGTATTAGCAGGAAATGATAGGAACGCTACTCCTCTCGCCCACGGATATTTCCCATGTACCTACATTCTCTTGAGTCTGACTCGCATTCAGGAACAGAGCAATTATGATAACCATCATTAAATATCATCATTCACATCATAATTCACATAAAATATCAGATATCATCATTAAAATAAAATAAAATAAATCTTGAAATTTCCACTCTTTCGTCTGCTTGCTGAAAATTATTTTCGAAAGATTGTTTTAATAATAAATTTTTAGTGCTACCAATAAAGGAGGAGGCGGGGGAGAGTTAAAAGTTCCAGGTGAGCAGAACCATGTCACCGAAAACTCACGCGCAGGCGCAAATTTTATATATATTTTGTTTGTCTGGTTGATTTGTTTGTGAAGTAAATGTCAGCTCTTTCACGAGCCTCGATTCAGTATACAAAAAAAAAAAAACAGCCTCATTTATCATTCATACCGTACATCATTTTGAAAGTCCTGTATTGGAGAAGGCGGGGGAGGAGCAGGAGGGGAAAGAACAGGCGGGGAAGGAGTAGGCGGGGGACGACCAGGAGGGGGTGTAGAGGTTGGGGGAGGGGAAGGATGGGGGAAGAACAGGTGGGAAAGGAGTAGGCAGGGGACAACCAGGAGGGGGAGTATAGGTTGGGGGAGGAGAGGATGGGGTAAGAGCAGGAGGGGGAGGAGGAGCCGAGGGGGCGATCAGGTGGGGGAGTAGAGGTTGGGAGAGGAGAGAGGGGGGAGAGCAGGAGGAGGAGGAGGAGGAGGCGGGGGACGACCAGGAGGGGGAGTAGAGGTTGGGGGAGGAGAGGATGGGGGAAGAACAGGTGGGGAAGGAGTAGGCGGGACACAACCAGGAGGGGGAGTAGAGGTTGGGGGAGGAGAGGATGAGGTAAGAGCAGGAGGGGAGGAGGAGGAGGCGGCGGACGACCAGGAGGGGGAGGAGAGGAAGGGGTAAGAGCAGAAGGAGGAGGAGAGGATGGGGTAAGAGCAGGAGGTGGAGGAGTGGATGGGGTAAGAGCAGGAGGGGGAGGAGTGGATGGGGTAAGAGCAGGAGGGGAGGAGAAGATGGGGGAGGAGAGACGGGGAAAGAGCTGGAGGAGGAGGAGGAAGAGGCAGGGGACGACCAGGAGGGGAAGTAGAGGTTGGGGGAAGAACAGGTGGGGAAGGAGTAGGGGGGACACAACCAGGAGGGGGAGTAGAGGTTGGGGGAGGAGAGGATGAGGCAAGAGCAGGAGGGGGAGGAGGAGGAGGAGGAGGAGGCGGGGGACGACCAGGAGGGGGAGGAAAGGATGGGGTAAGAGCAGGAGGAGGAGGAGAGGATGGGGTAAGAGCAGGAGGGGAGGAGAGGATGGGGTAAGAGCAGGAGGGGGAGGAGAGGATGGGGTAAGAGCAGGAGGGGGAGGAGAGGATGGGGTAAGAGCAGGAGGCGGAGGAGAAGGCGGGGGCCGACCAGGAGGGGAGTCGAGGTTGGAGAAGGAGAGGATGGGGTAAGAGCAGGAGGGGGAGGAGGAGCCGGCGGGCGATCAGGAGGGGGGGGGGTAGAGGTTGGGGGAGGAGAGACGGGGTAGAGCGGAAGGAGGAGGAGGGGGGGGGAACGACCAGGAGGGGAAGCAGAGGTTGGCGGAAGAACAGGTGGGGAAGGAGTAGGCGTGACACAACCAGGAGGGGAGGGGGGGTAGAGGTTGGGAGAGGAGAGGATGGGATAAGAGCAGGAGGGGGAGGAGGGGGAGGAGGCGGAGGACGACCAGGAGGGGGAGTAGAGGTTGGGGGAGGAGAGAATGGGGTAAGAGCAGGAGGGGACGATCAGGCGGGGGAGTAGAGGTTGGGGGAGGAGAGGATGGGGGAAGAGCAGGAGGGGGAGGAGGAGGCGTGATTCGAACCCAGGTTCGACAACCCAAAGCTGCAAGTGTGCGTACACATGACTTGGCCTGCAAAACCCCTACAGTGTGTAATACACATATAATTATTGATTTTTGTAAAAAAAATTTTTATTAAAGAAAGACTTTTATGGCAGATAAAACAACCATATTGTTGGTTACAGGTATAGCCACAAAAACTGCGAAATCATACTCCTAAGAACCATTCTGTTCAACTTAGTTGGAGATGGAACAATGGCCTCATGGCAATTGAAATGAATTGCACACAAAATGTCTGGTAGAAGCTTTTCTTGAGGTTTTAAGGGCACACGAACAACACCGTTTCATTCCCATTAAAGATGCATCTAAAACAAGCTTCGCTTTTCCCGCCCATCATTTCGAAAACCCAATAACTCTAAAAGGTCTTTCCTTTGTGAGGTCTCCTGCCGTCGAGGCACAAAATGGAATGGGAATGCAATTCAAACTAAAAGGAATGAAAGTCAAACGACATTTACAATGTCAAAAGTCACGTTCCATCTGAGTCAACGACGATGCAGAACCATCTGGACAGGTACAATCACTATCGAGGATTCCCGTGTAAACTTTAACTCCTGATTTGTGGAATCACTATGCAGGATTCCCCTGTAAACTTTAACTCCTGATTTGTGGAATCACGATCTAGGATTCCCGTGTAAATTTAACTCCTGCTTTGTGGTATCACTATCTCGGATTCCCGTGTAAACTTTAGCTCCTGATTGGTGGAATCACTATCTAGGATTCCCGTGTAAACTTTAACTCCTGCTTTGTGGTATCACTATCTAGGATTCCCATGTAAACTTTAGCTCCTGATTTGTGGAATCACTATCTAGGATTCCCGTGTAAACTTTAACTCCTGCTTTGTGGAATCACTATCTAGGATTCCCGTGTAAACTTTAGCTCCTGATTTGTGTAATCACTATCTAGGATTCCCGTGTAAACTTTAGCTCCTGATTTGTGGAATCACTATCTAGGATTCCCGTGTAAACTTTAGCTCCTGATTTGTGGAATCACTCTCTAGGATTCCCGTGTAAACTTACTTTAACTCCTGATTTGTGGAATCACTATCTAGGATTCCCGTGTAAACTTTAGCTCCTGATTTGTGGAATCACTATCTAGGATTCCCGTGTAAACTTTAGCTCCTGATTTGTGGTATCACTATCTAGGATTCCCCTGTAAACTTTAACTCCTGCTTTGTGGTATCACTATCTAGGATTCCCGTGTAAACTTACTTTAGCTCCTGATTTGTGGAATCACTATCTAGGATTCCCATGTAAAGTTTAGCTCCTGATTTGTGGAATCACTATCTCGGATTCCCGTGTCAACTTTAGCTCCTGATTTGTGGAATCACTCTCTAGGATTCCCGTGTAAACTTACTTTAACTCCTGATTTGTGGAATCACTATCTAGGATTCCCGTGTAAACTTTAGCTCCTGATTTGTGGAATCACCCTCTAGGATTCCCGTGTAAACTTGAGCTCCTAATTTGTGGTATCACTATCTAGGATTCCCATGTAAACGTTACCTCCTGATTTGTGGAATTACTATCTAGGATTCCCGTGTAAACTTTAGCTCCTGATTTGTGGAATCACTATCTAGGATTCCCATGAAAACTTTAGCTCCTGATTTGTGGAATCACTCTCGAGGATTCCCATGTAAACTTCCTTTAACTCCTGATTTGTTGAATCACTATCTAGGATTCCCGTGTAAACTTTAGCTCCTGATTTGTGGAATCACTATCTAGGATTCCCATGTAAACTTTACCTCCTGATTTGTGGTATTACTATCTAGGATTCCCATGTAAACTTTAGCTCATGATTTGTGGAATCACTCTCTAGGATTCCCGTGTAAACTTACTTTAACTCCTGATTTGTGGAATCCATACCTAGGATTCCCGTGTAAACTTTAGCTCCTCCTTTATGGTGTCACTATCTATGATTCCCGTGTAAACTTTCTAAAATACTCGGAGTAAACGTAAAATCCGGTGTAAACTTTCTGTAGCTCCTGATTTGTGGAATCACTATCTAGGATTCCCATGTAAACTTTAGCTCCTGATTTGTGGAATCACTATCTAGGATTCCCATGTAAACATACTTTAGCTCCTGATTTGTGGAATCACTATCTAGGATTCCCGTGTAAACTTTAGCTCCTGATTTGTGGAATCACTATCTAGGATTCCCATGTAAACTTACTTTAACTCCTGATTTGTGGAATCACTATCTAGGATTCCCATGTAAACTTTAGCTCCTGATTTGTGGAATCACTATCTAGGATTCCCGTGTAAATTTTAGCTCCTACTTTGTGTTATCACTATCTAGGATTCCCATGTAAACTTTACCTCCTGATTTGTGGAATTACTCTCTAGGATTCCCCTGTAAACTTTAGCTCCTGATTTGTGGAATCACTCTCTAGGATTCCCGTGTAAACTTACTTTAACTCCAGATTTGTGGAATCCCTATCTAGGATTCCCGTGTAAACTTTAGCTCCTGATTTGTGGAATCACTATCTAGGATTCCCATGTAAACTTTACCTCCTGATTTGTGGAATTACTATCTCGGATTCCCGTGTAAACTTTAGCTCATGATTTGGGGAATCACTATTTAGGATTCCCATGTAAACTTTAGCTCCTGATTTGGGGAATCACTCTCTAGGATTCCTGTGTAAACTTACTTTAACTCCTGATTTGTGGAATCACTATCTCGGATTCCCGTGTAAACTTTAGTTCCTGAGTGGTGGAATCACTATCTAGGATTCCCGTGTAAACCTTTACTCCTGCTTTGTGGTCTCACTATCTAGGATTCCCATGTAAACTTTAGCTCCTGATTGGTGGAATCACTATCTAGGATTCCCATGCAAACTTTAGCTCCTACTTTGTGGTATCACTATCTAGGATTCCCATGTAAACTTTACCTCCTGATTTGTGGAATTACTATCTAGGATTCCCCTGTAAACTTTAGCTCCTGATTTGTGGAATCACTCTCTAGGATTCCCGTGTAAACTTACTTTAACTGCTGATTTGTGGAATCCCTATCTAGGATTCCCGTGTAAACTTTAGCTCCTGATTTGTGGAATCACTATCTAGGATTCCCATGTAAACTTTACCTCCTGATTTGTGGTATTACTATCTAGGATTCCCATGTAAACTTTAGCTCATGATTTGGGGAATCACTATTTAGGATTCCCGTGTAAACTTTAGCTCCTGATTTGTGGAATCATTCTCTAGGATTCCCGTGTAAACTTACTTTAACTCCTGATTTGTGGAATCACTATCTCGGATTCCCATGTAAACTTTAGCTCCTGATTGGTGGAATCACTATCTAGGATTCCCGTGTAAACTTTAACTCCTGATTTGTGGAATCACTATCTCGGATTCCCGTGTAAACTTTAGCTCCTGATTGGTGGAATCACTATCTAGGATTCCCGTGTAAACTTTAACTCCTGCTTTGTGGTATCACTGTCAAGGATTCCCATGTAAACTTTAGCTCCTGATTTGTGGTATCACTATCTCGGATTCCCGTGTAAACTTTAACTCCTGCTTTGTGGTATCACTATCTAGGATTCCCGTGTAAACTTACTTTAACTCCTGATATGTGGAATCACTATCTAGGATTCCCATGTAAACTTTAGCTCCTGATTTGTGTAATCACTATCTAGGATTCCCGTGAAAACATTAACTCCTGCTTTGTGGTAGCACTATCTAGGATTCCCATGTAAACTTTTAGCTCCTGCTTTGTGGTATCACTGTCTAGAATTCCCATGCAAACTTTAGCTCCTGATTTGTGGAATCACCATCTAGGATTCCCGTGTAAACTTGAGCTCCTACTTTGTGGTATCACTATCTAGGATTCCCATGTAAACGTTACCTCCTGATTTGTGGAATTACTATCTAGGATTCCCGTGTAAACTTTAGCTCCTGATTTGTGGAATCACTCTCGAGGATTCCCATGTAAACTTACTTTAACTGCTGATTTGTTGAATCACTATCTAGGATTCCCGTGTAAACTTTAGCTCCTGATTTGTGGAATCACTATCTAGGATTCCCATGTAAACTTTACCTCCTGATTTGTGGTATTACTATCTAGGATTCCCGTGTAAACTTCAGCTCATGATTTGTGGAATCACTATCTAGGATTCCCATGTAAACTTTAGCTCCTGATTTGTGGAATCACTCTCTAGGATTCCCGTGTAAACTTACTTTAACTCCTGATTTGTGGAATCCCTATCTAGGATTCCCATGTAAACTTTAGCTCCTGCTTTGTGGAATCACGATCTAGGATTCCTCTGTAAACTTTCTAAATCACTCTGAGTAAACTTAAGATCCAGTGTAAGCATGCGAAATCACTCTGAGTATACTTAAGATCCAGTGTAAGCGTTCTAAATTACTCGGAGTAAACTTAAGATCCGGTGTAAACTTTCTTTAGCTCCAGCTTTATGGTGTCACTATCTATGATTCCCGTGTAAACTTTCTAAAATACTCGGAGTAAACGTAAGATCCGGTGTAAACTTTCTGTAGCTCCTGATTTGTGGAATCACTATCTAGGATTCCCGTGTAAACTTTAGCTCCTGATTTGTGGAATCACTCTCTAGGATTCCCGTGTAAACTTATTTTAACTCCTGATTTGTGGAATCACTATCTAGGATTCCCGTGTAAACTTTAACTCCTGCTTTGTGGTATCACTATCTAGGATTCCCGTGTAAACTTACTTTAGCTCCTGATTTGTGGAATCACTATCTAGGATTCCCGTGTAAACTTTAACTCCTGCTTTGTGGTATCACTATCTAGGATTCCCGTGTAAACTTACTTTAGCTCCTGATTTGTGGAATCACTATCTAGGATTCCCGTGTAAACTTTAGCTCCTGATTTGTGGAATCACTATCTACGATTCCCGTATAAACTTTAGTTCCTGATTTGTGGAATCACTATCTAGGATTCCCGTATAAACTTTAGCTCCTGATTTGTGGAATCACTATCTAGGATTCCCATGTAAACTTTAACTCCTGCTTTGTGGTATCACTATCTAGGATTCCCGTGTAAACTTACTTTAACTACTGATTTGTGGAATCACTATCTAGGATTCCCGTGTAAACTTTAGCTCCTGATTTGTGGAATCACTATCTAGGATTCCCGTATAAACTTTAGCTCCTACTTTGTGGTATCACTATCTAGGATTCCCATGTAAACTTTACCTCCTGATTTGTGGAATTACTATCTAGGATTCCCCTGTAAAGTTTAGCTCCTGATTTGTGGAATCACTCTCTAGGATTCCCGTGTAAACTTACTTTAAATCCTGATTTGTGGAATCCCTATCTAGGATTCCCGTGTAAACTTTAGCTCCTGATTTGTGGAATCACTATCTAGGATTCCCATGTAAACTTTACCTCCTGATTTGTGGTATTACTATCTAGGATTCCCATGTAAACTTTAGCTCATGATTTGGGGAATCACTATTTAGGATTCCCATGTAAACTTTAGCTCCTGATTTGTGGAATCACTCTCTAGGATTCCCGTGTCAACTTACTTTAACTCCTGATTTGTGGAATCACTATCTCGGATTCCCGTGTAAACTTTAGCTCCTGATTGGTGGAATCACTATCTAGGATTCCCGTGTAAACTTTAACTCCTGCTTTGTGGTATCACTATCTAGGATTCCCATGTAAACTTTAGCTCCTGATTGGTGGAATCACTATCTAGGATTCCCGTGTAAACTTTAACTCCTGCTTTGTGGTATCACTATCTATGATTCCCGTGTAAACTTACTTTAGCTCCTGATTTGTGGAATCACTATCTAGGATTCCCATGTAAACTTTAGCTCCTGATTTGTGGAATCACTATCTAGGATTCCCATGTAAACTTACTTTAACTCCTGATTTGTGGAATCACTATCTAGGATTCCCGTGTAAACTTTAGCTCCTGATTTGTGGAATCACTATCTAGGATTCCCGTGTAAACTTTAGCTCCTACTTTGTGGTATCACTATCTAGGATTCTCATGTAAACTTTACCTCCTGATTTGTGGAATTACTATCTAGGATTCCCCTGTAAACTTTAGCTCCTGATTTGTGGAATCACTCTCTAGGATTCCCGTGTAAACTTACTTTAACTCCTGATTTGTGGAATCCCTATCTAGGATTCCCGTGTAAACTTTAGCTCCTGATTTGTGGAATCACTATCTAGGATTCCCATGTAAACTTTACCTCCTGATTTGTGGAATTACTATCTCGGATTCCCGTGTAAACTTTAGCTCATGATTTGGGGAATCACTATTTAGGATTCCCATGTAAACTTTAGCTCCTGATTTGTGGAATCACTCTCTAGGATTCCTGTGTAAACTTACTTTAACTCCTGATTTGTGGAATCACTATCTCGGATTCCCGTGTAAACTTTAGCTCCTGAGTGGTGGAATCACTATCTAGGATTCCCGTGTAAACTTTAACTCCTGCTTTGTGGTATCACTATCTAGGATTCCCATGTAAACTTTAGCTCCTGATTGGTGGAATCACTATCTAGGATTCCCGTGTAAACTTTAGCTCCTACTTTGTGGTATCACTATCTAGGATTCCCATGTAAACTTTACCTCCTGATTTGTGGAATTACTATCTAGGATTCCCCTGTAAACTTTAGCTCCTGATTAGTGGAATCACTCTCTAGGATTCCCGTGTAAACTTACTTTAACTGCTGATTTGTGGAATCCCTATCTAGAATTCCCGTGTAAACTTTAGCTCCTGATTTGTGGAATCACTATCTAGGATTCCCATGTAAACTTTACCTCCTGATTTGTGGTATTACTATCTAGGATTCCCATGTAAACTTTAGCTCATGATTTGGGGAATCACTATTTAGGATTCCCGTGTAAACTTTAGCTCCTGATTTGTGGAATCACTCTCTAGGATTCCCGTGTAAACTTACTTTAACTCCTGATTTGTGGAATCACTATCTCGGATTCCCATGTAAACTTTAGCTCCTGATTGGTGGAATCACTATCTAGGATTCCCGTGTAAACTTTAACTCCTGATTTGTGGAATCACTATCTCGGATTCCCGTGTAAACTTTAGCTCCTGATTGGTGGAATCACTATCTAGGATTCCCGTGTAAACTTTAACTCCTGCTTTGTGGTATCACTGTCTAGGATTCCCATGTAAACTTTAGCTCCTGCTTTGTGGTATCACTATCTCGGATTCCCGTGTAAACTTTAACTCCTGCTTTGTGGTATCACTATCTAGGATTCCCGTGTAAACTTACTTTAACTCCTGATATGTGGAATCACTATCTAGGATTCCCGTGTAAACTTTAGCTCCTGATTTGTGGAATCACTATCTCGGATTCCCGTGTAAACTTTAGCTCCTGATTGGTGGAATCACTATCTAGGATTCCCGTGTAAACTTTAACTCCTGCTTTGTGGTATCACTGTCTAGAATTCCCATGTAAACTTTAGCTCCTGATTTGTGGAATCACCATCTAGGATTCCCATGTAAACTTGAGCTCCTACTTTGTGGTATCACTATCTAGGATTCCCATGTAAACGTTACCTCCTGATTTGTGGAATTACTATCTAGGATTGCCGTGTAAACTTTAGCTCCTGATTTGTGGAATCACTCTTGAGGATTCCCATGTAAACTTACTTTAACTGCTGATTTGTTGAATCACTATCTAGGATTCCCGTGTAAACTTTAGCTCCTGATTTGTGGAATCACTATCTAGGATTCCCATGTAAACTTTACCTCCTGATTTGTGGTATTACTATCTAGGATTCCCGTGTAAACTTCAGCTCATGATTTGTGGAATCACTATCTAGGATTCCCATGTAAACTTTAGCTCCTGATTTGTGGAATCACTCTATAGGATTCCCGTGTAAACTTACTTTAACTCCTGATTTGTGGAATCCCTATCTAGGATTCCCGTGTAAACTTTAGCTCCTGCTTTGTGCAATCACGATCTAGGATTCCTCTGTAAACTTTCTAAATCACTCTGAGTAAACTTAAGATCCAGTGTAAGCATGCTAAATCACTCTGAGTATACTTAAGATCCAGTGTAAGCGTTCTAAATTACTCGGAGTAAACTTAAGATCCGGTGTAAACTTTCTTTAGCTCCAGCTTTATGGTGTCACTATCTATGATTCCCGTGTAAACTTTCTAAAATACTCGGAGTAAACGTAAGATCCGGTGTAAACTTTCTGTAGCTCCTGATTTGTGGAATCACTATCTAGGATTCCCGTGTAAACTTTAGCTCCTGATTTGTGGAATCACTCTCGAGGTTTCCCGTGTAAACTTACTTTAACTCCTGATTTGTGGAATCACTATCTAGGATTCCCGTGTAAACTTTAACTCCTGCTTTGTGGTATCACTATCTAGGATTCCCTTGTAAACTTACTTTAGCTCCTGATTTGTGGAATCACTATCTAGGATTCCCGTGTAAACTTTAACTCCTGCTTTGTGGTATCACTATCTAGGATTCCCGTGTAAACTTACTTTAGCTCCTGATTTGTGGAATCACTATCTAGGATTCCCGTGTAAACTTTAGCTCCTGATTTGTGGAATCACTATCTAGGATTCCCATGTAAACTTACTTTAACTCCTGATTTGTGGAATCACTATCTAGGATTCCCGTATAAACTTTAGCTCCTACTTTGTGGTATCACTATCTAGGATTCCCATGTAAACTTTACCTCCTGATTTGTGGAATTACTATCTAGGATTCCCCTGTAAACTTTAGCTCCTGATTTGTGGAATCACTCTCTAGGATTCCCGTGTAAACTTACTTTAAATCCTGATTTGTGGAATCCCTATCTAGGATTCCCGTGTAAACTTTAGCTCCTGATTTGTGGAATCACTATCTAGCATTCCCATGTAAACTTTACCTCCTGATTTGTGGTATTACTATCTAGGATTCCCGTGTAAACTTTAGCTCATGATTTGGGGAATCACTATTTAGGATTCCCATGTAAACTTTAGCTCCTGATTTGTGGAATCACTCTCTAGGATTCCCGTGTCAACTTACATTAACTCCTGATTTGTGGAATCACTATCTCGGATTCCCGTGTGAACTTTAGCTCCTGATTGGTGGAATCACTATCTAGGATTCCCGTGTAAACTTTAACTCCTGCTTTGTGGTATCACTATCTAGGATTCCCATGTAAACTTTAGCTCCTGATTGGTGGAATCACTATCTAGGATTCCCATGTAAACTTTAGCTCCTACTTTGTGGTATCACTATCTAGGATTCCCATGTAAACTTTACCTCCTGATTTGTGGAATTACTATCTAGGATTCCCCTGTAAACCTTAGCTCCTGATTTGTGGAATCACTATCTAGGATTCCCATGTAAACTTTACCTCCTGATTTGTGGTATTACTATCTAGGATTCCCATGTAAACTTTAGCTCATGATTTGGGGAATCACTATTTAGGATTCCCATGTAAACTTTAGCTCCTGATTTGTGGAATCACTCTCTAGGATTCCCGTGTCAACTTACATTAACTCCTGATTTGTGGAATCACTATCTCGGATTCCCGTGTAAACTTTAGCTCCTGATTGGTGGAATCACTATCTAGGATTCCCGTGTAAACTTTAACTCCTGCTTTGTGGTATCACTATCTAGGATTCCCATGTAAACTTTAGCTCCTGATTGGTGGAATCACTATCTAGGATTCCCGTGTAAACTTTAGCTCCTACTTTGTGGTATCACTATATAGGATTCCCATGTAAACTTTAGCTCCTGATTGGTGGAATCACTATCTAGGATTCCCGTGTAAACTTTAACTCCTGCTTTGTGGTATCACTATCTATGATTCCCGTGTAAACTTACTTTAGCTCCTGATTTGTGGAATCACTATCTAGGATTCCCATGTAAACTTTAGCTCCTGATTTGTGGAATCACTATCTAGGATTCCCATGTAAACTTACTTTAACTCCTGATTTATGGAATCACTATCTAGGATTCCCGTGTAAACTTTAGCTCCTGATTTGTGGAATCACTATCTAGGATTCCCGTGTAAACTTTAGCTCCTACTTTGTGGTATCACTATCTAGGATTCTCATGTAAACTTTACCTCCTGATTTGTGGAATTACTATCTAGGATTCCCCTGTAAACTTTAGCTCCTGATTTGTGGAATCACTCTCTAGGATTCCCGTGTAAACTTACTTTAACTCCTGATTTGTGGAATCCCTATCTAGGATTCCCGTGTAAACTTTAGCTCCTGATTTGTGGAATCACTATCTAGGATTCCCATGTAAACTTTACCTC
The DNA here is from genome assembly GCF_964187855.1 of Myxine glutinosa. Lineage (NCBI taxonomy): Eukaryota > Metazoa > Chordata > Myxini > Myxiniformes > Myxinidae > Myxine > Myxine glutinosa. The sequence goes on from NC_136263.1 coordinate 16,283,209, forward strand.
CTGATTTGTGGAATTACTATCTCGTATTCCCGTGTAAACTTTAGCTCATGATTTGGGGAATCACTATTTAGGATTCCCATGTAAACTTTAGCTCCTGATTTGTGGAATCACTCTCTAGGATTCCTGTGTAAACTTACTTTAACTCCTGATTTGTGGAATCACTATCTCGGATTCCCGTGTAAACTTTAGCTCCTGAGTGGTGGAATCACTATCTAGGATTCCCGTGTAAACTTTAACTCCTGCTTTGTGGTATCACTATCTAGGATTCCCATGTAAACTTTAGCTCCTGATTGGTGGAATCACTATCTAGGATTCCCGTGTAAACTTTAGCTCCTACTTTGTGGTATCACTATCTAGGATTCCCATGTAAACTTTACCTCCTGATTTGTGGAATTACTATCTAGGATTCCCCTGTAAACTTTAGCTCCTGATTTGTGGAATCACTCTCTAGGATTCCCGTGTAAACTTACTTTAACTGCTGATTTGTGGAATCCCTATCTAGGATTCCCGTGTAAACTTTAGCTCCTGATTTGTGGAATCACTATCTAGGATTCCCATGTAAACTTTACCTCCTGATTTGTGGTATTACTATCTAGGATTCCCATGTAAACTTTAGCTCATGATTTGGGGAATCACTATTTAGGATTCCCGTGTAAACTTTAGCTCCTGATTTGTGGAATCACTCTCTAGGATTCCCGTGTAAACTTACTTTAACTCCTGATTTGTGGAATCACTATCTCGGATTCCCATGTAAACTTTAGCTCCTGATTGGTGGAATCACTATCTAGGATTCCCGTGTAAACTTTAACTCCTGCTTTGTGGTATCACTATCTAGGATTCCCATGTAAACTTTAGCTCCTGATTGGTGGAATCACTATCTAGGATTCCCGTGTAAACTTTAGCTCCTACTTTGTGGTATCACTATCTAGGATTCCCATGTAAACTTTACCTCCTGATTTGTGGAATTACTATCTAGGATTCCCCTGTAAACTTTAGCTCCTGATTTGTGGAATCACTCTCTAGGATTCCCGTGTAAACTTACTTTAACTGCTGATTTGTGGAATCCCTATCTAGAATTCCCGTGTAAACTTTAGCTCCTGATTTGTGGAATCACTATCTAGGATTCCCATGTAAACTTTACCTCCTGATTTGTGGTATTACTATCTAGGATTCCCATGTAAACTTTAGCTCATGATTTGGGGAATCACTATTTAGGATTCCCATGTAAACTTTAGCTCCTGATTTGTGGAATCACTCTCTAGGATTCCCGTGTAAACTTACTTTAACTCCTGATTTGTGGAATCACTATCTCGGATTCCCATGTAAACTTTAGCTCCTGATTGGTGGAATCACTATCTAGGATTCCCGTGTAAACTTTAACTCCTGATTTGTGGAATCACTATCTCGGATTCCCGTGTAAACTTTAGCTCCTGATTGGTGGAATCACTATCTAGGATTCCCGTGTAAACTTTAACTCCTGCTTTGTGGTATCACTGTCTAGGATTCCCATGTAAACTTTAGCTCCTGCTTTGTGGTATCACTATCTCGGATTCCCGTGTAAACTTTAACTCCTGCTTTGTGGTATCACTATCTAGGATTCCCGTGTAAACTTACTTTAACTCCTGATATGTGGAATCACTATCTAGGATTCCCGTGTAAACTTTAGCTCCTGATTTGTGGAATCACTATCTCGGATTCCCGTGTAAACTTTAGCTCCTGATTGGTGGAATCACTATCTAGGATTCCCGTGTAAACTTTAACTCCTGCTTTGTGGTATCACTGTCTAGAATTCCCATGTAAACTTTAGCTCCTGATTTGTGGAATCACCATCTAGGATTCCCATGTAAACTTGAGCTCCTACTTTGTGGTATCACTATCTAGGATTCCCATGTAAACGTTACCTCCTGATTTGTTGAATTACTATCTAGGATTGCCGTGTAAACTTTAGCTCCTGATTTGTGGAATCACTCTCGAGGATTCCCATGTAAACTTACTTTAACTGCTGATTTGTTGAATCACTATCTAGGATTCCCGTGTAAACTTTAGCTCCTGATTTGTGGAATCACTATCTAGGATTCCCATGTAAACTTTACCTCCTGATTTGTGGTATTACTATCTAGGATTCCCGTGTAAACTTCAGCTCATGATTTGTGGAATCACTATCTAGGATTCCCATGTAAACTTTAGCTCCTGATTTGTGGAATCACTCTCTAGGATTCCCGTGTAAACTTACTTTAACTCCTGATTTGTGGAATCCCTATCTAGGATTCCCGTGTAAACTTTAGCTCCTGCTTTGTGCAATCACGATCTAGGATTCCTCTGTAAACTTTCTAAATCACTCTGAGTAAACTTAAGATCCAGTGTAAGCATGCTAAATCACTCTGAGTATACTTAAGATCCAGTGTAAGCGTTCTAAATTACTCGGAGTAAACTTAAGATCCGGTGTAAACTTTCTTTAGCTCCAGCTTTATGGTGTCACTATCTATGATTCCCGTGTAAACTTTCTAAAATACTCGGAGTAAACGTAAGATCCGGTGTAAACTTTCTGTAGCTCCTGATTTGTGGAATCACTATCTAGGATTCCCGTGTAAACTTTAGCTCCTGATTTGTGGAATCACTCTCTAGGTTTCCCGTGTAAACTTACTTTAACTCCTGATTTGTGGAATCACTATCTAGGATTCCCGTGTAAACTTTAACTCCTGCTTTGTGGTATCACTATCTAGGATTCCCGTGTAAACTTACTTTAGCTCCTGATTTGTGGAATCACTATCTAGGATTCCCGTGTAAACTTTAACTCCTGCTTTGTGGTATCACTATCTAGGATTCCCGTGTAAACTTACTTTAGCTCCTGATTTGTGGAATCGCTATCTAGGATTCCCGTGTAAACTTTAGCTCCTGATTTGTGGAATCACTATCTAGGATTCCCATGTAAACTTACTTTAACTCCTGATTTGTGGAATCACTATCTCGGATTCCCGTATAAACTTTAGCTCCTACTTTGTGGTATCACTATCTAGGATTCCCATGTAAACTTTACCTCCTGATTTGTGGAATTACTATCTAGGATTCCCCTGTAAACTTTAGCTACTGATTTGTGGAATCACTCTCTAGGATTCCCGTGTAAACTTACTTTAAATCCTGATTTGTGGAATCCCTATCTAGGATTCCCGTGTAAACTTTAGCTCCTGATTTGTGGAATCACTATCTAGCATTCCCATGTAAACTTTACCTCCTGATTTGTGGTATTACTATCTAGGATTCCCGTGTAAACTTTAGCTCATGATTTGGGGAATCACTATTTAGGATTCCCATGTAAACTTTAGCTCCTGATTTGTGGAATCACTCTCTAGGATTCCCGTGTCAACTTACATTAACTCCTGATTTGTGGAATCACTATCTCGGATTCCCGTGTGAACTTTAGCTCCTGATTGGTGGAATCACTATCTAGGATTCCCGTGTAAACTTTAACTCCTGCTTTGTGGTATCACTATCTAGGATTCCCATGTAAACTTTAGCTCCTGATTGGTGGAATCACTATCTAGGATTCCCGTGTAAACTTTAGCTCCTACTTTGTGGTATCACTATCTAGGATTCCCATGTAAACTTTACCTCCTGATTTGTGGAATTACTATCTAGGATTCCCCTGTAAACTTTAGCTCCTGATTTGTGGAATCACTATCTAGGATTCCCATGTAAACTTTACCTCCTGATTTGTGGTATTACTATCTAGGATTCCCATGTAAACTTTAGCTCATGATTTGGGGAATCACTATTTAGGATTCCCATGTAAACTTTAGCTCCTGATTTGTGGAATCACTCTCTAGGATTCCCGTGTCAACTTACATTAACTCCTGATTTGTGGAATCACTATCTCGGATTCCCGTGTAAACTTTAGCTCCTGATTGGTGGAATCACTATCTAGGATTCCCGTGTAAACTTTACCTCCTGATTTGTGGTATTACTATCTAGGATTCCCGTGTAAACTTCAGCTCATGATTTGTGGAATCACTATCTAGGATTCCCATGTAAACTTTAGCTCCTGATTTGTGGAATCACTCTCTAGGATTCCCGTGTAAACTTACTTTAACTCCTGATTTGTGGAATCCCTATCTAGGATTCCCGTGTAAACTTTAGCTCCTGCTTTGTGCAATCACGATCTAGGATTCCTCTGTAAACTTTCTAAATCACTCTGAGTAAACTTAAGATCCAGTGTAAGCATGCCAAATCACTCTGAGTATACTTAAGATCCAGTGTAAGCGTTCTAAATTACTCGGAGTAAACTTAAGATCCGGTGTAAACTTTCTTTAGCTCCAGCTTTATGGTGTCACTATCTATGATTCCCGTGTAAACTTTCTAAAATACTCGGAGTAAACGTAAGATCCGGTGTAAACTTTCTGTAGCTCCTGATTTGTGGAATCACTATCTAGGATTCCCGTGTAAACTTTAGCTCCTGATTTGTGGAATCACTCTCGAGGTTTCCCGTGTAAACTTACTTTAACTCCTGATTTGTGGAATCACTATCTAGGATTCCCGTGTAAACTTTAACTCCTGCTTTGTGGTATCACTATCTAGGATTCCCTTGTAAACTTACTTTAGCTCCTGATTTGTGGAATCACTATCTAGGATTCCCGTGTAAACTTTAACTCCTGCTTTGTGGTATCACTATCTAGGATTCCCGTGTAAACTTACTTTAGCTCCTGATTTGTGGAATCACTATCTAGGATTCCCGTGTAAACTTTAGCTCCTGATTTGTGGAATCACTATCTAGGATTCCCATGTAAACTTACTTTAACTCCTGATTTGTGGAATCACTATCTAGGATTCCCGTATAAACTTTAGCTCCTACTTTGTGGTATCACTATCTAGGATTCCCATGTAAACTTTACCTCCTGATTTGTGGAATTACTATCTAGGATTCCCCTGTAAACTTTAGCTCCTGATTTGTGGAATCACTCTCTAGGATTCCCGTGTAAACTTACTTTAAATCCTGATTTGTGGAATCCCTATCTAGGATTCCCGTGTAAACTTTAGCTCCTGATTTGTGGAATCACTATCTAGCATTCCCATGTAAACTTTACCTCCTGATTTGTGGTATTACTATCTAGGATTCCCGTGTAAACTTTAGCTCATGATTTGGGGAATCACTATTTAGGATTCCCATGTAAACTTTAGCTCCTGATTTGTGGAATCACTCTCTAGGATTCCCGTGTCAACTTACATTAACTCCTGATTTGTGGAATCACTATCTCGGATTCCCGTGTGAACTTTAGCTCCTGATTGGTGGAATCACTATCTAGGATTCCCGTGTAAACTTTAACTCCTGCTTTGTGGTATCACTATCTAGGATTCCCATGTAAACTTTAGCTCCTGATTGGTGGAATCACTATCTAGGATTCCCGTGTAAACTTTAGCTCCTACTTTGTGGTATCACTATCTAGGATTCCCATGTAAACTTTACCTCCTGATTTGTGGAATTACTATCTAGGATTCCCCTGTAAACCTTCGCTCCTGATTTGTGGAATCACTATCTAGGATTCCCATGTAAACTTTACCTCCTGATTTGTGGTATTACTATCTAGGATTCCCATGTAAACTTTAGCTCATGATTTGGGGAATCACTATTTAGGATTCCCATGTAAACTTTAGCTCCTGATTTGTGGAATCACTCTCTAGGATTCCCGTGTCAACTTACATTAACTCCTGATTTGTGGAATCACTATCTCGGATTCCCGTGTAAACTTTAGCTCCTGATTGGTGGAATCACTATCTAGGATTCCCGTGTAAACTTTAACTCCTGCTTTGTGGTATCACTATCTAGGATTCCCATGTAAACTTTAGCTCCTGATTGGTGGAATCACTATCTAGGATTCCCGTGTAAACTTTAGCTCCTACTTTGTGGTATCACTATCTAGGATTCCCATGTAAACTTTAGCTCCTGATTGGTGGAATCACTATCTAGGATTCCCGTGTAAACTTTAACTCCTGCTTTGTGGTATCACTATCTATGATTCCCGTGTAAACTTACTTTAGCTCCTGATTTGTGGAATCACTATCTAGGATTCCCATGTAAACTTTAGCTCCTGATTTGTGGAATCACTATCTAGGATTCCCATGTAAACTTACTTTAACTCCTGATTTATGGAATCACTATCTAGGATTCCCGTGTAAACTTTAGCTCCTGATTTGTGGAATCACTATCTAGGATTCCCGTGTAAACTTTAGCTCCTACTTTGTGGTATCACTATCTAGGATTCTCATGTAAACTTTACCTCCTGATTTGTGGAATTACTATCTAGGATTCCCCTGTAAACTTTAGCTCCTGATTTGTGGAATCACTCTCTAGGATTCCCGTGTAAACTTACTTTAACTCCTGATTTGTGGAATCCCTATCTAGGATTCCCGTGTAAACTTTAGCTCCTGATTTGTGGAATCACTATCTAGGATTCCCATGTAAACTTTACCTCCTGATTTGTGGAATTACTATCTCGTATTCCCGTGTAAACTTTAGCTCATGATTTGGGGAATCACTATTTAGGATTCCCATGTAAACTTTAGCTCCTGATTTGTGGAATCACTCTCTAGGATTCCTGTGTAAACTTACTTTAACTCCTGATTTGTGGAATCACTATCTCGGATTCCCGTGTAAACTTTAGCTCCTGAGTGGTGGAATCACTATCTAGGATTCCCGTGTAAACTTTAACTCCTGCTTTGTGGTATCACTATCTAGGATTCCCATGTAAACTTTAGCTCCTGATTGGTGGAATCACTATCTAGGATTCCCGTGTAAACTTTAGCTCCTACTTTGTGGTATCACTATCTAGGATTCCCATGTAAACTTTACCTCCTGATTTGTGGAATTACTATCTAGGATTCCCCTGTAAACTTTAGCTCCTGATTTGTGGAATCACTCTCTAGGATTCCCGTGTAAACTTACTTTAACTGCTGATTTGTGGAATCCCTATCTAGGATTCCCGTGTAAACTTTAGCTCCTGATTTGTGGAATCACTATCTAGGATTCCCATGTAAACTTTACCTCCTGATTTGTGGTATTACTATCTAGGATTCCCATGTAAACTTTAGCTCATGATTTGGGGAATCACTATTTAGGATTCCCGTGTAAACTTTAGCTCCTGATTTGTGGAATCACTCTCTAGGATTCCCGTGTAAACTTACTTTAACTCCTGATTTGTGGAATCACTATCTCGGATTCCCATGTAAACTTTAGCTCCTGATTGGTGGAATCACTATCTAGGATTCCCGTGTAAACTTTAACTCCTGCTTTGTGGTATCACTATCTAGGATTCCCATGTAAACTTTAGCTCCTGATTGGTGGAATCACTATCTAGGATTCCCGTGTAAACTTTAGCTCCTACTTTGTGGTATCACTATCTAGGATTCCCATGTAAACTTTACCTCCTGATTTGTGGAATTACTATCTAGGATTCCCCTGTAAACTTTAGCTCCTGATTTGTGGAATCACTCTCTAGGATTCCCGTGTAAACTTACTTTAACTGCTGATTTGTGGAATCCCTATCTAGAATTCCCGTGTAAACTTTAGCTCCTGATTTGTGGAATCACTATCTAGGATTCCCATGTAAACTTTACCTCCTGATTTGTGGTATTACTATCTAGGATTCCCATGTAAACTTTAGCTCATGATTTGGGGAATCACTATTTAGGATTCCCATGTAAACTTTAGCTCCTGATTTGTGGAATCACTCTCTAGGATTCCCGTGTAAACTTACTTTAACTCCTGATTTGTGGAATCACTATCTCGGATTCCCATGTAAACTTTAGCTCCTGATTGGTGGAATCACTATCTAGGATTCCCGTGTAAACTTTAACTCCTGATTTGTGGAATCACTATCTCGGATTCCCGTGTAAACTTTAGCTCCTGATTGGTGGAATCACTATCTAGGATTCCCGTGTAAACTTTAACTCCTGCTTTGTGGTATCACTGTCTAGGATTCCCATGTAAACTTTAGCTCCTGCTTTGTGGTATCACTATCTCGGATTCCCGTGTAAACTTTAACTCCTGCTTTGTGGTATCACTATCTAGGATTCCCGTGTAAACTTACTTTAACTCCTGATATGTGGAATCACTATCTAGGATTCCCGTGTAAACTTTAGCTCCTGATTTGTGGAATCACTATCTCGGATTCCCGTGTAAACTTTAGCTCCTGATTGGTGGAATCACTATCTAGGATTCCCGTGTAAACTTTAACTCCTGCTTTGTGGTATCACTGTCTAGAATTCCCATGTAAACTTTAGCTCCTGATTTGTGGAATCACCATCTAGGATTCCCATGTAAACTTGAGCTCCTACTTTGTGGTATCACTATCTAGGATTCCCATGTAAACGTTACCTCCTGATTTGTTGAATTACTATCTAGGATTGCCGTGTAAACTTTAGCTCCTGATTTGTGGAATCACTCTCGAGGATTCCCATGTAAACTTACTTTAACTGCTGATTTGTTGAATCACTATCTAGGATTCCCGTGTAAACTTTAGCTCCTGATTTGTGGAATCACTATCTAGGATTCCCATGTAAACTTTACCTCCTGATTTGTGGTATTACTATCTAGGATTCCCGTGTAAACTTCAGCTCATGATTTGTGGAATCACTATCTAGGATTCCCATGTAAACTTTAGCTCCTGATTTGTGGAATCACTCTCTAGGATTCCCGTGTAAACTTACTTTAACTCCTGATTTGTGGAATCCCTATCTAGGATTCCCGTGTAAACTTTAGCTCCTGCTTTGTGCAATCACGATCTAGGATTCCTCTGTAAACTTTCTAAATCACTCTGAGTAAACTTAAGATCCAGTGTAAGCATGCTAAATCACTCTGAGTATACTTAAGATCCAGTGTAAGCGTTCTAAATTACTCGGAGTAAACTTAAGATCCGGTGTAAACTTTCTTTAGCTCCAGCTTTATGGTGTCACTATCTATGATTCCCGTGTAAACTTTCTAAAATACTCGGAGTAAACGTAAGATCCGGTGTAAACTTTCTGTAGCTCCTGATTTGTGGAATCACTATCTAGGATTCCCGTGTAAACTTTAGCTCCTGATTTGTGGAATCACTCTCTAGGTTTCCCGTGTAAACTTACTTTAACTCCTGATTTGTGGAATCACTATCTAGGATTCCCGTGTAAACTTTAACTCCTGCTTTGTGGTATCACTATCTAGGATTCCCGTGTAAACTTACTTTAGCTCCTGATTTGTGGAATCACTATCTAGGATTCCCGTGTAAACTTTAACTCCTGCTTTGTGGTATCACTATCTAGGATTCCCGTGTAAACTTACTTTAGCTCCTGATTTGTGGAATCGCTATCTAGGATTCCCGTGTAAACTTTAGCTCCTGATTTGTGGAATCACTATCTAGGATTCCCATGTAAACTTACTTTAACTCCTGATTTGTGGAATCACTATCTCGGATTCCCGTATAAACTTTAGCTCCTACTTTGTGGTATCACTATCTAGGATTCCCATGTAAACTTTACCTCCTGATTTGTGGAATTACTATCTAGGATTCCCCTGTAAACTTTAGCTACTGATTTGTGGAATCACTCTCTAGGATTCCCGTGTAAACTTACTTTAAATCCTGATTTGTGGAATCCCTATCTAGGATTCCCGTGTAAACTTTAGCTCCTGATTTGTGGAATCACTATCTAGCATTCCCATGTAAACTTTACCTCCTGATTTGTGGTATTACTATCTAGGATTCCCGTGTAAACTTTAGCTCATGATTTGGGGAATCACTATTTAGGATTCCCATGTAAACTTTAGCTCCTGATTTGTGGAATCACTCTCTAGGATTCCCGTGTCAACTTACATTAACTCCTGATTTGTGGAATCACTATCTCGGATTCCCGTGTGAACTTTAGCTCCTGATTGGTGGAATCACTATCTAGGATTCCCGTGTAAACTTTAACTCCTGCTTTGTGGTATCACTATCTAGGATTCCCATGTAAACTTTAGCTCCTGATTGGTGGAATCACTATCTAGGATTCCCGTGTAAACTTTAGCTCCTACTTTGTGGTATCACTATCTAGGATTCCCATGTAAACTTTACCTCCTGATTTGTGGAATTACTATCTAGGATTCCCCTGTAAACTTTAGCTCCTGATTTGTGGAATCACTATCTAGGATTCCCATGTAAACTTTACCTCCTGATTTGTGGTATTACTATCTAGGATTCCCATGTAAACTTTAGCTCATGATTTGGGGAATCACTATTTAGGATTCCCATGTAAACTTTAGCTCCTGATTTGTGGAATCACTCTCTAGGATTCCCGTGTCAACTTACATTAACTCCTGATTTGTGGAATCACTATCTCGGATTCCCGTGTAAACTTTAGCTCCTGATTGGTGGAATCACTATCTAGGATTCCCGTGTAAACTTTAACTCCTGCTTTGTGGTATCACTATCTAGGATTCCCATGTAAACTTTAGCTCCTGATTGGTGGAATCACTATCTAGGATTCCCGTGTAAACTTTAGCTCCTACTTTGTGGTATCACTATCTCGGATTCCCATGTAAACTTTAGCTCCTGATTGGTGGAATCACTATCTAGGATTCTCGTGTAAACTTTAACTCCTGCTTTGTGGTATCACTATCTATGATTCCCGTGTAAACTTACTTTAGCTCCTGATTTGTGGAATCACTATCTAGGATTCCCATGTAAACTTTAGCTCCTGATTTGTGGAATCACTATCTAGGATTCCCATGTAAACTTACTTTAACTCCTGATTTATGGAATCACTATCTAGGATTCCCGTGTAAACTTTAGCTCCTGATTTGTGGAATCACTATCTAGGATTCCCGTGTAAACTTTAGCTCCTACTTTGTGGTATCACTATCTAGGATTCTCATGTAAACTTTACCTCCTGATTTGTGGAATTACTATCTAGGATACCCCTGTAAACTTTAGCTCCTGATTTGTGGAATCACTCTCTAGGATTCCCGTGTAAACTTACTTTAACTCCTGATTTGTGGAATCCCTATCTAGGATTCCCGTGTAAACTTTAGCTCCTGATTTGTGGAATCACTATCTAGGATTCCCATGTAAACTTTACCTCCTGATTTGTGGAATTACTATCTCGGATTCCCGTGTAAACTTTAGCTCATGATTTGGGGAATCACTATTTAGGATTCCCATGTAAACTTTAGCTCCTGATTTGTGGAATCACTCTCTAGGATTCCTGTGTAAACTTACTTTAACTCCTGATTTGTGGAATCACTATCTCGGATTCCCGTGTAAACTTTAGCTCCTGAGTGGTGGAATCACTATCTAGGATTCCCGTGTAAACTTTAACTCCTGCTTTGTGGTATCACTATCTAGGATTCCCATGTAAACTTTAGCTCCTGATTGGTGGAATCACTATCTAGGATTCCCGTGTAAACTTTAGCTCCTACTTTGTGGTATCACTATCTAGGATTCCCATGTAAACTTTAGCTCCTGATTGGTGGAATCACTATCTAGGATTCCCGTGTAAACTTTAACTCCTGCTTTGTGGTATCATTATCTAGGATTCCCATGTAAACTTTAGCTCCTGATTGGTGGAATCACTATCTAGGATTCCCGTGTAAACTTTAGCTCCTACTTTGTGGTATCACTATCTAGGATTCCCATGTAAACTTTAGCTCCTGATTGGTGGAATCACTATCTAGGATTCCCGTGTAAACTTTAACTCCTGCTTTGTGGTATCACTATCTATGATTCCCGTGTAATCTTACTTTAGCTCCTGATTTGTGGAATCACTATCTAGGATTCCCATGTAAACTTTAGCTCCTGATTTGTGGAATCACTATCTAGGATTCCCATGTAAACTTACTTTAACTCCTGATTTATGGAATCACTATCTAGGATTCCCGTGTAAACTTTAGCTCCTGATTTGTGGAATCACTATCTAGGATTCCCGTGTAAACTTTAGCTCCTACTTTGTGGTATCACTATCTAGGATTCTCATGTAAACTTTACCTCCTGATTTGTGGAATTACTATCTAGGATTCCCCTGTAAACTTTAGCTCCTGATTTGTGGAATCACTCTCTAGGATTCCCGTGTAAACTTACTTTAACTCCTGATTTGTGGAATCCCTATCTAGGATTCCCGTGTAAACTTTAGCTCCTGATTTGTGGAATCACTATCTAGGATTCCCATGTAAACTTTACCTCCTGATTTGTGGAATTACTATCTCGGATTCCCGTGTAAACTTTAGCTCATGATTTGGGGAATCACTATTTAGGATTCCCATGTAAACTTTAGCTCCTGATTTGTGGAATCACTCTCTAGGATTCCTGTGTAAACTTACTTTAACTCCTGATTTGTGGAATCACTATCTAGGATTCCCGTGTAAACTTTAGCTCCTACTTTGTGGTATCACTATCTAGGATTCTCATGTAAACTTTACCTCCTGATTTGTGGAATTACTATCTAGGATACCCCTGTAAACTTTAGCTCCTGATTTGTGGAATCACTCTCTAGGATTCCCGTGTAAACTTACTTTAACTCCTGATTTGTGGAATCCCTATCTAGGATTCCCGTGTAAACTTTAGCTCCTGATTTGTGGAATCACTATCTAGGATTCCCATGTAAACTTTACCTCCTGATTTGTGGAATTACTATCTCGGATTCCCGTGTAAACTTTAGCTCATGATTTGGGGAATCACTATTTAGGATTCCCATGTAAACTTTAGCTCCTGATTTGTGGAATCACTCTCTAGGATTCCTGTGTAAACTTACTTTAACTCCTGATTTGTGCAATCACTATCTCGGATTCCCGTGTAAACTTTAGCTCCTGAGTGGTGGAATCACTATCTAGGATTCCCGTGTAAACTTTAACTCCTGCTTTGTGGTATCACTATCTAGGATTCCCATGTAAACTTTAGCTCCTGATTGGTGGAATCACTATCTAGGATTCCCGTGTAAACTTTAGCTCCTACTTTGTGGTATCACTATCTAGGATTCCCATGTAAACTTTAGCTCCTGATTGGTGGAATCACTATCTAGGATTCCCATGTAAACTTTAACTCCTGCTTTGTGGTATCATTATCTAGGATTCCCATGTAAACTTTAGCTCCTGATTGGTGGAATCACTATCTAGGATTCCCGTGTAAACTTTAGCTCCTACTTTGTGGTATCACTATCTAGGATTCCCATGTAAACTTTAGCTCCTGATTGGTGGAATCACTATCTAGGATTCCCGTGTAAACTTTAACTCCTGCTTTGTGGTATCACTATCTATGATTCCCGTGTAAACTTACTTTAGCTCCTGATTTGTGGAATCACTATCTAGGATTCCCATGTAAACTTTAGCTCCTGATTTGTGGAATCACTATCTAGGATTCCCATGTAAACTTACTTTAACTCCTGATTTATGGAATCACTTTCTAGGATTCCCGTGTAAACTTTAGCTCCTGATTTGTGGAATCACTATCTAGGATTCCCGTGTAAACTTTAGCTCCTACTTTGTGGTATCACTATCTAGGATTCTCATGTAAACTTTACCTCCTGATTTGTGGAATTACTATCTAGGATTCCCCTGTAAACTTTAGCTCCTGATTTGTGGAATCACTCTCTAGGATTCCCGTGTAAACTTACTTTAACTCCTGATTTGTGGAATCCCTATCTAGGATTCCCGTGTAAACTTTAGCTCCTGATTTGTGGAATCACTATCTAGGATTCCCATGGAAACTTTACCTCCTGATTTGTGGAATTACTATCTCGGATTCCCGTGTAAACTTTAGTTCATGATTTGGGGAATCACTATTTAGGATTCCCATGTAAACTTTAGCTCCTGATTTGTGGAATCACTCTCTAGGATTCCTGTGTAAACTTACTTTAACTCCTGATTTGTGGAATCATTATCTCGGATTCCCGTGTAAACTTTAGCTCCTGAGTGGTGGAATCACTATCTAGGATTCCCGTGTAAACTTTAACTCCTGCTTTGTGGTATCACTATCTCGGATTCCCATGTAAACTTTAGCTCCTGATTGGTGGAATCACTATCTAGGATTCCCGTGTAAACTTTAGCTCCTACTTTGTGGTATCACTATCTAGGATTCCCATGTAAACTTTACCTCCTGATTTGTGGAATTACTATCTAGGATTCCCCTGTAAACTTTAGCTCCTGATTTGTGGAATCACTCTCTAGGATTCCCGTGTAAACTTACTTTAACTGCTGATTTGTGGAATCCCTATCTAGGATTCCCGTGTAAACTTTAGCTCCTGATTTGTGGAATCACTATCTAGGATTCCCATGTAAACTTTACCTCCTGATTTGTGGTATTACTATCTAGGATTCCCATGTAAACTTTAGCTCATGATTTGGGGAATCACTATTTAGGATTCCCGTGTAAACTTTAGCTCCTGATTTGTGGAATCACTCTCTAGGATTCCCGTGTAAACTTACTTTAACTCCTGATTTGTGGAATCACTATCTCGGATTCCCATGTAAACTTTAGCTCCTGATTGGTGGAATCACTATCTAGGATTCCCGTGTGAACTTTAACTCCTGCTTTGTGGTATCACTATCTAGGATTCCCATGTAAACTTTAGCTCCTGATTGGTGGAATCACTATCTAGGATTCCCATGTAAACTTTAACTCCTGCTTTGTGGTATCATTATCTAGGATTCCCATGTAAACTTTAGCTCCTGATTGGTGGAATCACTATCTAGGATTCCCGTGTAAACTTTAGCTCCTACTTTGTGGTATCACTATCTAGGATTCCCATGTAAACTTTAGCTCCTGATTGGTGGAATCACTATCTAGGATTCCCGTGTAAACTTTAACTCCTGCTTTGTGGTATCACTATCTATGATTCCCGTGTAAACTTACTTTAGCTCCTGATTTGTGGAATCACTATCTAGGATTCCCATGTAAACTTTAGCTCCTGATTTGTGGAATCACTATCTAGGATTCCCATGTAAACTTACTTTAACTCCTGATTTATGGAATCACTTTCTAGGATTCCCGTGTAAACTTTAGCTCCTGATTTGTGGAATCACTATCTAGGATTCCCGTGTAAACTTTAGCTCCTACTTTGTGGTATCACTATCTAGGATTCTCATGTAAACTTTACCTCCTGATTTGTGGAATTACTATCTAGGATTCCCCTGTAAACTTTAGCTCCTGATTTGTGGAATCACTCTCTAGGATTCCCGTGTAAACTTACTTTAACTCCTGATTTGTGGAATCCCTATCTAGGATTCCCGTGTAAACTTTAGCTCCTGATTTGTGGAATCACTATCTAGGATTCCCATGTAAACTTTACCTCCTGATTTGTGGAATTACTATCTCGGATTCCCGTGTAAACTTTAGCTCATGATTTGGGGAATCACTATTTAGGATTCCCATGTAAACTTTAGCTCCTGATTTGTGGAATCACTCTCTAGGATTCCTGTGTAAACTTACTTTAACTCCTGATTTGTGGAATCACTATCTCGGATTCCCGTGTAAACTTTAGCTCCTGAGTGGTGGAATCACTATCTAGGATTCCCGTGTAAACTTTAACTCCTGCTTTGTGGTATCACTATCTAGGATTCCCATGTAAACTTTAGCTCCTGATTGGTGGAATCACTATCTAGGATTCCCGTGTAAACTTTAGCTCCTACTTTGTGGTATCACTATCTAGGATTCCCATGTAAACTTTACCTCCTGATTTGTGGAATTACTATCTAGGATTCCCCTGTAAACTTTAGCTCCTGATTTGTGGAATCACTCTCTAGGATTCCCGTGTAAACTTACTTTAACTGCTGATTTGTGGAATCCCTATCTAGGATTCCCGTGTAAACTTTAGCTCCTGATTTGTGGAATCACTATCTAGGATTCCCATGTAAACTTTACCTCCTGATTTGTGGTATTACTATCTAGGATTCCCATGTAAACTTTAGCTCATGATTTGGGGAATCACTATTTAGGATTCCCGTGTAAACTTTAGCTCCTGATTTGTGGAATCACTCTCTAGGATTCCCGTGTAAACTTACTTTAACTCCTGATTTGTGGAATCACTATCTCGGATTCCCATGTAAACTTTAGCTCCTGATTGGTGGAATCACTATCTAGGATTCCCATGTGAACTTTAACTCCTGCTTTGTGGTATCACTATCTAGGATTCCCATGTAAACTTTAGCTCCTGATTGGTGGAATCACTATCTAGGATTCCCGTGTAAACTTTAGCTCCTACTTTGTGGTATCACTATCTAGGATTCCCATGTAAACTTTACCTCCTGATTTGTGGAATTACTATCTAGGATTCCCCTGTAAACTTTAGCTCCTGATTTGTGGAATCACTCTCTAGGATTCCCGTGTAAACTTACTTTAACTGCTGATTTGTGGAATCCCTATCTAGAATTACCGTGTAAACTTTAGCTCCTGATTTGTGGAATCACTATCTAGGATTCCCATGTAAACTTTACCTCCTGATTTGTGGTATTACTATCTAGGATTCCCATGTAAACTTTAGCTCATGATTTGGGGAATCACTATTTAGGATTCCCGTGTAAACTTTAGCTCCTGATTTGTGGAATCACTCTCTAGGATTCCCGTGTAAACTTACTTTAACTCCTGATTTGTGGAATCACTATCTCGGATTCCCATGTAAACTTTAGCTCCTGATTGGTGGAATCACTATCTAGGATTCCCGTGTAAACTTTAACTCCTGATTTGTGGAATCACTATCTCGGATTCCCGTGTAAACTTTAGCTCCTGATTGGTGGAATCACTATCTAGGATTCCCGTGTAAACTTTAACTCCTGCTTTGTGGTATCACTGTCTAGGATTCCCATGTAAACTTTAGCTCCTGCTTTGTGGTATCACTATCTCGGATTCCCGTGTAAACTTTAACTCCTGCTTTGTGGTATCACTATCTAGGATTCCCGTGTAAACTTACTTTAACTCCTGATATGTGGAATCACTATCTAGGATTCCCGTGTAAACTTTAGCTCCTGATTTGTGGAATCACTATCTCGGATTCCCGTGTAAACTTTAGCTCCTGATTGGTGGAATCACTATCTAGGATTCCCGTGTAAACTTTAACTCCTGCTTTGTGGTATCACTGTCTAGAATTCCCATGTAAACTTTAGCTCCTGATTTGTGGAATCACCATCTAGGATTCCCATGTAAACTTGAGCTCCTACTTTGTGGAATTACTATCTAGGATTGCCGTGTAAACTTTAGCTCCTGATTTGTGGAATCACTCTCGAGGATTCCCATGTAAACTTACTTTAACTGCTGATTTGTTGAATCACTATCTAGGATTCCCGTGTAAACTTTAGCTCCTGATTTGTGGAATCACTATCTAGGATTCCCATGTAAACTTTACCTCCTGATTTGTGGTATTACTATCTAGGATTCCCGTGTAAACTTCAGCTCATGATTTGTGGAATCACTATCTAGGATTCCCATGTAAACTTTAGCTCCTGATTTGTGGAATCACTCTCTAGGATTCCCGTGTAAACTTACTTTAACTCCTGATTTGTGGAATCCCTATCTAGGATTCCCGTGTAAACTTTAGCTCCTGCTTTGTGCAATCACGATCTAGGATTCCTCTGTAAACTTTCTAAATCACTCTGAGTAAACTTAAGATCCAGTGTAAGCATGCTAAATCACTCTGAGTAGTGAGTATACTTAAGATCCAGTGTAAGCGTTCTAAATTACTCGGAGTAAACTTAAGATCCGGTGTAAACTTTCTTTAGCTCCAGCTTTATGGTGTCACTATCTAAGATTCCCGTGTAAACTTTCTAAAATACTCGGAGTAAACGTAAGATCCGGTGTAAACTTTCTGTAGCTCCTGATTTGTGGAATCACTATCTAGGATTCCCGTGTAAACTTTAGCTCCTGATTTGTGGAATCACTCTCTAGGTTTCCCGTGTAAACTTACTTTAACTCCTGATTTGTGGAATCACTATCTAGGATTCCCGTGTAAACTTTAACTCCTGCTTTGTGGTATCACTATCTAGGATTCCCGTGTAAACTTACTTTAGCTCCTGATTTGTGGAATCACTATCTAGGATTCCCGTGTAAACTTTAACTCCTGCTTTGTGGTATCACTATCTAGGATTCCCGTGTAAACTTACTTTAGCTCCTGATTTGTGGAATCACTATCTAGGATTCCCGTGTAAACTTTAACTCCTGCTTTGTGGTATCACTATCTAGGATTCCCGTGTAAACTTACTTTAGCTCCTGATTTGTGGAATCACTATCTAGGATTCCCGTGTAAACTTTAGCTCCTGATTTGTGGAATCACTATCTAGGATTCCCATGTAAACTTACTTTAACTCCTGATTTGTGGAATCACTATCTAGGATTCCCGTATAAACTTTAGCTCCTACTTTGTGGTATCACTATCTAGGATTCCCATGTAAACTTTACCTCCTGATTTGTGGAATTACTATCTAGGATTCCCCTGTAAACTTTAGCTCCTGATTTGTGGAATCACTCTCTAGGATTCCCGTGTAAACTTACTTTAAATCCTGATTTGTGGAATCCCTATCTAGGATTCCCATGTAAACTTTAGCTCCTGATTGGTGGAATCACTATCTAGGATTCCCGTGTAAACTTTAGCTCCTACTTTGTGGTATCACTATCTAGGATTCCCATGTAAACTTTACCTCCTGATTTGTGGAATTACTATCTAGGATTCCCCTGTAAACTTTAGCTCCTGATTTGTGGAATCACTCTCTAGGATTCCCGTGTAAACTTACTTTAACTGCTGATTTGTGGAATCCCTATCTAGGATTCCCGTGTAAACTTTAGCTCCTGATTTGTGGAATCACTATCTAGGATTCCCATGTAAACTTTACCTCCTGATTTGTGGTATTACTATCTAGGATTCCCATGTAAACTTTAGCTCATGATTTGGGGAATCACTATTTAGGATTCCCGTGTAAACTTTAGCTCCTGATTTGTGGAATCACTCTCTAGGATTCCCGTGTAAACTTACTTTAACTCCTGATTTGTGGAATCACTATCTCGGATTCCCATGTAAACTTTAGCTCCTGATTGGTGGAATCACTATCTAGGATTCCCATGTGAACTTTAACTCCTGCTTTGTGGTATCACTATCTAGGATTCCCATGTAAACTTTAGCTCCTGATTGGTGGAATCACTATCTAGGATTCCCGTGTAAACTTTAGCTCCTACTTTGTGGTATCACTATCTAGGATTCCCATGTAAACTTTACCTCCTGATTTGTGGAATTACTATCTAGGATTCCCCTGTAAACTTTAGCTCCTGATTTGTGGAATCACTCTCTAGGATTCCCGTGTAAACTTACTTTAACTGCTGATTTGTGGAATCCCTATCTAGAATTCCCGTGTAAACTTTAGCTCCTGATTTGTGGAATCACTATCTAGGATTCCCATGTAAACTTTACCTCCTGATTTGTGGTATTACTATCTAGGATTCCCATGTAAACTTTAGCTCATGATTTGGGGAATCACTATTTAGGATTCCCGTGTAAACTTTAGCTCCTGATTTGTGGAATCACTCTCTAGGATTCCCGTGTAAACTTACTTTAACTCCTGATTTGTGGAATCACTATCTCGGATTCCCATGTAAACTTTAGCTCCTGATTGGTGGAATCACTATCTAGGATTCCCGTGTAAACTTTAACTCCTGATTTGTGGAATCACTATCTCGGATTCCCGTGTAAACTTTAGCTCCTGATTGGTGGAATCACTATCTAGGATTCCCGTGTAAACTTTAACTCCTGCTTTGTGGTATCACCGTCTAGGATTCCCATGTAAACTTTAGCTCCTGCTTTGTGGTATCACTATCTCGGATTCCCGTGTAAACTTTAACTCCTGCTTTGTGGTATCACTATCTAGGATTCCCGTGTAAACTTACTTTAACTCCTGATATGTGGAATCACTATCTAGGATTCCCGTGTAAACTTTAGCTCCTGATTTGTGGAATCACTATCTCGGATTCCCGTGTAAACTTTAGCTCCTGATTGGTGGAATCACTATCTAGGATTCCCGTGTAAACTTTAACTCCTGCTTTGTGGTATCACTGTCTAGAATTCCCATGTAAACTTTAGCTCCTGATTTGTGGAATCACCATCTAGGATTCCCATGTAAACTTGAGCTCCTACTTTGTGGAATTACTATCTAGGATTGCCGTGTAAACTTTAGCTCCTGATTTGTGGAATCACTCTCGAGGATTCCCATGTAAACTTACTTTAACTGCTGATTTGTTGAATCACTATCTAGGATTCCCGTGTAAACTTTAGCTCCTGATTTGTGGAATCACTATCTAGGATTCCCATGTAAACTTTACCTCCTGATTTGTGGTATTACTATCTAGGATTCCCGTGTAAACTTCAGCTCATGATTTGTGGAATCACTATCTAGGATTCCCATGTAAACTTTAGCTCCTGATTTGTGGAATCACTCTCTAGGATTCCCGTGTAAACTTACTTTAACTCCTGATTTGTGGAATCCCTATCTAGGATTCCCGTGTAAACTTTAGCTCCTGCTTTGTGCAATCACGATCTAGGATTCCTCTGTAAACTTTCTAAATCACTCTGAGTAAACTTAAGATCCAGTGTAAGCATGCTAAATCACTCTGAGTAGTGAGTATACTTAAGATCCAGTGTAAGCGTTCTAAATTACTCGGAGTAAACTTAAGATCCGGTGTAAACTTTCTTTAGCTCCAGCTTTATGGTGTCACTATCTATGATTCCCGTGTAAACTTTCTAAAATACTCGGAGTAAACGTAAGATCCGGTGTAAACTTTCTGTAGCTCCTGATTTGTGGAATCACTATCTAGGATTCCCGTGTAAACTTTAGCTCCTGATTTGTGGAATCACTCTCTAGGTTTCCCGTGTAAACTTACTTTAACTCCTGATTTGTGGAATCACTATCTAGGATTCCCGTGTAAACTTTAACTCCTGCTTTGTGGTATCACTATCTAGGATTCCCGTGTAAACTTACTTTAGCTCCTGATTTGTGGAATCACTATCTAGGATTCCCGTGTAAACTTTAACTCCTGCTTTGTGGTATCACTATCTAGGATTCCCGTGTAAACTTACTTTAGCTCCTGATTTGTGGAATCACTATCTAGGATTCCCGTGTAAACTTTAACTCCTGCTTTGTGGTATCACTATCTAGGATTCCCGTGTAAACTTACTTTAGCTCCTGATTTGTGGAATCACTATCTAGGATTCCCGTGTAAACTTTAGCTCCTGATTTGTGGAATCACTATCTAGGATTCCCATGTAAACTTACTTTAACTCCTGATTTGTGGAATCACTATCTAGGATTCCCGTATAAACTTTAGCTCCTACTTTGTGGTATCACTATCTAGGATTCCCATGTAAACTTTACCTCCTGATTTGTGGAATTACTATCTAGGATTCCCCTGTAAACTTTAGCTCCTGATTTGTTGAATCACTATCTAGGATTCCCGTGTAAACTTTAGCTCCTGATTTGTGGAATCACTATCTAGGATTCCCATGTAAACTTTACCTCCTGATTTGTGGTATTACTATCTAGGATTCCCGTGTAAACTTCAGCTCATGATTTGTGGAATCACTATCTAGGATTCCCATGTAAACTTTAGCTCCTGATTTGTGGAATCACTCTCTAGGATTCCCGTGTAAACTTACTTTAACTCCTGATTTGTGGAATCCCTATCTAGGATTCCCGTGTAAACTTTAGCTCCTGCTTTGTGCAATCACGATCTAGGATTCCTCTGTAAACTTTCTAAATCACTCTGAGTAAACTTAAGATCCAGTGTAAGCATGCTAAATCACTCTGAGTAGTGAGTATACTTAAGATCCAGTGTAAGCGTTCTAAATTACTCGGAGTAAACTTAAGATCCGGTGTAAACTTTCTTTAGCTCCAGCTTTATGGTGTCACTATCTATGATTCCCGTGTAAACTTTCTAAAATACTCGGAGTAAACGTAAGATCCGGTGTAAACTTTCTGTAGCTCCTGATTTGTGGAATCACTATCTAGGATTCCCGTGTAAACTTTAGCTCCTGATTTGTGGAATCACTCTCTAGGTTTCCCGTGTAAACGTACTTTAACTCCTGATTTGTGGAATCACTATCTAGGATTCCCGTGTAAACTTTAACTCCTGCTTTGTGGTATCACTATCTAGGATTCCCGTGTAAACTTACTTTAGCTCCTGATTTGTGGAATCACTATCTAGGATTCCCGTGTAAACTTTAACTCCTGCTTTGTGGTATCACTATCTAGGATTCCCGTGTAAACTTACTTTAGCTCCTGATTTGTGGAATCACTATCTAGGATTCCCGTGTAAACTTTAACTCCTGCTTTGTGGTATCACTATCTAGGATTCCCGTGTAAACTTACTTTAGCTCCTGATTTGTGGAATCACTATCTAGGATTCCCGTGTAAACTTTAGCTCCTGATTTGTGGAATCACTATCTAGGATTCCCATGTAAACTTACTTTAACTCCTGATTTGTGGAATCACTATCTAGGATTCCCGTATAAACTTTAGCTCCTACTTTGTGGTATCACTATCTAGGATTCCCATGTAAACTTTACCTCCTGATTTGTGGAATTACTATCTAGGATTCCCCTGTAAACTTTAGCTCCTGATTTGTGGAATCACTCTCTAGGATTCCCGTGTAAACTTACTTTAAATCCTGATTTGTGGAATCCCTATCTAGGATTCCCGTGTAAACTTTAGCTCCTGATTTGTGGAATCACTATCTAGCATTCCCATGTAAACTTTACCTCCTGATTTGTGGTATTACTATCTAGGATTCCCGTGTAAACTTTAGCTCATGATTTGGGGAATCACTATTTAGGATTCCCATGTAAACTTTAGCTCCTGATTTGTGGAATCACTCTCTAGGATTCCCGTGTCAACTTACATTAACTCCTGATTTGTGGAATCACTATCTCGGATTCCCGTGTAAACTTTAGCTCCTGATTGGTGGAATCACTATCTAGGATTCCCGTGTAAACTTTAACTCCTGCTTTGTGGTATCACTATCTAGGATTCCCATGTAAACTTTAGCTCCTGATTGGTGGAATCACTATCTAGGATTCCCGTGTAAACTTTAGCTCCTACTTTGTGGTATCACTATCTAGGATTCCCATGTAAACTTTAGCTCCTGATTTGTGGAATCACTATCGAGGATTCCCATGTAAACTTTACCTCCTGATTTGTGGTATTACTATCTAGGATTCCCATGTAAACTTTAGCTCATGATTTGGGGAATCACTATTTAGGATTCCCATGTAAACTTTAGCTCCTGATTTGTGGAATCACTCTCTAGGATTCCCGTGTCAACTTACATTAACTCCTGATTTGTGGAATCACTATCTCGGATTCCCGTGTAAACTTTAGCTCCTGATTGGTGGAATCACTATCTAGGATTCCCGTGTAAACTTTAACTCCTGCTTTGTGGTATCACTATCTAGGATTCCCATGTAAACTTTAGCTCCTGATTGGTGGAATCACTATCTAGGATTCCCGTGTAAACTTTAGCTACTACTTTGTGGTATCACTATCTAGGATTCCCATGTAAACTTTAGCTCCTGATTGGTGGAATCACTATCTAGGATTCTCGTGTAAACTTTAACTCCTGCTTTGTGGTATCACTATCTATGATTCCCGTGTAAACTTACTTTAGCTCCTGATTTGTGGAATCACTATCTAGGATTCCCATGTAAACTTTAGCTCCTGATTTGTGGAATCACTATCTAGGATTCCCATGTAAACTTACTTTAACTCCTGATTTATGGAATCACTATCTAGGATTCCCGTGTAAACTTTAGCTCCTGATTTGTGGAATCACTATCTAGGATTCCCGTGTAAACTTTAGCTCCTACTTTGTGGTATCACTATCTAGGATTCTCATGTAAACTTTACCTCCTGATTTGTGGAATTACTATCTAGGATACCCCTGTAAACTTTAGCTCCTGATTTGTGGAATCACTCTCTAGGATTCCCGTGTAAACTTACTTTAACTCCTGATTTGTGGAATCCCTATCTAGGATTCCCGTGTAAACTTTAGCTCCTGATTTGTGGAATCACTATCTAGGATTCCCATGTAAACTTTACCTCCTGATTTGTGGAATTACTATCTCGGATTCCCGTGTAAACTTTAGCTCATGATTTGGGGAATCACTATTTAGGATTCCCATGTAAACTTTAGCTCCTGATTTGTGGAATCACTCTCTAGGATTCCTGTGTAAACTTACTTTAACTCCTGATTTGTGGAATCACTATCTCGGATTCCCGTGTAAACTTTAGCTCCTGAGTGGTGGAATCACTATCTAGGATTCCCGTGTAAACTTTAACTCCTGCTTTGTGGTATCACTATCTAGGATTCCCATGTAAACTTTAGCTCCTGATTGGTGGAATCACTATCTAGGATTCCCGTGTAAACTTTAGCTCCTACTTTGTGGTATCACTATCTAGGATTCCCATGTAAACTTTAGCTCCTGATTGGTGGAATCACTATCTAGGATTCCCGTGTAAACTTTAACTCCTGCTTTGTGGTATCATTATCTAGGATTCCCATGTAAACTTTAGCTCCTGATTGGTGGAATCACTATCTAGGATTCCCGTGTAAACTTTAGCTCCTACTTTGTGGTATCACTATCTAGGATTCCCATGTAAACTTTAGCTCCTGATTGGTGGAATCACTATCTAGGATTCCCGTGTAAACTTTAACTCCTGCTTTGTGGTATCACTATCTATGATTCCCGTGTAAACTTACTTTAGCTCCTGATTTGTGGAATCACTATCTAGGATTCCCATGTAAACTTTAGCTCCTGATTTGTGGAATCACTATCTAGGATTCCCATGTAAACTTACTTTAACTCCTGATTTATGGAATCACTATCTAGGATTCCCGTGTAAACTTTAGCTCCTGATTTGTGGAATCACTATCTAGGATTCCCGTGTAAACTTTAGCTCCTACTTTGTGGTATCACTATCTAGGATTCTCATGTAAACTTTACCTCCTGATTTGTGGAATTACTATCTAGGATTCCCCTGTAAACTTTAGCTCCTGATTTGTGGAATCACTCTCTAGGATTCCCGTGTAAACTTACTTTAACTCCTGATTTGTGGAATCCCTATCTAGGATTCCCGTGTAAACTTTAGCTCCTGATTTGTGGAATCACTATCTAGGATTCCCATGTAAACTTTACCTCCTGATTTGTGGAATTACTATCTCGGATTCCCGTGTAAACTTTAGCTCATGATTTGGGGAATCACTATTTAGGATTCCCATGTAAACTTTAGCTCCTGATTTGTGGAATCACTCTCTAGGATTCCTGTGTAAACTTACTTTAACTCCTGATTTGTGGAATCACTATCTAGGATTCCCGTGTAAACTTTAGCTCCTACTTTGTGGTATCACTATCTAGGATTCTCATGTAAACTTTACCTCCTGATTTGTGGAATTACTATCTAGGATACCCCTGTAAACTTTAGCTCGTGATTTGTGGAATCACTCTCTAGGATTCCCGTGTAAACTTACTTTAACTCCTGATTTGTGGAATCCCTATCTAGGATTCCCGTGTAAACTTTAGCTCCTGATTTGTGGAATCACTATCTAGGATTCCCATGTAAACTTTACCTCCTGATTTGTGGAATTACTATCTCGGATTCCCGTGTAAACTTTAGCTCATGATTTGGGGAATCACTATTTAGGATTCCCATGTAAACTTTAGCTCCTGATTTGTGGAATCACTCTCTAGGATTCCTGTGTAAACTTACTTTAACTCCTGATTTGTGGAATCACTATCTCGGATTCCCGTGTAAACTTTAGCTCCTGAGTGGTGGAATCACTATCTAGGATTCCCGTGTAAACTTTAACTCCTGCTTTGTGGTATCACTATCTAGGATTCCCATGTAAACTTTAGCTCCTGATTGGTGGAATCACTATCTAGGATTCCCATGTAAACTTTAGCTCCTACTTTGTGGTATCACTATCTAGGATTCCCATGTAAACTTTAGCTCCTGATTGGTGGAATCACTATCTAGGATTCCCGTGTAAACTTTAACTCCTGCTTTGTGGTATCATTATCTAGGATTCCCATGTAAACTTTAGCTCCTGATTGGTGGAATCACTATCTAGGATTCCCGTGTAAACTTTAGCTCCTACTTTGTGGTATCACTATCTAGGATTCCCATGTAAACTTTAGCTCCTGATTGGTGGAATCACTATCTAGGATTCCCGTGTAAACTTTAACTCCTGCTTTGTGGTATCACTATCTATGATTCCCGTGTAAACTTACTTTAGCTCCTGATTTGTGGAATCACTATCTAGGATTCCCATGTAAACTTTAGCTCCTGATTTGTGGAATCACTATCTAGGATTCCCATGTAAACTTACTTTAACTCCTGATTTATGGAATCACTTTCTAGGATTCCCGTGTAAACTTTAGCTCCTGATTTGTGGAATCACTATCTAGGATTCCCGTGTAAACTTTAGCTCCTACTTTGTGGTATCACTATCTAGGATTCTCATGTAAACTTTACCTCCTGATTTGTGGAATTACTATCTAGGATTCCCCTGTAAACTTTAGCTCCTGATTTGTGGAATCACTCTCTAGGATTCCCGTGTAAACTTACTTTAACTCCTGATTTGTGGAATCCCTATCTAGGATTCCCGTGTAAACTTTAGCTCCTGATTTGTGGAATCACTATCTAGGATTCCCATGTAAACTTTACCTCCTGATTTGTGGAATTACTATCTCGGATTCCCGTGTAAACTTTAGCTCATGATTTGGGGAATCACTATTTAGGATTCCCATGTAAACTTTAGCTCCTGATTTGTGGAATCACTCTCTAGGATTCCTGTGTAAACTTACTTTAACTCCTGATTTGTGGAATCACTATCTCGGATTCCCGTGTAAACTTTAGCTCCTGAGTGGTGGAATCACTATCTAGGATTCCCGTGTAAACTTTAACTCCTGCTTTGTGGTATCACTATCTAGGATTCCCATGTAAACTTTAGCTCCTGATTGGTGGAATCACTATCTAGGATTCCCGTGTAAACTTTAGCTCCTACTTTGTGGTATCACTATCTAGGATTCCCATGTAAACTTTACCTCCTGATTTGTGGAATTACTATCTAGGATTCCCCTGTAAACTTTAGCTCCTGATTTGTGGAATCACTCTCTAGGATTCCCGTGTAAACTTACTTTAACTGCTGATTTGTGGAATCCCTATCTAGGATTCCCGTGTAAACTTTAGCTCCTGATTTGTGGAATCACTATCTAGGATTCCCATGTAAACTTTACCTCCTGATTTGTGGTATTACTATCTAGGATTCCCATGTAAACTTTAGCTCATGATTTGGGGAATCACTATTTAGGATTCCCGTGTAATCTTTAGCTCCTGATTTGTGGAATCACTCTCTAGGATTCCCGTGTAAACTTACTTTAACTCCTGATTTGTGGAATCACTATCTCGGATTCCCATGTAAACTTTAGCTCCTGATTGGTGGAATCACTATCTAGGATTCCCGTGTGAACTTTAACTCCTGCTTTGTGGTATCACTATCTAGGATTCCCATGTAAACTTTAGCTCCTGATTGGTGGAATCACTATCTAGGATTCCCGTGTAAACTTTAGCTCCTACTTTGTGGTATCACTATCTAGGATTCCCATGTAAACTTTACCTCCTGATTTGTGGAATTACTATCTAGGATTCCCCTGTAAACTTTAGCTCCTGATTTGTGGAATCACTCTCTAGGATTCCCGTGTAAACTTACTTTAACTGCTGATTTGTGGAATCCCTATCTAGAATTCCCGTGTAAACTTTAGCTCCTGATTTGTGGAATCACTATCTAGGATTCCCATGTAAACTTTACCTCCTGATTTGTGGTATTACTATCTAGGATTCCCATGTAAACTTTAGCTCATGATTTGGGGAATCACTATTTAGGATTCCCGTGTAAACTTTAGCTCCTGATTTGTGGAATCACTCTCTAGGATTCCCGTGTAAACTTACTTTAACTCCTGATTTGTGGAATCACTATCTCGGATTCCCATGTAAACTTTAGCTCCTGATTTGTGGAATCACTATCTCGGATTCCCGTGTAAACTTTAGCTCCTGATTGGTGGAATCACTATCTAGGATTCCCGTGTAAACTTTAACTCCTGCTTTGTGGTATCACTGTCTAGGATTCCCATGTAAACTTTAGCTCCTGCTTTGTGGTATCACTATCTCGGATTCCCGTGTAAACTTTAACTCCTGCTTTGTGGTATCACTATCTAGGATTCCCGTGTAAACTTACTTTAACTCCTGATATGTGGAATCACTATCTAGGATTCCCGTGTAAACTTTAGCTCCTGATTTGTGGAATCACTATCTCGGATTCCCGTGTAAACTTTAGCTCCTGATTGGTGGAATCACTATCTAGGATTCCCGTGTAAACTTTAACTCCTGCTTTGTGGTATCACTGTCTAGAATTCCCATGTAAACTTTAGCTCCTGATTTGTGGAATCACCATCTAGGATTCCCATGTAAACTTGAGCTCCTACTTTGTGGTATCACTATCTAGGATTCCCATGTAAACGTTACCTCCTGATTTGTGGAATTACTATCTAGGATTGCCGTGTAAACTTTAGCTCCTGATTTGTGGAATCACTCTCGAGGATTCCCATGTAAACTTACTTTAACTGCTGATTTGTTGAATCACTATCTAGGATTCCCGTGTAAACTTTAGCTCCTGATTTGTGGAATCACTATCTAGGATTCCCATGTAAACTTTACCTCCTGATTTGTGGTATTACTATCTAGGATTCCCGTGTAAACTTCAGCTCATGATTTGTGGAATCACTATCTAGGATTCCCATGTAAACTTTAGCTCCTGATTTGTGGAATCACTCTCTAGGATTCCCGTGTAAACTTACTTTAACTCCTGATTTGTGGAATCCCTATCTAGGATTCCCGTGTAAACTTTAGCTCCTGCTTTGTGCAATCACGATCTAGGATTCCTCTGTAAACTTTCTAAATCACTCTGAGTAAACTTAAGATCCAGTGTAAGCATGCTAAATCACTCTGAGTATACTTAAGATCCAGTGTAAGCGTTCTAAATTACTCGGAGTAAACTTAAGATCCGGTGTAAACTTTCTTTAGCTCCAGCTTTATGGTGTCACTATCTATGATTCCCGTGTAAACTTTCTAAAATACTCGGAGTAAACGTAAGATCCGGTGTAAACTTTCTGTAGCTCCTGATTTGTGGAATCACTATCTAGGATTCCCGTGTAAACTTTAGCTCCTGATTTGTGGAATCACTCTCTAGGTTTCCCGTGTAAACTTACTTTAACTCCTGATTTGTGGAATCACTATCTAGGATTCCCGTGTAAACTTTAACTCCTGCTTTGTGGTATCACTATCTAGGATTCCCGTGTAAACTTACTTTAGCTCCTGATTTGTGGAATCACTATCTAGGATTCCCGTGTAAACTTTAACTCCTGCTTTGTGGTATCACTATCTAGGATTCCCGTGTAAACTTACTTAAGCTCCTGATTTGTGGAATCACTATCTAGGATTCCCGTGTAAACTTTAGCTCCTGATTTGTGGAATCACTATCTAGGATTCCCATGTAAACTTACTTTAACTCCTGATTTGTGGAATCACTATCTAGGATTCCCGTATAAACTTTAGCTCCTACTTTGTGGTATCACTATCTAGGATTCCCATGTAAACTTTACCTCCTGATTTGTGGAATTACTATCTAGGATTCCCCTGTAAACTTTAGCTCCTGATTTGTGGAATCACTCTCTAGGATTCCCGTATAAACTTACTTTAAATCCTGATTTGTGGAATCCCTATCTAGGATTCCCGTGTAAACTTTAGCTCCTGATTTGTGGAATCACTATCTAGCATTCCCATGTAAACTTTACCTCCTGATTTGTGGTATTACTATCTAGGATTCCCGTGTAAACTTTAGCTCATGATTTGGGGAATCACTATTTAGGATTCCCATGTAAACTTTAGCTCCTGATTTGTGGAATCACTCTCTAGGATTCCCGTGTCAACTTACATTAACTCCTGATTTGTGGAATCACTATCTCGGATTCCCGTATGAACTTTAGCTCCTGATTGGTGGAATCACTATCTAGGATTCCCGTGTAAACTTTAACTCCTGCTTTGTGGTATCACTATCTAGGATTCCCATGTAAACTTTAGCTCCTGATTGGTGGAATCACTATCTAGGATTCCCGTGTAAACTTTAGCTCCTACTTTGTGGTATCACTATCTAGGATTCCCATGTAAACTTTACCTCCTGATTTGTGGAATTACTATCTAGGATTCCCCTGTAAACTTTAGCTCCTGATTTGTGGAATCACTATCTAGGATTCCCATGTAAACTTTACCTCCTGATTTGTGGTATTACTATCTAGGATTCCCATGTAAACTTTAGCTCATGATTTGGGGAATCACTATTTAGGATTCCCATGTAAACTTTAGCTCCTGATTTGTGGAATCACTCTCTAGGATTCCCGTGTCAACTTACATTAACTCCTGATTTGTGGAATCACTATCTCGGATTCCCGTGTAAACTTTAGCTCCTGATTGGTGGAATCACTATCTAGGATTCCCGTGTAAACTTTAACTCCTGCTTTGTGGTATCACTATCTAGGATTCCCATGTAAACTTTAGCTCCTGATTGGTGGAATCACTATCTAGGATTCCCGTGTAAACTTTAGCTCCTACTTTGTGGTATCACTATCTAGGATTCCCATGTAAACTTTAGCTCCTGATTGGTGGAATCACTATCTAGGATTCCCATGTAAACTTTAACTCCTGCTTTGTGGTATCACTATCTATGATTCCCGTGTAAACTTACTTTAGCTCCTGATTTGTGGAATCACTATCTAGGATTCCCATGTAAACTTTAGCTCCTACTTTGTGGTATCACTATCTAGGATTCTCATGTAAACTTTACCTCCTGATTTGTGGAATTACTATCTAGGATTCCCCTGTAAACTTTAGCTCCTGATTTGTGGAATCACTCTCTAGGATTCCCGTGTAAACTTACTTTAACTCCTGATTTGTGGAATCCCTATCTAGGATTCCCGTGTAAACTTTAGCTCCTGATTTGTGGAATCACTATCTAGGATTCCCATGTAAACTTTACCTCCTGATTTGTGGAATTACTATCTCGGATTCCCGTGTAGACTTTAGCTCATGATTTGGGGAATCACTATTTAGGATTCCCATGTAAACTTTAGCTCCTGATTTGTGGAATCACTCTCTAGGATTCCTGTGTAAACTTACTTTAACTCCTGATTTGTGGAATCACTATCTCGGATTCCCGTGTAAACTTTAGCTCCTGAGTGGTGGAATCACTATCTAGGATTCCCGTGTAAACTTTAACTCCTGCTTTGTGGTATCACTATCTAGGATTCCCATGTAAACTTTAGCTCCTGATTGGTGGAATCACTATCTAGGATTCCCGTGTAAACTTTAGCTCCTACTTTGTGGTATCACTATCTAGGATTCCCATGTAAACTTTACCTCCTGATTTGTGGAATTACTATCTAGGATTCCCCTGTAAACTTTAGCTCCTGATTTGTGGAATCACTCTCTAGGATTCCCGTGTAAACTTACTTTAACTGCTGATTTGTGGAATCCCTATCTAGGATTCCCGTGTAAACTTTAGCTCCTGATTTGTGGAATCACTATCTAGGATTCCCATGTAAACTTTACCTCCTGATTTGTGGTATTACTATCTAGGATTCCCATGTAAACTTTAGCTCATGATTTGGGGAATCACTATTTAGGATTCCCGTGTAAACTTTAGCTCCTGATTTGTGGAATCACTCTCTAGGATTCCCGTGTAAACTTACTTTAACTCCTGATTTGTGGAATTACTATCTCGGATTCCCATGTAAACTTTAGCTCCTGATTGGTGGAATCACTATCTAGGATTCCCGTGTAAACTTTAACTCCTGATTTGTGGAATCACTATCTCGGATTCCCGTGTAAACTTTAGCTCCTGATTGGTGGAATCACTATCTAGGATTCCCGTGTAAACTTTAACTCCTGCTTTGTGGTATCACTGTCTAGGATTCCCATGTAAACTTTAGCTCCTGCTTTGTGGTATCACTATCTCGGATTCCCGTGTAAACTTTAACTCCTGCTTTGTGGTATCACTATCTAGGATTCCCGTGTAAACTTACTTTAACTCCTGATATGTGGAATCACTATCTAGGATTCCCGTGTAAACTTTAGCTCCTGATTTGTGTCATCACTATCTAGGATTCCCGTGTAAACATTAACTCCTGCTTTGTGGTATCACTATCAAGGATTCCCATGTAAACTTTTAGCTCCTGCTTTGTGGTATCACTGTCTAGAATTCCCATGTAAACTTTAGCTCCTGATTTGTGGAATCACCATCTAGGATTCCCATGTAAACTTGAGCTCCTACTTTGTGGTATCACTATCTAGGATTCCCATGTAAACGTTACCTCCTGATTTGTGGAATTACTATCTAGGATTGCCGTGTAAACTTTAGCTCCTGATTTGTGGAATCACTCTCGAGGATTCCCATGTAAACTTACTTTAACTGCTGATTTGTTGAATCACTATCTAGGATTCCCGTGTAAACTTTAGCTCCTGATTTGTGGAATCACTATCTAGGACACCCATGTAAACTTTACCTCCTGATTTGTGGTATTACTATCTAGGATTCCCGTGTAAACTTCAGCTCATGATTTGTGGAATCACTATCTAGGATTCCCATGTAAACTTTAGCTCCTGATTTGTGGAATCACTCTCTAGGATTCCCGTGTAAACTTACTTTAACTCCTGATTTGTGGAATCCCTATCTAGGATTCCCGTGTAAACTTTAGCTCCTGCTTTGTGCAATCACGATCTAGGATTCCTCTGTAAACTTTCTAAATCACTCTGAGTAAACTTAAGATCCAGTGTAAGCATGCTAAATCACTCTGAGTATACTTAAGATCCAGTGTAAGCGTTCTAAATTACTCGGAGTAAACTTAAGATCCGGTGTAAACTTTCTTTAGCTCCAGCTTTATGGTGTCACTATCTATGATTCCCGTGTAAACTTTCAAAAATACTCGGAGTAAACGTAAGATCCGGTGTAAACTTTCTGTAGCTCCTGATTTGTGGAATCACTATCTAGGATTCCCATGTAAACTTTAACTCCTGCTTTGTGGTATCACTATCTAGGATTCCCGTGTAAACTTACTTTAGCTCCTGATTTGTGGAATCACTATCTAGGATTCCCGTGTAAACTTTAACTCCTGCTTTGTGGTATCACTATCTAGGATTCCCGTGTAAACTTACTTTAGCTCCTGATTTGTGGAATCACTATCTAGGATTCCCGTGTAAACTTTAGCTCCTGATTTGTGGAATCACTATCTAGGATTCCCATGGAAACGTACTTTAACTCCTGATTTGTGGAATCACTATCTAGGATTCCCGTATAAACTTTAGCTCCTACTTTGTGGTATCACTATCTAGGATTCCCATGTAAACTTTACCTCCTGATTTGTGGAATTACTATCTAGGATTCCCCTGTAAACTTTAGCTCCTGATTTGTGGAATCACTCTCTAGGATTCCCGTGTAAACTTACTTTAAATCCTGATTTGTGGAATCCCTATCTAGGATTCCCGTGTAAACTTTAGCTCCTGATTTGTGGAATCACTATCTAGCATTCCCATGTAAACTTTACCTCCTGATTTGTGGTATTACTATCTAGGATTCCCGTGTAAACTTTAGCTCATGATTTGGGGAATCACTATTTAGGATTCCCATGTAAACTTTAGCTCCTGATTTGTGGAATCACTCTCTAGGATTCCCGTGTCAACTTACATTAACTCCTGATTTGTGGAATCACTATCTCGGATTCCCGTGTGAACTTTAGCTCCTGATTGGTGGAATCACTATCTAGGATTCCCGTGTAAACTTTAACTCCTGCTTTGTGGTATCACTATCTAGGATTCCCATGTAAACTTTAGCTCCTGATTGGTGGAATCACTATCTAGGATTCCCGTGTAAACTTTAGCTCCTACTTTGTGGTATCACTATCTAGGATTCCCATGTAAACTTTACCTCCTGATTTGTGGAATTACTATCTAGGATTCCCCTGTAAACTTTAGCTCCTGATTTGTGGAATCACCATCTAGGATTCCCATGTAAACTTTACCTCCTGATTTGTGGTATTACTATCTAGGATTCCCGTGTAAACTTTAGCTCATGATTTGGGGAATCACTATTTAGGATTCCCATGTAAACTTTAACTCCTGATTTGTTGATTCACTATCTAACATTTGTGTAATAGTAATACCGTGTAAACCTTCTAAATTACTCGGAGTAAACTTGAGATCCGGTATAAACTTTCTTTAGCTCCTGCTTTGTGGAATCACGATCTAGGATTCCTCTGTAAACTTTCTAAATCACTCTGAGTAAACTTAAGATCCAGTGTAAGCATTCGAAATCACTCTGAGTAAACTTAAGATCCAGTGTAAGCATTCTAAATTACTCGGAGTAAACTTAAGATCCGGTGTAAACTTTCTTTAGCTCCTGCTTTATGGTGTCACTATCTATGATTCCCGTGTAAACTTTCTAAAATACTCGGAGTAAACGTAAGATCCGGTGTAAACTTTCTTGTGGTATCACTCCTGCTTTGTGGTATCACTATCTAGGATTCCCGTGTGAACTTTAACTCCTGATTTGTGGAATCACTATCTAGGATTCCTGTGTAAACTTTAGCTCCTGATTTGTGGAATCAATATGTAGGATTCCTGTGTAAACTTTAGCTCCTGCTTTGTGGTATCACTATCTAGGATTTCCTTGTAAACTTTCTAAAATACTCGGAGTAATCTTAAGATCCGGTAGAAATTTTCTTTAGCTCCTGCTTTATGGTGTCACTATCTATGATTCCCGTGTAAACTTTCTAAAATACTCGGAGTAAACGTAAGATCCGGTGTTAAAGTTTCTGTTGCTTCTGCTTTGTGGAATGACTATCTAGGATTCCTGCGTAAACTTTCTAAATCACTCGGAGTAAAGTTAAGATCCAGTGTAAACTTTCTAAATTACTTGGAGTAAACTTAAGATCCGATGTAAACTTTCTTTAGCTCCTGCTTTGTGGTATCACTATCTCGGATTTCCTTGTAAACTTTCTAAATGACTCGGAGTAAACTTAAGATCCGGTATAAACTTTCTTTAGCTCCTGCTTTGTGGAATGACTATCTATAGGATTCCCATGTAAACGTTCTAAATTACTCGGCATAAACTTCAGATCCGGTGTAAACTTTCTTTAGCTTCTGATTTGTGGAATCACCATCTAGGATTCCTGTGTAAACTTTCTAAATTACTCCGAGTAAACTTATGATCCGGTATAAACTATCTTTAGCTCCTGCTATGTGGAATCACCATCTAGGATTATCATGTAAACTTTATAGATGACACGGAGTAAACTTAAGATCCGGTGTATACTTTATTTAGCTCTTGCTTTGTGGTATCACTATTTGGATTCCCGTGTAAACTTTCTAAATTATTCGGAGTTAACAAGATCCGGTATAAACTTTCTTTAGCTCCTGCTTTGTGGAATCACCATCTCGGATTCCCATGTAAACTTTCTAAATTACTCGGAGTAAACTTATGATCCGGTATAAACTATCTTTAGCTCCTGCTATGTGGAATCACCATCTAGGATTATCATGTAAACTTTATAGATGACACGGAGTAAACTTAAGATCCGGTGTATACTTTATTTAGCTCTTGCTTTGTGGTATCACTATCTAGGATTCCCGTGTAAACTTTCTAAATTATTCGGAGTGAACAAGATCCGGTATAAACTTTCTTTAGCTTCTGATTTGTGGAATCACCATCTAGGATTCCTGTGTAAACTTTCTAAATTACTCGGAGTAAACTTATGATCCGGTATAAACTATCTTTAGCTCCTGCTATGTGGAATCACCATCTAGGATTATCATGTAAACTTTATAGATGACACGGAGTAAACTTAAGATCCGGTGTATACTTTATTTAGCTCTTGCTTTGTGGTATCACTATCTAGGATTCCCGTGTAAACTTTCTAAATTATTCGGAGTAAACAAGATCCGGTATAAACTTTCTTTAGCTTCTGATTTGTGGAATCACCATCTAGGATTCCTGTGTAAACTTTCTAAATTACTCCGAGTAAACTTATGATCCGGTATAAACTATCTTTAGCTCCTGCTATGTGGAATCACCATCTAGGATTATCATGTAAACTTTATAGATGACACGGAGTAAACTTAAGATCCGGTGTATACTTTATTTAGCTCTTGCTTTGTGGTATCACTATCTAGGATTCCCGTGTAAACTTTCTAAATTATTCGGAGTAAACAAGATCCGGTATAAACCTTCTTTAGCTCCTGATTTGTAGAATCACCATTTCGGATTCCCATGTAAACTTTCTAAATTACTCGGAGTAAACTTATGATCCGGTATAAACTATCTTTAGCTCCTGCTATGTCGAATCACCATCTAAGATTATCATGTAAACTTTATAGATGACACGGAGTAAACTTAAGATCCGGTGTATACTTTATTTAGCTCTTGCTTTGTGGTATCACTATCTAGGATTCCCGTGTAAACTTTCTAAATTATTCGGAGTAAACAAGATCCGGTATAAACTTTCTTTAGCTCCTGCTTTGTAGAATCACCATCTAGGATTCCCATGTAAACTTTCTAAATTACTCGGAGTAAACTTATGATCCGGTATAAACTATCTTTAGCTCCTGCTATGTGGAATCACCATCTTGGATTATCATGTAAACTTTATAGATGACACGGAGTAAACTTAAGATCCGGTGTATACTTTATTTAGCGCTTGCTTTGTAGAATCACCATCTAGGATTCCCATGTAAACTTTCTAAATTACTCGGAGTAAACTTATGATCCAGTGTAAAGTTTATATCGCTCTGGCTCAGGGTAAGTGCAAAGTGGAAAGGCATACAAAGGAGGTGGGGGAAGCGTTGCAAGGAAGATATGCATTGACCATTTTGAAATGTAACGTTGGTAGTCTGGTTGACATCTGGCAGGACGAACCTGAAGAATGATCTACCTGTAAGTAGTTCCACGTGGGAAACATTGACCGATTCATCGCCACATCATCCACAGAGCATTTAAAATTCCTCCGGCTCCATTACAGATCATTGCATCGGATTCAAGGTGAACAATGTGGAGAAGCAATTTTGAAAACCTACCTTCATCAAAAACTTCAACAAAGATGCTCGGCCTCAATGTTTCTGTGAGTGTTCGTTCGGGAAACACGTTCAATGTCCGACGCAAATTAATGTCTCCAGCAGGCGGCCACGTTTACAAGCATCGCCTCCACCTTACAGGTAAAGGTAACAAAACAAAAGCACGGTGTGAAACGAGGCAACATGAATCAGTCATTTTTCATAACGACCAATTCATACTAAGGCGGGGAGACTTTACTATAGACAACACATTCCATCATCCCAGTGAGTATTTCGCATTTATTACAAAAGGCAATCACAAAGCTTATTGCCCAACTCTGCCTGGGTATTAGATTACATTAGCCGAAGGAAAATGAGGTCCCATAAAAGTTTGAATTTGCGGTCTAAGCGTGACACTTTCAACCTTTCAGGTACAATATGAGAATTCATAGGACATCTACATATTATGTATGCAAAATGAGGGAATGCATGACCTTCATCAACCTATAGACACAACGCTCCCCTCTATATCAACCATTGCCACCCCAGAAAGTAAGTTGATGATGAACAGGGTACCAGCCAACAATGACACCCTTTGCTGCCCCAGACAGTAGATTGATGATGAACAGGGTACCAGCCAACAATGACCCCCTATGCCATCCCAGACAGTAGATTGATGATGAACAGGATACCAGCCAACAATGACACCCTTTGCTGCCCCAGACAGTAGATTGATGATGAATAGGGTACCAGCCAACAATGACACCCTTTGCTGCCCCAGACAGTAGATTGATGATGAACAGGGTACCAGCCAACAATGACCCCCTTTGCTGCCCCAGACAGTAAGTTTATGATGATCAGGATACCAGCCAACAATGACCCCCTTTGCTGCCCCAGACAGTAGATTGATGATGAACAGGATACCAGCCAACAATGACCCCCTTTGCTCCCCCAGACAGTAAGTTTATGATGAACAGGATACCAGCCAACAATGACCCCCTTTGCTCCCCCAGACAGTAAGTTGATGATGAACAGGGTACCAGCAAACAATGACCCCCTTTGCTGCCCCAGACAGTAGATTGATGATGAACAGGATACCAGCCAACAATGACCCCCTTTGCTCCCCCAGACAGTAAGTTTATGATGAACAGGGTACCAGCCAACAATGACCCCCTTTGCCGCCCCAGACAGTAAGTTGATGATGAACAGGGTACCAGCCAACAATGACCCCCTTTGCTGCCCCAGACAGTAAGTTGATGATGAACAGGGTACCAGCCAACAATGACCCCCTTTGCTCCCCCAGACAGTAAGTTTATGATGAACAGGATACCAGCCAACAATGACCCCCTTTGCTGCCCCAGACAGTAAGTTGATGATGAACAGGGTACCAGCCAACAATGACCCCCTTTGCTCCCCCAGAGAGTAAGTTTATGATGAACAGGATACCAGCCAACAATGACCCCCTTTGCTGCCCCAGACAGTAAGTTTATGATGAACAGGATACCAGCCAACAATGACCCCCTTTGCCGCCCCAGACAGTAAGTTTATGATGAACAGGGTACCAGCCAACAATGACCCCCTTTGCTGCCCCAGACAGTAAGTTTATGATGAACAGGATACCAGCCAACAATGACCCCCTTTGCCACCCCAGACAGTAAGTTGATGATGAACAGGATACCAGCCAACAATGACCCCCTTTGCTGCCCCAGACAGTAGATTGATGATGAACAGGGTACCAGCCAACAATGACCCCCTTTGCTGCCCCAGACAGTAAGTTTATGATGAACAGGATACCAGCCAACAATGACCCCCTTTGCTGCCCCAGACAGTAAGTTTATGATGAACAGGATACCAGCCAACAATGACCCCCTTTGCCACCCCAGACAGTAAGTTTATGATGAACAGGATACCAGCCAACAATGACCCCCTTTGCCACCCCAGACAGTAAGTTT
The DNA here is from genome assembly GCF_964187855.1 of Myxine glutinosa. Lineage (NCBI taxonomy): Eukaryota > Metazoa > Chordata > Myxini > Myxiniformes > Myxinidae > Myxine > Myxine glutinosa. The sequence goes on from NC_136263.1 coordinate 16,322,320, forward strand.
ATGATGAACAGGATACCAGCCAACAATGACCCCCTTTGAAAGCCCCAGACAGTAAGTTTATGATGAACAGGATACCAGCCAACAATGACCCCCTTTGCTGCCCCAGACAGTAAGTTGATTATGAACAGGATACGAGCCAACAATGACCCCCTTTGCCACCCCAGACAGTAAGTTGATGATGAACAGGGTACCAGCCAACAATGACCCCCTGTGCTGTCCCAGACAGTAAATGTATGATGAACAGGATACCAGCCAACAATGACCCCCTTTGCCACCCCAGACAGTAAGTTGATGATGAACAGGGTACCAGCCAACAATGACCCCCTTTGCTGTCCCAGACAGTAAGTTGATGATGAACAGGGTACCAGCCAACAATGACCCCCTTTGCTGCCCCCGACAGTACGTTGATGATGAACAGGGTACCAGCCAACAATGACCCCCTTTGCTGCCCCAGACAGTACGTTTATGATGAACAGGGTACCAGCCAACAATGACCCCCTTTGCCACCCCAGACAGTAAGTTTATGATGAACAGGGTACCAGCCAACAATGACCCCCTTTGCTGCCCCAGACAGTAGATTGATGATGAACAGGGTACCAGCCAACAATGACCCCCTTTGCTGCCCCAGACAGTAAGTTGATGATGAACAGGGTACCAGCCAACAATGACCCCCTTTGCTGCCCCAGACAGTGAGTTGATGATGAACAGGATACCAGCCAACAATGACCCCCTTTGCTGCCCCAGACAGTAAGTTGATTATGAACAGGATACCAGCCAACAATGACCTCCTTTGCTGCCCCAGACAGTAGATTGATGATGAACAGGGTACCAGCCAACAATGACCCCCTTTGCTGCCCCAGACAGTAAGTTGATGATTAACAGGATACCAGCCAACAATGACCCCCTTTGCTGCCCCAGACAGTAAGTTTATGATGAACAGGATACCAGCCAACAATGACCCCCTTTGCCGCCCCAGACAGTAAGTTTATGATGAACAGGGTACCAGCCAACAATGACCCCCTTTGCTGCCCCAGACAGTAAGTTTATGATGAACAGGGTACCAGCCAACAATGACCCCTTTGCCGCCCCAGACAGTAAGTTGATGATGAACAGGGTACCAGCCAACAATGACCCCCTTTGCTGCCCCAGACAGTAGATTGATGATGAACAGGGTGCCAGCCAACAATGACCCCCTTTGCTGCCCCAGACAGTAAGTTGATGATGAACAGGGTACCAGCCAACAATGACCCCCTTTGCTGCCCCAGACAGTAAGTTTATGATGAACAGGATACCAGCCAACAATGACCCCCTTTGCCACCCCAGACAGTAAGTTTATGATGAACAGGGTACCAGCCAACAATGACCCCCTTTGCTGCCCCAGACAGTAAGTTTATGATGAACAGGATACCAGCCAACAATGACCCCCTTTGCTGCCCCAGACAGTAAGTTTATGATGAACAGGATACCAGCCAACAATGACCCCCTTTGCCGACCCAGACAGTAAGTTTATGATGAACAGGGTACCAGCCAACAATGACCCCCTTTGCTGCCCCAGACAGTAAGTTTATGATGAACAGGGTACCAGCCAACAATGACCCCTTTGCCGCCCCAGACAGTAAGTTGATGATGAACAGGGTACCAGCCAACAATGACCCCCTTTGCTGCCCCAGACAGTAGATTGATGATGAACAGGGTACCAGCCAACAATGACACCCTTTGCTGCCCCAGACAGTAGATTGATGATGAACAGGGTACCAGCCAACAATGACCCCCTTTGCTGCCCCAGACAGTAAGTTGATGATGAACAGGGTACCAGCCAACAATGACCCCCTTTGCTGCCCCAGACAGTAGATTGATGATGAACAGGATACCAGCCAACAATGACACCCTTTGCTGCCCCAGACAGTAGATTGATGATGAACAGGGTACCAGCCAACAATGACCCCCTTTGCTGCCCCAGACAGTAAGTTTATGATGATCAGGATACCAGCCAACAATGACCCCCTTTGCTGCCCCAGACAGTAGATTGATGATGAACAGGATACCAGCCAACAATGACCCCCTTTGCTCCCCCAGACAGTAAGTTTATGATGAACAGGATACCAGCCAACAATGACCCCCTTTGCTCCCCCAGACAGTAAGTTGATGATGAACAGGGTACCAGCAAACAATGACCCCCTTTGCTGCCCCAGACAGTAGATTGATGATGAACAGGATACCAGCCAACAATGACCCCCTTTGCTCCCCCAGACAGTAAGTTTATGATGAACAGGGTACCAGCCAACAATGACCCCCTTTGCTGCCCCAGACAGTAAGTTGATGATGAACAGGGTACCAGCCAACAATGACCCCCTTTGCTGCCCCAGACAGTAAGTTGATGATGAACAGGGTACCAGCCAACAATGACCCCCTTTGCTCCCCCAGACAGTAAGTTTATGATGAACAGGATACCAGCCAACAATGACCCCCTTTGCTGCCCCAGACAGTAAGTTGATGATGAACAGGGTACCAGCCAACAATGACCCCCTTTGCTCCCCCAGACAGTAAGTTTATGATGAACAGGATACCAGCCAACAATGACCCCCTTTGCTGCCCCAGACAGTAAGTTGATGATGAACAGGGTACCAGCCAACAATGACCCCCTTTGCTCCCCCAGACAGTAAGTTTATGATGAACAGGATACCAGCCAACAATGACCCCCTTTGCCGCCCCAGACAGTAAGTTTATGATGAACAGGGTACCAGCCAACAATGACCCCCTTTGCTGCCCCAGACAGTAAGTTTATGATGAACAGGATACCAGCCAACAATGACCCCCTTTGCCACCCCAGACAGTAAGTTGATGATGAACAGGGTACCAGCCAACAATGACCCCCTTTGCTGCCCCAGACAGTAAATTGATGATGAACAGGGTACCAGCCAACAATGACACCCTTTGCTGCCCCAGACAGTAGATTGATGATGAACAGGGTACCAGCCAACAATGACCCCCTTTGCTGCCCCAGACAGTAAGTTGATGATGAACAGGGTACCAGCCAACAATGACCCCCTTTGCTGCCCCAGACAGTGAGTTGATGATGAACAGGGTACCAGCCAACAATGACCCCCTTTGCTGCCCCAGACAGTAAGTTGATTATGAACAGGATACCAGCCAACAATGACCCCCTTTGCTGCCCCAGACAGTAAGTTTATGATGAACAGGATACCAGCCAACAATGACCCCCTTTGCTGCCCCAGACAGTAGATTGATGATGAACAGGGTACCAGCCAACAATGACCCCCTTTGCTGCCCCAGACAGTAAGTTTATGATGAACAGGATACCAGCCAACAATGACCCCCTTTGCCACCCCAGACAGTAAGTTTATGATGAACAGGATACCAGCCAACAATGACCCCCTTTGCCACCCCAGACAGTAAGTTGATGATGAACAGGATACCAGCCAACAATGACCCCCTTTGCTGCCCCAGACAGTAGATTGATGATGAACAGGGTACCAGCCAACAATGACCCCCTTTGCCGCCCCAGACAGTAAGTTTATGATGAACAGGGTACCAGCCAACAATGACCCCCTTTGCTCTCCCAGACAGTAAGTTGATGATGAACAGGATACCAGCCAACAATGACCCCCTTTGAAAGCCCCAGACAGTAAGTTGATGATGAACAGGATACCAGCCAACAATGACCCCCTTTGCTGCCCCAGACAGTAAGTTGATTATGAACAGGATACCAGCCAACAATGACCCCCTTTGTCACCCCAGACAGTAAGTTGATGATGAACAGGGTACCAGCCAACAATGACCCCCTTTGCCAACCCAGACAGTAAGTTGATTATGAACAGGATACCAGCCAACAATGACCCCCTTTGCCACCCCAGACAGTAAGTTGATTATGAACAGGGTACCAGCCAACAATGACCCCCTTTGCCACCCCAGACAGTAAGTTGATTATGAACAGGATACCAGCCAACAATGACCCCCTTTGCCACCCCAGACAGTAAGTTGATGATGAACAGGGTACCAGCCAACAATGACCCCCTTTGCTGCCCCAGACAGTAGATTGATGATGAACAGGATACCAGCCAACAATGACCCCCTTTGCTGCCCCAGACAGTAAGTTGATGATGAACTAGATACCAGCCAACAATGACCCCCTTTGCTGCCCCAGACAGTAAGTTGATTATGAACAGGATACCAGCCAACAATGACCCCCTTTGCCACCCCAGACAGTAAGTTGATGATGAACAGGGTACCAGCCAACAATGACCCCCTTTGCTGCCCCAGACAGTAGATTGATGATGAACAGGATACCAGCCAACAATGACCCCCTTTGCCACCCCAGACAGTAAGTTGATTATGAACAGGGTACCAGCCAACAATGACCCCATTTGCCACCCCAGACAGTAAGTTGATTATGAACAGGATACCAGCCAACAATGACCCCCTTTGCCACCCCAGACAGTAAGTTGATGATGAACAGGGTACCAGCCAACAATGACCCCCTTTGCTGCCCCAGACAGTAGATTGATGATGAACAGGATACCAGCCAACAATGACCCCCTTTGCTGCGCCAGACAGTAGATTGATGATGAACAGGGTACCAGCCAACAATGACCCCCTTTGCTGCCCCAGACAGTACGTTGATGATGAACAGGGTACCAGCCAACAATGACCCCCTTTGCTGCCCCAGACAGTAAGTTTATGATGAACAGGGTACCAGCCAACAATGACCCCCTTTGCTGCCCCAGACAGTAAGTTTATGATGAACAGGGTACCAGCCAACAATGACCCCCTTTGCTCTCCCAGACAGTAAGTTTATGATGAACAGGGTACCAGCCAACAATGACCCCCTTTGCTCTCCCAGACAGTAAGTTTATGATGAACAGGGTACCAGCCAACAATGACCCCCTTTGCTCTCCCAGACAGTAAGTTTATGATGAACAGGGTACCAGCCAACAATGACCCCCTTTGCTCTCCCAGACAGTAAGTTTATGATGAACAGGGTACCAGCCAACAATGACCCCCTTTGCTCTCCCAGACAGTAAGTTTATGATGAACAGGGTACCAGCCAACAATGACCCCCTTTGCTCTCCCAGACAGTAAGTTTATGATGAACAGGGTACTAGCCAACAATGTCTACTATTTTAAGAAGGCACCGTGGGTGATGTTCAGCACTCATCAGAAGCGAGTTCCTAAACAGCCGAGGCATTCTTTTAGTGCCTTCTTAAAAAGCCCATTAAAAGGCACATAAAGTCCTAAATGTTGTTGCAATGACGTTTGGGAAGCGAAATGAAGAGGGCCAATTCGCCGCAGTCCAAAAGTTGCTTCACTCTCCATTCCTCAAGAAGATGCACTCAATTATGGATGGAACTGTGGAGTTGCTACGAGGACATAATCCTCTGTCTGGTTGAAGAAAACGTTTGGAATACCAAGGAATGTCGGCCGAATAATTTGCAGATGGAAATCGGTGATTGAGGCGACGCGAAGGAATAACTTAAAGAGATAAGAGGCAGCACAATGAACCTGCTGCTGTGAGAGAAAGCAATTTTGAAACCGCCTGGTTCACACTGAACATCTGTCATGTCTGCTTAGATTTCTATTTAAGTGTGAAATCACAAAAAGTTTGCGGTTGGGGAGAAGTTAAGAAAATGTGTTACATGAAGACCACTTGGATCTTCGTGGGGGAATTGAGAATCCACTGTGATGTCTTTGAGTCGTTTCCGTTTTGTATCCCACTGATGGGCAAGATCTGGATCCGGATTTTCATCAAAATTGAATCATTTCTTCCTTGTCAAATATCCAACCTGTCCACCAGGTTTCTTCTGAATCCGTCCACAACTTTTTGAAATATCACTCCATCCATCGTTTTTGGCCCGATCTCTCACAGGTGAAGAATCAGTTGTAATTTAAAAAAAATTTCTAGTATTCGGATCCAGATCCAGAGTTTTTACCAAAATCGAATCAATTCGTAATTGTCACATACCCAACCTGTCCACGAAGCTTGGTCCGAATCAGTTGATAATCGTTTGAGATATCGTGCTATATATCGTTTTTGGCCGGATCTCTCAGGTGAAGAATCAGGTGTAATTAAAAAAAAAAAATTGTATTCGGATCCAGATCCGGATTTTTACCAAAATCGAATCAATTCGTAATTGTCACATACCCAACCTGTCCACTAAGTTTGGTCCGAATCACTTGATAATTGTTTGAGATATCGTGCTATATATCGTTTTTGGCCCGATCTCTCACAGGTGAAGAATCTGTTGTAATTAAAAAAAAAAAATTGTATTCGGATCCAGATCCGGATTTTTACCAAAATCGAATCAATTCGTAATTATCACATACCCAACCTGTCCACGAAGCTTGGTCCGAATCAGTTGATAATCGTTTGAGATATCGTGCTATATATCGTTTTTGGCCCGATCTCTCATAGATGAAGAATCAGTTGTAATTAAAATTTAAAAAAATTGTATTCGGATCCAGATCCGGATTTTTACCAAAATCGAATCAATTCGTAATTGTCACATATCGAACCTGTCCACTAAGTTTGGTCCGAATCAGTTGATAATCTTTTGAGATATCGTGCTATATATCGTTTTTGGCCATATCTCTCACAGGTGAAGAATCAGTTGTAATTAAAAAAAAAATTCTAGTATTCGGATCCAGATCCGGATTTTTACCAAAATCGAATCAATTCGTAATTGTCACATCCCCACCTGTCCACTAAGTTTGGTCCGAATCAGTTGATAATCATTTGAGATATCGTGCTATATATGGTTTTTGGCCATATCTCTCACAGGTGAAGAATCAGTTGTAATTTAAAAAAAAATTCAAATATTCGGATCCAGATCCGGATTTTTACCAAAATCGAATCAATTCGTAATTGTCACATACCCAACCTGTCCACTAAGTTTGGTCCGAATCAGTTGATTATAATCGTTTGAGATATCGTGCTATATATCGTTTTTGGCCCCCTGGTGTTGGTGCTAGCGGCTAGGGTGCCGGCTTAGGATCCTAGGATCCTGGGTTCGTAATCCCGGTCAATCGCTGAATTAACGCCAGGGGGGTTGACTCAGCCTGTCATCCTTCCGAGGTCGGCAAATTGAGTACCAGTTCACTGGTAATTCCCTGCTTGTCGTTAAAGGCGGCAAAAAGGGTTGGCATCAGGAAGGGCATCCGGCCGTAAAACATTGCTTCAAAAAGGGGACCAAAAAACAACAACAACCACAGTTCCCGAAAAAGGCCAAACCCCGCTTGCGGGGAAAAAATGGCCTCTAAAGGTGTTTTTTTTTTTTATATCGTTTTTGGCCATATCTCTCACAGGTGAAGAATCAGTCGTAATTTAAAAAAAAATTCTAGTATTCGGATCCAGATCCGGATTTTTACCAAAATCGAATCAATTCGTTCTTGTCACATACCCAACCTGTCCACTAAATTTGGTCCGAATCAGTTGATAATAATCGTTTGAGATATCGTGCTATATATCGTTTTTGGCCATATCTCTCACAGGTGAAGAATCAGTTGTAATTGAATTTTTTTTTTAGTATTCGGATCCAGATCCGGATTTTTACCAAATTCGAATCAATTCGTTCTTGTCACATACCCAACCTGTCCATTAAATTTGGTCCGAATCAGTTGATAATCTTTTGAGATATCGTGCTATATATCGTTTTTGGCCCGATCTCTCACAGGTGAAGAATCCGTTGTAATTAAAAAAAAAAAAATTGAATTCGGATCCAGATCCGGATTTTTACCAAAATCGAATCAATTCGTAATTGTCACATACCGAACCTGTCCACTAAGTTTGGTCCGAATCAGTTGATAATTGTTTGAGATATCGTGCTATATATCGTTTTTGGCCCGATCTCTCACAGGTGAAGAATCTGTTGTAATAAAAAAAAAAAAATTGTATTCGGATCCAGATCCGGATTTTTACCAAAATCGAATCAATTCGTAATTGTTACATACCCAACCTGTCCACGAAGCTTGGTCCGAATCAGTTGATAATCGTTTGAGATATCGTGCTATATATCGTTTTTGGCCCGATCTCTCATAGATGAAGAATCAGTTGTAATTAAAATTTTAAAAAAATTGTATTCGGATCCAGATCCGGATTTTTACCAAAATCGAATCAATTCGTAATTGTCACATACCGAACCTGTCCACTAAGTTTGGTCCGAATCAGTTGATAATCTTTTGAGATATCGTGCTATATATCGTTTTTGGCCATATCTCTCACAGGTGAAGAATCAGTTGTAATTTAAAAAAAAATTCTAGTATTCGGATCCAGATCCGGATTTTTACCAAAATCGAATCAATTCGTAATTGTCACATCCCCACCTGTCCACTAAGTTTGGTCCGAATCAGTTGATAATCATTTGAGATATCGTGCTATATATGGTTTTTGGCCATATCTCTCACAGGTGAAGAATCAGTTGTAATTTAAAAAAAAATTCAAATATTCGGATCCAGATCCGGATTTTTACCAAAATCGAATCAATTCGTAATTGTCACATACCCAACCTGTCCACTAAGTTTGGTCCGAATCAGTTGATAAATCGTTTGAGATATCGTGCTATATATCGTTTTTGGCCATATCTCTCACAGGTGAAGAATCTGTTGTAATTTAAATATACTAGGGCATTGCCCGTACTATATCTATATCTAAAATTATATCCCCCCCCTCTATTTACATGAAATGGTTTGGTCCAAAGCGAACGGCTTGCGAGTACGGTGACAATCCCCCCCCTCTATTTACATGAAATGGTTTGGTCCAAAGCGAACGGCTTGCGAGTACGGTGACAATCCCCCCCCTCTATTTACATGCAATGGTTTGGTCCAAAGCGAACGGCTTCCGGAGTTTGGTAAAGAAAAAGAAATCGCCATCGCGTGCACAAACGCGCAGGAAAGCGAATGAATCGCAAATTCGGTTTTATTAGTTTTAAAACATAGTTTAACGCCAACATAGTTTGCAAACGTGAAATAAATGAATACGCTGTCAAATGTGCCATCCGAGGCAGAGTGTGTCCTCCACGTTCGGCACACGCGATCGTTCGCTGCTCTCTGATTGGTTGAATCGTTTTTTGGACATAGCTCGGTAAGTAATTGTCCGATTAATATGAAACCTTGAAAAGGCACATCCTCGGGTCCCCAGCAATATACCTGGCAAGTTAAAAGTATATCGGACCCGTGGTTGTCGAGAAACAGCGGTCACAGACAAACAGACGTACAAACGTACAGACGTACAGAGATTACTGGAATTATAGATAGACTAGGGCATTGCCCGTACTATATCTATATCTAAAATTATATCCCCCCCCTCTATTTACATGCAATGGTTTGGTCCAAAGCGAACGGCTTGCGAGTACGGTGACAATCCCCCCCCTCTATTTACATGCAATGGTTTGGTCCAAAGCGAACGGCTTCCGGAGTTTGGTAAAGAAATCGCCATCGCGTGCACAAACGCGCAGGAAAGCGAATGAATCGCAAATTCGGTTTTATTAGTTTTAAAACATAGTTTAACGCCAACATAGTTTGCAAACGTGAAATAAATGAATACGCTCTCAAATGTGCCATCCGAGGCAGAGTGTGTCCTCCACGTTCGGCACACGCGATCGTTCGCTGCTCTCTGATTGGTTGAATCGTTTTTTGGACATAGCTCGGTAAGTAATTGTCCGATTAATATGAAACCTTGAAAAGGCACATCCTCGGGTCCCCAGCAATATACCTGGCAAGTTAAAAGTATATCGGACCCGTGGTTGTCGAGAAACAGCGGTCACAGACAAACAGACGTACAGACGTACAGACGTACAAACGTACAAACGTACAGACAGAGATTACTGGAATTATAGATAGATATATATTGTATTCGGATCCAGATCCGGATTTTTACCAAAATCGTATCAATTTGTAATTGTCACATACCCAACCTGTCCACTAAGTTTGGTCCGAATCAGTTGATAATATTTTGAGATATCGTGCTATATATCGTTTTTGGCCCGATCTCTCACAGGTGAAGAATCAGTCGTAATTTAAAAAAAAATTCTAGTATTCGGATCCAGATCCGGATTTTTACCAAAATCGAATCAATTCGTTCTTGTCACATACCCAACCTGTCCACTAAATTTGTTCCGAATCAGTTGATAATAATCGTTTGAGATATCGTGCTATATATCGTTTTTGGCCATATCTCTCACAGGTGAAGAATCAGTTGTAATTGAATTTTTTTTTTAGTATTCGGATCCAGATCCGGATTTTTACCAAATTCGAATCAATTCGTTCTTGTCACATACCCAACCTGTCCACTAAATTTGGTCCGAATCAGTTGATAATCTTTTGAGATATCGTGCTATATATCGTTTTTGGCCCGATCTCTCACAGGTGAAGAATCCGTTGTAATTAAATAAAAAAAAATTGAATTCGGATCCAGATCCGGATTTTTACCAAAATCGTATCAATTCGTAATTGTCACATACCTAACCTGTCCACTAAGTTTGGTCCGAATCAGTTGATAATCTTTTGAGATATCGTGCTATACATCGTTTTTGGCCCGATCTCTCACAGGTGAAGAATCAGTTGTAATTTTAAAAAATATTCTAGTATTCGGATCCAGATCCAGAGTTTTTACCAAAATCGAATCAATTCGTAATTGTCACATACCCAACCTGTCCACTAAGTTTGGCCCGAATCAGTTGAAAATTGTTTGAGATATCGTGCTATATATCGTTTTTGGCCCGATCTCTCACAGGTGAAGAATCTGTTGTAATAATAAAAAAAAAAATTGAATTCGGATCCAGATCCGGATTTTTACCAAAATCGTATCAATTCGTAATTGTCACATACCTAACCTGTCCACTAAGTTTGGTCCGAATCAGTTGATAATCTTTTGAGATATCGTGCTATATATCGTTTTTGGCCCGATCTCTCACAGGTGAAGAATCAGTTGTAATTTTAAAAAATATTCTAGTATTCGGATCCAGATCCAGAGTTTTTACCAAAATCGAATCAATTCGTAATTGTCACATACCCAACCTGTCCACTAAGTTTGGTCCGAATCAGTTGAAAATTGTTTGAGATATCGCGCTATATATCGTTTTTGGCCCGATCTCTCACAGGTGAAGAATCTGTTGTAATTAAAAAATAATAATTAGTATTCGGATCCAGATCCGGATTTTTACCAAAATCAAATCAATTCGTAATTGTCACATACCCAACCTGTCCACGAAGCTTGGTCCGAATCAGTTGATAATCGTTTGAGATATCGTGCTATATATCGTTTTTGGCCCGATCTCTCACAGGTGAAAAATCAGGTGTAATAAAAAAAAAAAAATTTGTATTCGGATCCAGATCCGGATTTTTACCAAAATCGAATCAATTCGTAATTGTCACATACCGAACCTGTCCACTAAGTTTGGTCCGAATCAGTTGATAATTGTTTGAGATATCGTGCTATATATCGTTTTTGGCCCGATCTCTCACAGGTGAAGAATCTGTTGTAATTAAAAAAAAAAAATTGTATTCGGATCCAGATCCGGATTTTTACCAAAATCGAATCAATTCGTAATTGTTACATACCCAACCTGTCCACTAAGTTTGGTCCGAATCAGTTGATAATCTTTTGAGATATCGTGCTATATATCGTTTTTGGCCATATCTCTCACAGATGAAGAATCAGTTGTAATTAAAAAAAAAATTCTAGTATTCGGATCCAGATCCGGATTTTTACCAAAATCGAATCAATTCGTAATTGTCACATCCCCACCTGTCCACTAAGTTTGGTCCGAATCAGTTGATAATCATTTGAGATATCGTGCTATATATGGTTTTTGGCCATATCTCTCACAGGTGAAGAATCAGTTGTAATTTAAAAAAAAATTCAAATATTCGGATCCAGATCCGGATTTTTACCAAAATCGAATCAATTCGTAATTGTCACATACCCAACCTGTCCACTAAGTTTGGTCCGAATCAGTTGATAATCGTTTGATATATCGTGCTATATATCGTTTTTGGCCATATCTCTCACAGGTGAAGAATCTGTTGTAATTTAAATATATATATATTGTATTCGGATCCAGATCCGGATTTTTACCAAAATCGTATCAATTTGTAATTGTCACATACCCAACCTGTCCACTAAGTTTGGTCCGAATCAGTTGATAATATTTTGAGATATCGTGCTATATATCGTTTTTGGCCCGATCTCTCACAGGTGAAGAATCAGTCGTAATTTAAAAAAAAATTCTAGTATTCGGATCCAGATCCGGATTTTTACCAAAATCGAATCAATTCGTTCTTGTCACATACCCAACCTGTCCACTAAATTTGGTCCGAATCAGTTGATAATAATCGTTTGAGATATCGTGCTATATATCGTTTTTGGCCATATCTCTCACAGGTGAAGAATCAGTTGTAATTGAATTTTTTTTTTAGTATTCGGATCCAGATCCGGATTTTTACCAAATTCGAATCAATTCGTTCTTGTCACATACCCAACCTGTCCACTAAATTTGGTCCGAATCAGTTGATAATCGTTTGAGATATCGTGCTATATATCGTTTTTGGCCCGATCTCTCACAGGTGAAAAATCAGGTGTAATAAAAAAAAAAAAATTGTATTCGGATCCAGATCCGGATTTTTACCAAAATCGAATCAATTCGTAATTGTCACATACCGAACCTGTCCACTAAGTTTGGTCCGAATCAGTTGATAATTGTTTGAGATATCTTGCTATATATCGTTTTTGGCCCGATCTCTCACAGGTGAAGAATCTGTTGTAATTAAAAAAAAAAAATTGTATTCGGATCCAGATCCGGATTTTTACCAAAATCGAATCAATTCGTAATTGTTACATACCCAACCTGTCCACGAAGCTTGGTCCGAATCAGTTGATAATCGTTTGAGATATCGTGCTATATATCGTTTTTGGCCCGATCTCTCATAGATGAAGAATCAGTTGTAATTAAAATTTTAAAAAAATTGTATTCGGTCCAGATCCGGATTTTTACCAAAATCTAATCAATTCGTAATTGTCACATACCGAACCTGTCCACTAAGTTTGGTCCGAATCAGTTGATAATCTTTTGAGATATCGTGCTATATATCGTTTTTGGCCATATCTCTCACAGGTGAAGAATCAGTTGTAATTTAAAAAAAAATTCTAGTATTCGGATCCAGATCCGGATTTTTACCAAAATCGAATCAATTCGTAATTGTCACATCCCCACCTGTCCACTAAGTTTGGTCCGAATCAGTTGATAATCATTTGAGATATCGTGCTATATATGGTTTTTGGCCATATCTCTCACAGGTGAAGAATCAGTTGTAATTTAAAAAAAAATTCAAATATTCGGATCCAGATCCGGATTTTTACCAAAATCGAATCAATTCGTAATTGTCACATACCCAACCTGTCCACTAAGTTTGGTCCGAATCAGTTGATAATCGTTTGAGATATCGTGCTATATATCGTTTTTGGCCATATCTCTCACAGGTGAAGAATCTGTTGTAATTTAAATATATATATATTGTATTCGGATCCAGATCCGGATTTTTACCAAAATCGTATCAATTTGTAATTGTCACATACCCAACCTGTCCACTAAGTTTGGTCCGAATCAGTTGATAATATTTTGAGATATCGTGCTATATATCGTTTTTGGCCCGATCTCTCACAGGTGAAGAATCAGTCGTAATTTAAAAAAAAATTCTAGTATTCGGATCCAGATCCGGATTTTTACCAAAATCGAATCAATTCGTTCTTGTCACATACCCAACCTGTCCACTAAATTTGGTCCGAATCAGTTGATAATAATCCTTTGAGATATCGTGCTATATATCGTTTTTGGCCATATCTCTCACAGGTGAAGAATCAGTTGTAATTGAATTTTTTTTTTAGTATTCGGATCCAGATCCGGATTTTTACCAAATTCGAATCAATTCGTTCTTGTCACATACCCAACCTGTCCACTAAATTTGGTCCGAATCAGTTGATAATCTTTTGAGATATCGTGCTATATATCGTTTTTGGCCCGATCTCTCACAGGTGAAGAATCCGTTGTAATTAAATAAAAAAAAATTGAATTCGGATCCAGATCCGGATTTTTACCAAAATCGTATCAATTCGTAATTGTCACATACCTAACCTGTCCACTAAGTTTGGTCCGAATCAGTTGATAATCTTTTGAGATATCGTGCTATATATCGTTTTTGGCCCGATCTCTCACAGGTGAAGAATCAGTTGTAATTTAAAAAAATATTCTAGTATTCGGATCCAGATCCAGAGTTTTTACCAAAATCGAATCAATTCGTAATTGTCACATACCCAACCTGTCCACTAAGTTTGGCCCGAATCAGTTGAAAATTGTTTGAGATATCATGCTATATATCGTTTTTGGCCCGATCTCTCACAGGTGAAGAATCTGTTGTAATTAAAAAATAATAATTAGTATTCGGATCCGGATCCGGATTTTTACCAAAATCAAATCAATTCGTAATTGTCACATACCCAACCTGTCCACGAAGCTTGGTCCGAATCAGTTGATAATCGTTTGAGATATCGTGCTATATATCGTTTTTGGCCCGATCTCTCACAGGTGAAAAATCAGGTGTAATAAAAAAAAAAAATTGTATTCGGATCCAGATCCGGATTTTTATCAAAATCGAATCAATTCGTAATTGTCACATACCGAACCTGTCCACTAAGTTTGGTCCGAATCAGTTGATAATTGTTTGAGATATCGTGCTATATATCGTTTTTGGCCCGATCTCTCACAGGTGAAGAATCTGTTGTAATTAAAAAATAATAATTAGTATTCGGATCCAGATCCGGATTTTTACCAAAATCAAATCAATTCGTAATTGTCACATCCCCACCTGTCCACTAAGTTTGGTCCGAATCAGTTGATAATCATTTGAGATATCGTGCTATATATGGTTTTTGGCCATATCTCTCACAGGTGAAGAATCAGTTGTAATTTAAAAAAAAATTCAAATATTCGGATCCAGATCCGGATTTTTACCAAAATCGAATCAATTCGTAATTGTCACATACCCAACCTGTCCACTAAGTTTGGTCCGAATCAGTTGATAATCGTTTGAGATATCGTGCTATATATCGTTTTTGGCCCCCTGGTGTTGGGCTAGCGGCTAGGGTGCCGGCTTAGGATCCTGGGTTCGAATCCCGGTCAATCGCTGAATTAACGCCAGGGGGGTTGACTCAGCCTGTCATCCTTCCGAGGTCGGCAAATTGAGTACCAGTTCACTGGTAATTCCCTGCTTGTCGTTAAAGGCGGCAAAAAGGGTTGGCGTCAGGAAGGGCATCCGGCCGTAAAACATTGCTTCAAAAAGGGGACCAAAAAACAACAACAACCACAGTTCCCGAAAAAGGCCAACCCCCGCTTGCGGGGAAAAAATGGCCTCTAAAGGTGTTGTTTTTTTTTATATCGTTTTTGGCCATATCTCTCACAGGTGAAGAATCTGTTGTAATTTAAATATATATATATTGTATTCGGATCCAGATCCGGATTTTTACCAAAATCGTATCAATTTGTAATTGTCACATACCCAACCTGTCCACTAAGTTTGGTCCGAATCAGTTGATAATATTTTGAGATATCGTGCTATATATCGTTTTTGGCCCGATCTCTCACAGGTGAAGAATCAGTCGTAATTAAAAAAAAAATTCTAGTATTCGGATCCAGATCCGGATTTTTACCAAAATCGAATCAATTCGTTCTTGTCACATACCCAACCTGTCCACTAAATTTGGTCCGAATCAGTTGATAATAATCGTTTGAGATATCGTGCTATATATCGTTTTTGGCCATATCTCTCACAGGTGAAGAATCAGTTGTAATTGAATTTTTTTTTTAGTATTCGGATCCAGATCCGGATTTTTACCAAATTCGAATCAATTCGTTCTTGTCACATACCCAACCTGTCCACTAAATTTGGTCCGAATCAGTTGATAATCTTTTGAGATATCGTGCTATATATCGTTTTTGGCCGGATCTCTCACAGGTGAAGAATCCGTTGTAATTAAAAAAAAAAAAATTGAATTCGGATCCAGATCCGGATTTTTACCAAAATCGTATCAATTCGTAATTGTCACATACCTAACCTGTCCACTAAGTTTGGTCCGAATCAGTTGAAAATTGTTTGAGATATCGCGCTATATATCGTTTTTGGCCCGATCTCTCACAGGTGAAGAATCTGTTGTAATTAAAAAATAATAATTAGTATTCGGATCCAGATCCGGATTTTTACCAAAATCAAATCAATTCGTAATTGTCACATACCCAACCTGTCCACGAAGCTTGGTCCGAATCAGTTGATAATCGTTTGAGATATCGTGCTATATATCGTTTTTGGCCCGATCTCTCACAGGTGAAAAATCAGGTGTAATAAAAAAAAAAAAATTTGTATTCGGATCCAGATCCGGATTTTTACCAAAATCGAATCAATTCGTAATTGTCACATACCGAACCTGTCCACTAAGTTTGGTCCGAATCAGTTGATAATTGTTTGAGATATCGTGCTATATATCGTTTTTGGCCCGATCTCTCACAGGTGAAGAATCTGTTGTAATTAAAAAAAAAAAATTGTATTCGGATCCAGATCCGGATTTTTACCAAAATCGAATCAATTCGTAATTGTTACATACCCAACCTGTCCACGAAGCTTGGTCCGAATCAGTTGATAATCGTTTGAGATATCGTGCTATATATCGTTTTTGGCCAGATCTCTCATAGATGAAGAATCAGTTGTAATTAAAATTTAAAAAAAATTGTATTCGGATCCAGATCCGGATTTTTACCAAAATCGAATCAATTCGTAATTGTCACATACCGAACCTGTCCACTAAGTTTGGTCCGAATCAGTTGATAATCTTTTGAGATATCGTGCTATATATCGTTTTTGGCCATATCTCTCACAGGTGAAGAATCAGTTGTAATTAAAAAAAAAATTCTAGTATTCGGATCCAGATCCGGATTTTTACCAAAATCGAATCAATTCGTAATTGTCACATCCCCACCTGTCCACTAAGTTTGGTCCGAATCAGTTGATAATCATTTGAGATATCGTGCTATATATGGTTTTTGGCCATATCTCTCACAGGTGAAGAATCAGTTGTAATTTAAAAAAAAATTCAAATATTCGGATCCAGATCCAGATTTTTACCAAAATCGAATCAATTCGTAATTGTCACATACCCAACCTGTCCACTAAGTTTGGTCCGAATCAGTTGATAATCGTTTGAGATATCGTGCTATATATCGTTTTTGGCCATATCTCTCACAGGTGAAGAATCTGTTGTAATTTAAATATATATATATTGTATTCGGATCCAGATCCGGATTTTTACCAAAATCGTATCAATTTGTAATTGTCACATACCCAACCTGTCCACTAAGTTTGGTCCGAATCAGTTGATAATATTTTGAGATATCGTGCTATATATCGTTTTTGGCCCGATCTCTCACAGGTGAAGAATCAGTCGTAATTTAAAAAAAAATTCTAGTATTCGGATCCAGATCCGGATTTTTACCAAAATCGAATCAATTCGTTCTTGTCACATACCCAACCTGTCCACTAAATTTGGTCCGAATCAGTTGATAATAATCGTTTGAGATATCGTGCTATAATATCGTTTTTGGCCATATCTCTCACAGGTGAAGAATCAGTTGTAATTGAATTTTTTTTTTAGTATTCGGATCCAGATCCGGATTTTTACCAAATTCTAATCAATTCGTTCTTGTCACATACCCAACCTGTCCACTAAATTTGGTCCGAATCAGTTGATAATCTTTTGAGATATCGTGCTATATATCGTTTTTGGCCCGATCTCTCACAGGTGAAGAATCCGTTGTAATAAAAATAAAAAAAATTGAATTCGGATCCAGATCCGGATTTTTACCAAAATCGTATCAATTCGTGATTGTCACATACCTAACCTGTCCACTAAGTTTGGTCCGAATCAGTTGATAATCTTTTGAGATATCGTGCTATATATCGTTTTTGGCCCGATCTCTCACAGGTGAAGAATCAGTTGTAATTTAAAAAAATATTCTTGTATTCGGATCCAGATCCAGAGTTTTTACCAAAATCGAATCAATTCGTAATTGTCACATACCCAACCTGTCCACTAAGTTTGGTCCGAATCAGTTGAAAATTGTTTGAGATATCGTGCTATATATCGTTTTTGGCCCGATCTCTCACAGGTGAAGAATCTGTTGTAATTAAAAAATAATAATTAGTATTCGGATCCAGATCCGGATTTTTACCAAAATCAAATCAATTCGTAATTGTCACATACCCAACCTGTCCACGAAGCTTGGTCCGAATCAGTTGATAATCGTTTGAGATATCGTGCTATATATCGTTTTTGGCCCGATCTCTCACAGGTGAAGAATCTGTTGTAATTAAAAAAAAAAAATTGTATTCGGATCCAGATCCGGATTTTTACCAAAATCGAATCAATTCGTAATTGTTACATACCCAACCTGTCCACTAAGTTTGGTCCGAATCAGTTGATAATTGTTTGAGATATCGTGCTATATATCGTTTTTGGCCCGATCTCTCACAGGTGAAAAATCAGGTGTAATAAAAAAAAAAATTTGTATTCGGATCCAGATCCGGATTTTTACCAAAATCGAATCAATTCGTAATTGTCACATACCGAACCTGTCCACTAAGTTTGGTCCGAATCAGTTGATAATTGTTTGAGATATCGTGCTATATATCGTTTTTGGCCCGATCTCTCACAGGTGAAGAATCTGTTGTAATTTAAAAAAAAAATTGTATTCGGATCCAGATCCGGATTTTTACCAAAATCGAATCAATTCGTAATTGTTACATACCCAACCTGTCCACGAAGCTTGGTCCGAATCAGTTGATAATCGTTTGAGATATCGTGCTATATATCGTTTTTGGCCCGATCTCTCATAGATGAAGAATCAGTTGTAATTAAAATTAAAAAAAATTGTATTCGGATCCAGATCCGGATTTTTACCAAAATCGAATGAATTCGTAATTGTCACATACCGAACCTGTCCACTAAGTTTGGTCCGAATCAGTTGATAATCTTTTGAGATATCGTGCTATATATCGTTTTTGGCCATATCTCTCACAGGTGAAGAATCAGTTGTAATTTAAAAAAAAATTCTAGTATTCGGATCCAGATCCGGATTTTTACCAAAATCGAATCAATTCGTAATTGTCACATCCCCACCTGTCCACTAAGTTTGGTCCGAATCAGTTGATAATCATTTGAGATATCGTGCTATATATGGTTTTTGGCCATATCTCTCACAGGTGAAGAATCAGTTGTAATTTAAAAAAAAATTCAAATATTCGGATCCAGATCCGGATTTTTACCAAAATCGAATCAATTCGTAATTGTCACATACCCAACCTGTCCACTAAGTTTGGTCCGAATCAGTTGATAATCGTTTGAGATATCGTGCTATATATCGTTTTTGGCCATATCTCTCACAGGTGAAGAATCTGTTGTAATTTAAATATATATATATATTGTATTCGGATCCAGATCCGGATTTTTACGAAAATCGTATCAATTTGTAATTGTCACATACCCAACCTGTCCACTAAGTTTGGTCCGAATCAGTTGATAATATTTTGAGATATCGTGCTATATATCGTTTTTGGCCATATCTCTTACAGGTGAAGAATCTGTTGTAATTTAAATATATATATATTGTATTCGGATCTAGATCCGGATTTTTACCAAAATCGTATCAATTTGTAATTGTCACATACCCAACCTGTCCACTAAGTTTGGTCCGAATCAGTTGATAATATTTTGAGATATCGTGCTATATATCGTTTTTGGCCCGATCTCTCACGGGTGAAGAATCAGTCGTAATTTAAAAAAAAATTATAGTATTCGGATCCAGATCCGGATTTTTACCAAAATCGAATCAATTCGTTCTTGTCACATACCCAACCTGTCCACTAAATTTGGTCCGAATCAGTTGATAATAATCGTTTGAGATATCGTGCTATATATCGTTTTTGGCCATATCTCTCACAGGTGAAGAATCAGTTGTAATAGAATTTTTTTTTTAGTATTCGGATCCAGATCCGGATTTTTACCAAATTCGAATCAATTCGTTCTTGTCACATTCCCAACCTGTCCACTAAATTTGGTCCGAATCAGTTGATAATCTTTTGAGATATCGTGCTATATATCGTTTTTGGCCCGATCTCTCACAGGTGAAGATTCCGTTGTAATAAAAAAAAAAAAAATTGTATTCGGATCCAGATCCGGATTTTTACCAAAATCGTATCAATTCGTAATTGTCACATACCCAACCTGTCCACTAAGTTTGGTCCGAATCAGTTGATAATCTTTTGAGATATCGTGCTATATATCGTTTTTGGCCCGATCTCTCACAGATGAAGAATCAGTCGTAATTAAAAAAAAAATTCTAGTATTCGGATCCAGATCCGGATTTTTACCAAAATCGAATCAATTCGTAATTGTCACATACCCAACCTGTCCACTAAGTTTGGTCCGAATCAGTTGATATAATCGTTTGAGATATCGTGCTACATATCGTTTTTGGCCATATCTCTCAAAGGTGAAGAATCACTTGTAATTTAATAAACAATTCTCGTATTCGGATCCATATCCAGATCTTCACCAAAATCGAATCAATTCGTTCTTGTCATACACCAAACCTCTCCACCAAGTTTCGGCCAAATCTGTCAATAACCTTTTAAAACATCATGCTCTATATCGTTTTTGGATCTTCACCAAAATCAAAATCGATCAGGACGTAACAGGACAAAGGAGCAACAGAGAGAGAGGGTTGGAAACACCAACAGCAGATTATAGGCCAAGATGGAGGCAGACGTGGGCAAACAATAGGTGTTGGGAGGATTGGGAGGCAGCAGTGGATGCATGGGGTGATGGGTACAGACCGGATACAAAAGGAAAGCCTCAGGAGGTAAAACTGGAATTTTGGAAGGGGGAGAAATTAGTTTGGGGTGAAATGGGATGAGGGAGTGAATGAGGGTAGAAAAGATCATGGTTTGGATCGGGTTTTTTTTTTCAGTTTTGATCAGTTTTGGATGGTACTCCATCAACCTGCGGATGAAGATATTGCAGGTGGATACGAGTTCAGGTGTACCAAGGAAGGACTTTGTACTACAGAGAATTCCCAGTCAGCGGCTGGCTGTGAAGGCCAATTTTGAAATGAGGTTTGCCCATGAAAGATTATGGCTGACAGTGAAACCTATGAGTTTGAATGACTGAACTTCCTCAAAAAGATTGTTAAGAAGGTAGATGGGGAAGGAAGGGTTTGCCAGACAGTCCTTTCAGGGAGATAGTGAGAGTGTGAGATTTGTCAGGATTGAAAGACATTCCAAGTGTTTGAACAGCTTGTGATTTTGTCAAGGTCTGATGAAAGGGAAGAGGCTGCAGCCTGTCTGAAGGATGAGGGATGTCACAGAAGAGGATGGAGTCATCAGCAAATAGATAAAGAGGATTTCCCGGAGTCAGAGAGATCATTGATGAAGATCAGGAATAGGACTGGGTCCAGAGCACTGCCTTGGGACCTTTGAGTCTTGACAGGGAGAGGAGAAGAAAGGATTCCGATGAGAGCCACATGCTGGCTACAAGAGTAGAGGAAGTCAGCAAATCATGTGTGGAGTTGGCTTTGGATGCCATGGGCAGAGAGTTTGGAGAGAAAGGAGGGAATGACAGAACACCAGAACACTACCAGAACACTACCAGAACACTACCAGAGCACTACCAGAACACTGTATCAAAAGCATTTGAGCTGCAGATTCCGTACACCTGAAGTCTACAATAATGGGATGATCTTCGTCTGGATACCAATTGATGGGTATTTGAATTGGTGAGAGTCGTCTTCGTCTGGATACCAATTGATGGGTATTTGAATTGGCGAGAGTGGTCTATGTCTGGATCCCAATTAATGGGTATTTGAATTGGTGAGAATGGTCTACGTCTGGATACCAATTGATGGGTATTTGAATTGGCGAGAGTGGTCTATGTCTGGATCCCAATTAATGGGTATTTGAATTGGTGAGAATGGTCTACGTCTGGATACCAATTGATGGGTATTTGAATTGGCGAGAATGGTCTACATCTGGATATCAATTGATGGGTATTTGAATTGGCGAGAATGGTCTACATCTGGATACCAATTGATGGGTATTTGAATTGGCGAGAATGGTCTACGTCTGGATACCAATTGATGGGTATTTGAATTGGCGAGAATGGTCTACGTCTGGATACCAATTGATGGGTATTTGAATTGGTGAGAATGGTCTACGTCTGGATACCAATTGATGGGTATTTGAATTGGTGAGAATGGTTTACGTCTGGATACCAATTGATAGGTGTTTGAATTGGTGAGAATGGTTTACGTTTGGATACCAATTGATGGGTATTTGAATTGGTGAGAATGGTTTACGTCTGGATACCAATTGATGGGTATTTGAATTGGCGAGAATGGTTTACGTTTGGATACCAATTGATGGGTATTTGAATTGGCGAGAATGGTCTACATCTGGATACCAATTGATGGGTATTTGAATTGGTGAGAATGGTCTACGTCTGGATACCAATTGATGGGTATTTGAATTGGTGAGAATGGTCTACGTCTGGATACCAATTGATGGGTATTTGAATTGGCGAGAATGGTCTACGTCTGGATACCAATTGATGGGTATTTGAATTGGTGAGAATGGTTTACGTTTGGATACCAATTGATGGGTATTTGAATTGGCGAGAATGGTCTACGTCTGGATACCAATTGATGGGTATTTGAATTGGTGAGAATGGTCTACGTCTGGATACCAATTGATGGGTATTTGAATAGGTGAGAATGGTCTACGTTTGGATACCAATTGATGGGTATTTGAATTGGCGAGAATGGTCTACGTCTGGATACCAATTGATGGGTATTTGAATTGGCGAGAATGGTCTACGTCTGGATACCAATTGATGGGTATTTGAATTGGTGAGAATTGTTTACCGCTGGATACCAATTGATGGGTATTTGAATTGGCAAGAATGGTTTACTTTTGGATACCAATTGATGGGTATTTGAATTGGCGAGAATGGTCTACGTCTGGATACCAATTGATGGGTATTTGAATTGGCAAAAATGGTCTACGTTTGGATACCAATTGATGGGTATTTTAGCTGGTGAGAATGGTCTCCATCTGGATACCAATTGATGGGTATTTGAATTGGTGAGAGTGGTCTACATCTTGATACCAATTGATGGGTATTTGAATTGGTGAGAGTGGTCTACATCTGGATACCAATTGATGGGTATTTGAATTGGTGAGAGTGGTCTACATCTGGATACCAATTGATGGGTATTTGAATTGGTGAGAGTGGTCTACATCTGGATACCAATTGATGGGTATTTGAATTGGTGAGAGTGGTCTACATCTTGATACCAATTGATGGGTATTTGAATTGGTGAGAGTGGTCTACATCTGGATACCAATTGATGGGTATTTGAATTGGTGAGAGTGGTCTACATCTGGATACCAATTGATGGGTATTTGAATTGGTGAGAATGGTCTACATCTGGATACCAATTGATGGGTATTTTGAATTGGCAAGAATGGTCTACGTTTGGATACCAATTGATGGGTATTTTAGCTGGTGAGAATGGTCTACATCTGGATACCAATTGATGGGTATTTGAATTGGTGAGAGTGGTCTACATCTGGATACCAATTGATGGGTATTTGAATTGGTGAGAGTGGTCTACATCTGGATACCAATTGATGGGTATTTGAATTGGTGAGAATGGTCTACATCTGGATACCAATTGATGGGTATTTTGAATTGGCAAGAATGGTCTACGTTTGGATACCAATTGCTGGGTATTTTAGCTGGTGAGAGTGGTCTACATCTGGATACCAATTGATGGGTATTTGAATTGGTGAGAGTGGTGTACATCTGGATACCAATTGATGGGTATTTGAATTGGTGAGAGTGGTCTACATCTTGATACCAATTGATGGGTATTTGAATTGGTGAGAGTGGTCTACATCTTGATACCAATTGATGGGTATTTGAATTGGCGAGAGTCGAACATAGATTCCATGAAGTGGAGGTGAATGCTTTATATGCAGTTGAAGGTAATTGCAATCAAGGAAAGATTTGACTTTGTGAAAAATAACAAAATAACGACCTCGACTCGGGGAGCCGCTCTTGACAACATGAGCGGATTTTAAAGGTCAGGGGGTTTTGAGTTTATTATATAGAACTTGTGAACTCGAACACAAAATTAACAAAATCTTACCTTGCATAGCTCTTCAAAATACAAATGAACTTTCAGGTGTCAGAAGACTACATTTGTACATGCGATGTGCACATAAACAACGAAAATCATCAAGCTGTGCCACCAGCAAATGATGCTACCTGTAGGCTGTAGCCATGTCCTGCATACAGAAGGAAAAGAAGGAAGAAGAAGAAGTAGAGGAAGAAGTAGAAGAAGATCTACCTAAGGATTTCAGATTGCACAGCTGGAAGGAACCCTGAAAGTAAGGATGTGATGAATACCTGCGATATGACGAGATAATTACCTATTTCAAGCAGGTAAATAATTAGATTTCAAGAAGGCGATTCTCCTTTACTTCGGAAGTGAACTCACCTGTGGTGAGTTGCAGGTGCCTGCAATATAAAAATCACTCATTCAACCAGTTTGAAGAGAGAAAATGAGTCATTCTGCTGTTTTATGTCACTGTGTGTACCACAATGAGCATGGACAAAATAAAGAAAACCAAAGAATTGTCTGAGGAGGTCAGACACAAGATTATAGTCAAGCATTTGAGGTCCTCAATGCCAAACAGGAAATTAGAGCTGTCTCCCTCGACATATCACGTGCCTTCGACACGGTCTGGCACCCCGCTCTGCTCACCAAACTCTCCTCCTTTGGTATCCATGGAAATCTCCACGCATGGCTGGCGGACTTCCTCTCTAGTCGTCGTCAACGTGTGGCCCTGAATGGGTTTCTCTCATCTCCTCTTCCTGTTCAGGCTGGAGTTCCCCAAGGCAGTGTTCTGGGCCCCGTGCTTTTTCTGGTCTTCATCAATGATCTCTCTGACTCTCTCGAAAATCCTCTCTATCTCTTTGCTGATGACTCCACTCTCTGCCGCTCCATTCCTCTTCCCTCAGATCGGCAGTCTGCTGCCTCCTCACTCTCTGAAGACCTGGTCAAAATCACAGACTGGTCAAACAAGTGGAACATGTCTTTCAATCCTGACAAATCTCACACTCTTACTATGTCTCTCCGAAAAGATCGACTGGACAACCCTCCCATCTACTTTCTCAACAATCCTCTCCAAGAAGTTCTGTCGCTCAAGATTTTGGGTCTCACTATCTGCCATGATCTTTCTTGGGAAAACCACATTTCCAAGCTGGCCTCCAAAGCCAGTCGCTGACTGAGCATCCTCCGTCGTGCGAAGTCCTTCCTCGGCACACCTGAGCTCCTCACCACATACAAGGCTTTCATCCGCAGCTCAATGGAATACTGTTCTCCCCTATGGGCCGGTGCTCCTGCCTCACACCTAGCTCGGCTTCACGCTGTTGAAACCAAAGCTTTCAGAATTATTGGAATCTCCCGCGATGAAGCTATCTCTGAGGGCCTTTCACTCACTCACCGCAGGCAGGTAGGTGGTCTTTCTGTCTTCTACCGACTCCTCTCCGGCCTTGCACCCCCAGCTCTCTCTGTGCTCTGTCCCCCAAATATTCCTACAGGTCGCACAAGATCTGCCAGCAACCCTCTGATGGTTAAACTGCCGAAATCTCGGCTCTCTGCTCACCTTCACTCTTTCATTCCTCTTTTCTCCCGCCTCTGGAACAAACTCCCTCACTCCCTTCAATCTCACTCCTCCCTCCAGGTCTTTAAAACAGCTGTTCACCACCATCTCTTATCTTCCCCCATCCAAAACCTTGATCTTTTCTACCCCCGCTAATTCACCCCAGATCCACCTTTTTGAAATTCCAACTTCTTTCCTGGAAGTCCTGGCAGTGTCCATATGTTTTATACCTCTCCCACCACCCCCTTCCCATGCCCCCCCCCCAAAGCCCTCGCCCTCTCTCAGATCTCTCGATGTCTCCATGTCTCTCGGTCCCTGCTCTCAAATGTTGTGTTTGTGTCCTTCCCCCTCTCTCCCCATCTTGTCTACCGCTCCCGATGTTATATGTTTTATGTGTCGGTTTGTCTTTCTGTGTGATTAATGTTCGCTCTTTCACGAGCCTCGATCTTGTATACAAAAAAAAAAGCATGGACAATACCAAGGCTACAAGTCCATCTCCAGAGACTTTTATGTTCCTGTGTCCACCGTACACAATGTTATCAAGAAGTTTAAGGCCCATGGCACTGTAGCCAACCCCCCTGGACGTGGCCGCAAGGGAAAACTTGATCGAAGATTGCAGCAAAGGATTGTTCGAATGGTGGAGAAAGCACCTCGATCAACTGCCGAACAGATTCAAGCTGACCTTCAGACACAACGTACGACAGTTTCAACTCGCACCATCAATCACCAACTCAATGAAAGGGGGTTCTATGGTAGGAAACCCAGGAGGACCCCACTGCTGAGAGAGAGACATAAGAAAGCCCGAATAGAGTTTTCCAAAACACACCTGAACAAACCAAAATCCTTCTGGGAGAATGTTCTGTGGACAGATGAGACAAAAATTAGAGCTTTTTGCTAGAGCACATCATATCTATGTTTACAGAAAACAAAAAGAACACCTTCCCTACAGTCAAACATGGAGGAGGTTCAGTGATGTTTTGGGGTTGCTGTGCTGCCTCTGGCAATGGGTGCCTTGAATGTGTGCACGGCATCATGAAATCAGGAGATTACCAAGGCATTTTGGAGCGCAATGTTCAACCCTGTGTCAGAAAGCTGGGGCTCCGTTGAAGGTCATGGGTCTTGCAGCAGGACAATGACCCCAAACACACTTCAAAAAGCACACAGGAATGCTTCAAGACAAAACGCTGAAACACCCAGGAATGCTTCAAGACAAAACGCTGAAACACCCAGGAATGGTTCAAGACAAAACGCTGAAACACCCAGGAATGCTTCAAGACAAAACGCTGAAACACCCAGGAATGCTTCAAGACAAAACGCTGAAAC